>NC_083098.1:144184801-144532863 GCF_949774975.1 Lagenorhynchus albirostris
GTCACGAAGCCACCTCAGCAGGAATGCCTATGGCAGGAGCAGGACACCTGATCGTCAGGCAGAGAAAAGCAGCTAAGTACCTCCTGCAGCTCTGAGAGGGAATATTCTGTATTCGATCGCAACGCAGGTTATGATTTTCACAAAGGCAACATACAGGGTAATTTACGTGGCAGAATTCTAACTTGCAGAAAATCGCGGAGTACAGTGGAGGGCCTTTGTTTTGGGAGCTGCTTGGGGCGTGGAGCAGTGGGCGGCGCCTGTAAGCCCTGGGCTGGGCTGTGGCCCGTGTGCCGGCCTGACTTGGAGCTCCCGGTACCTGCTTCTCTTTGCCGGGTCCGTTTTGGGCTTCCGGTACCAACCGTCCACGTACACCAGCGCCTGGGAACCGGCCCATCCCAGGGCCGACGCCTGTTCAACAAACACGACGGGTATCCGCCCTGTGCCGGGCACGGCTGTGGGTATCAGCACTGGAGGAGGTGGTGAGATGCCCCGCACCTGCTCTCAAAGTGCCCCAGGTGAGACAGTCCGAAAAGCACTGTATAAGTCAGAACCCTTCCCTAGGACCTTCTCTGCGGAGCCACCTGCCACGCGCAGTGCCAGCCCTTTTTGTGGGTTCATTCCCCCCCCACACCCTGGCCCCTGGACTACAAGCTCCTTGAGGCCAAGGACTCTGTCTTGTGCTCTGTGTATCCCCAACATCCAGCACAGGGCCAGGCACCTGGAAGGTATAGGTGCACGAGTGTCACGTTGAACTAACTTAATAAAAGCTGGCTTCCACGCAGTCAGGGGCGGGACGCGGTGGGCTGCCCACTGCAGCCAGTGCAGCCTTCCGCTGGCTGCGTGTGTGCCCAGTGGAGGTGCTGAAAAGTCTTGAGGAAACGACAGGGAGGGGAGCTGGGGCAGGGGCCGCCCTGCGCCTCCCCTCTGCCCTCTCGGTGACCCAGACGGGTTCCTTCCCCTCGCTGCCACTGTAGGGTGCACCCCGGGCTCCGTTACCTGCAGGAACTTCTCTGGGGATGTCTGAGGTAGGGCGAGGGTGTGAGTGTTGGAGTTTGATGGACTCAAGTTTTAGCTCACCCCCACCCCTCCCTGGCTAGTAATCCCCCGCCGCTGAGCGTCCACTTCTTCCCCTAGAAACACAGGGGAAGCAGAACCAGCCCCACAGGATGCTGTGCAGGTTCAGGGGGATGAAAGGTCTCAGCACTGCACGGGGCTCAGAGCAAGTGCTCGAGACAGAACAGCAGTCACTGTTATTGATATTGGCCCTGAAGGGCAGTGTACTGGGGTGAAGACGTGGCCACATGCTCCAGAAATGTGCACCCCCTGAGAAGCCCAGGAGCTGGCCTCTGATCCGGACCCTGCAGCTGGCCTCTCTGGGGAGGCAGTGGAGGGAGAGAAGGCTGGCTTGGTTAGTTTATTTGAAACAGTCTCTGTCCCTTCCTGTGTGGCCTTGGACAAGTTGCTTAATCACTCTGAGCCTCAGGGTCCTCATCTGTAAGAGGGCGTGACCTTGAGGCTAGATAGAGGAGGGCGGATGGTGGGCGGTGACGTGTGAGGGACACTGCTCCCCGTGGTGGAGGGAGATGGGGCTTTTCTAAAGGCTGGGTCTCTTCTTTGGGAAGTTCACTTCCCTGATCTTCCCAGGGCTGAGGCTGAGTGGCCCCCAGAAAGCGAGAACGTTGGGCTTTCTGCCTCGGTCGGCACTGGGTCTGGGCAGGCCCTTCGCAGGTCAGTTAGGAATGAGTTTAGCTGCAAGTCTGAAAACCTGACCAGCAGGGACTTGAACAGATAGGAGTTTATGTTCCTCCTGTAAGGACCAGAACAAGAAGTCTGGAGGGAGTGGCCCCGGCATGATTTCGGCTGCTGCCTCGTGCTGCCAGGGATGAGGCTGCTGTGGCTCCAGTCATCACATCCACATCCCAGGCAGGAAGATGGAGGACAGGAAGACCTTTTCCCTCCCTGGTCTTTGCTTTGGGGTCAAGAAGGGAAGCTCCTCCATGAGAGTCCCCTTATATCTCATTGGTCACCACCGGGTCATACATGCCCACCCTTTAAGCAATTGCAGGCCGGAGGAATGTGATGCCAGGACTGGTGTGGACCGATCATGACTCACCCCTTTCTCGGGTGGACCTGCCTTTTCTGAGATCCTGAAGGCTCCAGGTGCTGCCTGCAGCCTGGTGGTGGCCGGGGTGGAGAGGCAGTGCCAAGTCTGGGCACACGTGGCCTTACCCAGGCAGGAGCCGCCCCTGTCCCTTGTAAAGATGGAGAAAAGAGGATAGGTGACACAGTCCCGTGTGCAAGGTCACACCTGGTGGGGACTTGCCCCAAGCCACCAGTGTCCACACCTGATCACGTTCCCCTGGCAGATGCTGGAGCCGAGACTCCGGCAGGGAGTGCCCCTGCGAGAAGTTACTTAGGCAGGGTTACATCCAGCTGGGTGCCTGGGAGCCGTCTCCATCGGAGGCATCCCTGGCTTGCATGCCTCCAGCGACGGGGAGCTCTCCACCAGTCCAGGCCAGGCGGCTCTGGCCAGGCACTGTGAGAACAGGGAGAACCTCTCAGTCCCTGAGGAGGCCAGAAAACAAACAATGGAAACTCATCCAGGAAAGTTTTATGCACATCTGCACTCCGGCCACGGTGTCTAGAGAAAGAGCCTATAAAAATGTAGCCTTCAAGCCAGGCCCAGGGGTCAGGGGGTGGACTTGTCCAGCCCCTGGCTTTCAAGTTGTTAAGCAGATCTCTGCAGCCCTCCCCCCAGCCTCAGGTTTGCCCTTGTGCCCATGGCTGTGAGAGATGAACCAGATCCAAGTGGGTCTTCAGATGTCTCCCGCTCTGTCTCTCTGTCTCTGTGTCTCGCCCCTCTTCTCTCTCCTCTCTCACTAAAGCTAAAAGAGTACTTAACAAAAAACACCTTGAGAATTTCCAGAGCCAGCACGGAGCTGCCAAAAAAACTGCAGAGTCTGGAAAACAAAGAGTTGGCAATGATCCTTTGGCCCGACCAAGGAGGGTCTGAAGAAAGATTCACCCTCAACCTCCTTCCAGACTCCCCGCCAAAGACAGAACCCCGTCCCCAGGAGGGTCCAAAGTAGGGGCACCAGGGCCGATCTCAGTGGGGTGCCTCTGTGTAGAGGCTGGTGGGCGTTCCCCCAGGTGGATGAGAAAGGGGATACTGCTCCGTTGCGGGGGAGAATATGAACACCAGAGGAGACTGGCATCTTTTCCAGACCCCGGGCCAGCGTGTGTGCTGGTCTGCAAGGTCTGGTTGAAGAGCAGAAACGGCCTCCGGTGGGGAGGACAGCAGTGGTCACAGGATGCAGGATTGCATGGACCAGCGGCAGAGCCCTGGCTGCTCACAGTGAAGCCAGGGGCCCTGGGCCCTGTGGGTCCTGCAGGCTGGGAGGAGTCACCTCCCTCCCCCCCCACCTCCTGCACCGGTAGGTGGGCTAAGGGCGCCTGCCCTGGAGTGGGACACCGCTGTGAGCCGATCCTCCCCTGCCACTCGCGCCCTGAGCCCTGCGTCTGCATCTCCAACCTGGCTCATGGTTCCCGGCTCGCCTGAGTTTTGCTGCCGTAACAAGCAGCTCCCCCATCCCAGGGGCTTGAAGCAAAGGCTTGTCTCCTGCTCAAATCCCACGGCACTCAGGGGCCAGATGAGGGCCCTGCAAGACCCTCATCTCTCACCTATAAGCCAATTGCCGTTAACTGTGAACATACCCATGTTTAAGCGGTTTTGGGTTCAAAGCCAATTTGGAGACCCAAACATTCAGCTCACTGCTTAATTCAACATTAAATTTTATGATTCTGTTTCGCCCTATGTGTTCACCGTTGTATTTAAGTACCTTTTATTTTTTAATTGCAACAATAAAAGGGTCAGGATGAAAAAAAAAAAAGACGTCTTTCTCATCCCTTGTCTGAGGTTGGGGTCCTCAAAAGCCGTCCTTGGGATAAAGCTTTGCGTGCAGGCAGTTTACCTGGGAGATGACAGCAGGAAGTGTCAGTGGGGGAAGGCGAGAGGGAGGGAAGGAGCCATAGGAGGCTGCTTTATTTGGGGGCAGAAGACCCCTGTGGACAGTGGACTGAATCCCACAGGGCCCTGGGAGAAGGTATAGAACCGCCCACCCAAAGGCAAGGTTACTGTCGGCAGTCTTGTCCATCATGGGCCCCGGAGGTGGGTTGCCCAGCACTTTCACCCACCTGCAAAGAAACCCAGGCCAAGCACCCAGAGACAGAGCCGGGGTCCTGGAAGGAAGCCCAAGCACCAGTGACACCGAGGATGGGCACCAACCCCGTCTGCTCTGCCCCGGAACCCAGGCCGACTGGGACCCCGCTCCCTGAAGAGCTGCCGGTGGTTCTGCAGGACAAGGGGATGAGATGTCCTGTACTGGTGCTGAAGCTTCCGCCAGAGGTGATGGGGGCTACTGGTGCTCAGATTCTATTGGCTGAAGACTGGGACCTGCCCCCGAGTTCTCCTGGGTGGGGATGACAGTCCTCACCTGGGGGTGGGGGGAGGATTCTATCAAGTGTGATAGCAAGCAAGCAAAGCATGTAGCTTAAGGGACTATGCCACGTAGGCGCCAGGTAAATGTGAATTTCCTTATTTTGCATTAATTCAGCAAACCTTTCTGAGCCCCTCTGGGGGATCAGGCACGGAGCTGGTGCCAGTCCCTGCCCTCCATGAGTTCGGACTGGCGAGGAGAGCTACATTGGCACGTCATCGCAGTGCTGGGGGAAAGCTGGTCTGGGGTCTGTACCCTGGAATCCCGCAGGGTAGAGTCACGATAAACATCCTAGAGGGGGGGATGTTGGGGAGGGGCTTTGAAGGAGGGCTAAGAGCTCTTCCAGTGGAGAAGACATCTAAATAAAAACGTCATCCTTCCTCAGGAAGTAACATGCATCCCAACTCATGGATGCCCAGAACTCTGCGGTTTACAACAGTATTTCTTATACGTCATTTCATTTATATGTTGAAATGATTCTTTGTGGTTAATATTATTATTCCCATTTTATGGATGAGTAAAACTGAGGCTCAAGGTTAAGTCAATTTCCCAGGGTGACGCCATTAGAGGGTGACTCAGGATTTGAGGCTGGGTCTCGTATTCTATGACAAGTATCTCCTAGAGGGGTGTCTCTGCGCCTCAGTAAATGTGTGACTTTGCACAGGTCACTCTTCTCTTCTCAGTTCCTTATCTGCAAATGGGGACAGGCCCCCAGGGTTGTGCATCTCAAGATGAGAAGGTGAGCCTGGACCAGAAGGCCCTCTGCCGACATCCCAGGCTGCTGTGGTCATGCCTGTTTTTGCTCGGCTGCCCTAACAAAATACCACAGACTGGGGGGGCTCAGACAGCACAGGCTTACTTCTCACGGTTCTGGAGACAACAAGTCCAAGATCAGGGTACCAGCATGGTCGGGCTCCTGGTGGGTTTCTTTTCCTGACCTGAGGATGGCCACCTCCTCCCTGTGTCCTCACAAAGAGAGCGCTGGTGTCTCCTCCTCTTAGGAGGGCACTAACCCCATCAGGGGCTCCACCCTTATGACCTTGTGACCTAATCACCCCAAAGGCCCACCTCCAAATACCATCTCATGCTCGGGGGGGGGGGGAGTGGGGAAGGGAGGGGGTTAGGGCTTCATCATATGAATTTTGGGGGGACACATTCAGTCCACAGGAGACCCCCCTTCTTTCCAGGCTCAGTACCAAGTGCCAAGAAAGCCCTCTCTTGCTTTTGTTCGTTTACCGGAAACACATGCTATTTTTGTTTTTCCTGCTGGTGGGAAGCAATGGGTGATCTTTTCCTTACCGATGATGGCTTAAGGGGCAGAGGCAAGGCTGGAGCCTGCTGTGGGCTTGTGCAGTGCAGCTTCTATGGTCACCAGGAAGTCTCCAGAATGGTCCACCTGAGTGTGTCCACTTGTGTCCAGCCTCACGGCCACTGTCCTGGTGGTCTAGGTGGCTTCTACCGGCCTCAGCCTCACCTCTCTCCTCGAACCCACCTTCCGTGCGGTATCCAGAGGCATCTTTCTAAAAGGCAGATCTGACCCTGGCAACCAGCTGCCTCAACCCTGCCATGCCGCCTCACTGCCTTTAGGGTAAAATACCTCCGCTTCACACAGTCTCAGGGGCCCAGCGTCTGGTCCTCGTTTTCCTCTGTGAGATCACCTCTCCTCTGCCCAATTCCCTAAACACCAGGCCAATGGAATGGATTTTGGCTCGGGCCCCTGGCTGCACTCCAGCTGAGAGCTTGTCTCCTCCCTCCCCCCTCTGCTTCTCTGACTCAGGCCCCAGCCACCTGGCAGCCTCCCCAGCCCCTCCCACCCAGGCTGGGTCAGGGCCCTCCATGCTGGGGCTCCTGAGTGTCCTGGGCTCCCACCCACCCCGCCCCGGGAGAGGCAGGTCAGCACCACGCGGGGATCCGGAGCTGGACTGCCTCCGTTCACATCCCAACTCCTCGCAGCCTGGAGACCTGGCAGGTTTCTCCCATGCCCATCCTCTGCTTCTGCTTCCTTCCGGCGCCACCCCCACACCCGATGGGGAGCTTGTGAGGATTAAGTGATCCTCGGACGTCCCCCGCGGTAGCTCCAGGAGTGTCCGCAGTATGAGCTGGGCTGGCTCTGTGGGCAATCAAGGAAGCTCGCAGGCAGTCTGTCCTCTGATCGTACAGACACGGGCTCCCTGAAGGCGAAGCTGTGATTCGTCCACCCAATGGGTTGGCCAGAGCCAGGGCTCGGACCGAATGTGCTGAAGGGTCAGAAACCGTGCTGTCCGCTTGCTGCCTGGCCCTTGGAGTGTGGAATTCCTGTAAAGGTGTCAAGACACCTTGGCTCCTTTCCACGCTCCCATAACTCAGATTTGATGACTACTTTATTTTGCCTAAAAGACTGGCAATTAGAGATTTATGTGCAAAGCCCCTGCTGGGTCAATACCAGGCTGGCAACTGCCCCCTTAATCTTCCCCCCTCCCCCTCCCCCTCCCTTCATCCCTCCTTCCCTTTCCTCCCCACCATCTGCTCTCCTCGTCTCCCCTCTTCCCTCCCCACTCCCTCCCTCCCATCCTTCCGTATTTATTTAAGTCCCTGATTTTGATGTGAGGTACTCAGGGTTCAGGGGTGAATGAGCTACCCGCCTGCCCTTCTGTTACGGTCTTTACGGGTTATTCCAATTCTCTCCAAAGCAGGCACCAAAGGTGCTGTGATGACACAGGCGTGAAAGGAGCACGGAGGTCAGAGGTCGGGGAGGTGAGAGGCAGCCAGGTGACAAGAAAAGTTCTGGCTCCTGGAATTGTGAAGTGCAGCTGCTGGGCTGCCCCTGGGTTCATATTCTTTTCTAGCTGGATGATGACGGCTCAGCCACAGAAGCCGTGCTGGCTTCACTGCTGCATGTTCTTGGCGTGATGGTGCGGCCGTCACCACCATCCATCCCCAGAATTTTTCCATCTTCCCAAACTCTGTCCCCATGAAACTCCCCGTCCCCCCGCCCCCAGCCCCTGGCCCCCAACATTCTACTTTCTGTCTCCAGGAATTTGACTGCTCTGGGATTTATATAAGCGGAATCATGTAAGTGGATTTATCTTTTGTGATTGACATTTCACTGGGAATAATGTCCTCAATGTTCATGCATGTTGTAGCCTGTGTCAGAACGTCCTTCCTTTTTAAGATTGAATGTTATTCTGCTGTGTGGATGGACCACACTTTGCTTATCCACTCATCCATCTGGGGACACCAGGGCTGCTTCCACCTCTTGGCTGTTGTGAACAACGCTGCTGTGGACATGGGTGTGCAAGCATCTGTCCTAGTCCCTGCTTTCGGTTCTTTGGGCTGTAAACCCACCCAGGCTTGTAGCACTTTCCAGGTCTGGCGGCAGGTGTCGGGGGCAAAGAGCTGAGGAGATTGAGGTTTCTGTTGTCAGGGAGCCGTGGTCCGGAGGGGGGAAGTGGAAGTGGTGGGAGACGCCAGCCAGTCCTCTGAACAGCAGTTTGACTTTCTAGCGTCCTCTCACCTCTGTTGTTTCATCACTTACTCACGGGTGCTTAGAAGCCGCTATGAACATCGGCTCCATTTTATAGCTGGGAAATCGAGTCGTGGGAAGATACAATGCCTTGGCTGGGATCACCTGGTTAGGCGCGAAGCTAGCGCCAGAAATCAGGTAAATGGAGCCCAATTCACCAAGCTGTTCTCGAAAACAATGTCCCCCACGCAGCTAGTTGTAGAATTTTTGGCTACGCTTGCAGGTGACAGAAACCCAGCTCACGCTGGCCCCAGCGAGGGAGTTGATGGCTCATGTAATTAGCAAGGCCAGGTGTTGGGCTGGCCCGGGCTCTGCTGAACCTGGGGGCGGCAGGGCTGTGTGCGCTTCTCTCTCCGCCTCCTGGGTCTGCCTTCCACTGGGCCTCGACTTTATTGAGCAGTTCTTCCGGGCAGCTGGGGAAGCTGACTGCCCGCGATCCAGGTTTCCGTGGTTCCCAGAACTCAGATCCCACAGTAAGAGAGAGCTTCCCCAGCCCTCCTGGCCCAGGGGGCCAATCTTTGGAGACCTTCCGGGGCCTAGTTTGGTTCCCAGGCCTGGGCTCGAGCTAGGCATGTGTCAGGAAGATAGATTTTGGATTGGCAGGTCCGGCAGACCTCACGCGTAAGGGAGGAGAGGCAGGCAGGCTGGCAAGGCACGGAGTCCTCACAGGGCGGGGAGGGCTTTTTTTGTTTTTTTTGCGGTACGCGGGCCTCTCACTGTTGTGGCCTCTCCCGCTAAGAAGCACAGGCTCCGGACGCGCAGGCTGAGCGGCCATGGCTCACGGGCCCAGCCGCTCCGCGGCATGTGGGATCTTCCCGGACCGGGGCACGAACCCGCGTCCCCTGCATCGGCAGGCGGACTCTCAACCACTGCGCCACCAGGGAAGCCCTATTTAATTTCTTTTAATGTGTATTTTTTTCAAAGTAGGATTTTTATTTTGATGATTTCTAGCTTCTTTCAATGACTACTTTACTGAGTTGTAGATTCTTGTTTTTGGCTGCACTTGTGGGATATTAGTTCCCTGACCAGGGATTGAACCCAGGTCCCTGGCAGTGGAAGCGTGGAGTCCTAACCACTGGACTGCCAGGGAATTCCCAGGGAATCGTTTTTAGTATAAATATATCCCAAACAATGTATGGGACATACTTACTACTAAAAATCATTCGTTGCTTAATCTGAAATTCAAATCTTGCTGAAGGTCCTGTATTTTTATTTGCTAAAACTGAAAGCCTGCCAAGGAGACAAAGAGGCCCATGAGAGAGAGATTCGGCGTGGGGAATAAAACAAGGGCTGGGGTGGATCAGCTACTTCTGGGCCACAGCTGTGCTCCTGATGATTTATGTTTGGGTTACTTTATTCCTATCTAGCAAATTGGTCCTACAGATCTCATTTTATTTTCCGTTTGTTTATTCATTCATTCAACCAAGACACCTACTGCATGAGGGCCGTAGCATAGTAAAGGCAGATGCTGAGCCCCACAGCTGTTAAGAAAACAGCTACAGTAACAGCATCCTCCCCTGACATGTCCTTCACTGGTTTCCTCTAAAACACCAGCCCCATGAGACCAGGGGTCCTGCATGTCTCGGTCACTGCTGTATCACCAGTGCCCAGAGCAGGGCCTAAGGACAGAGCAAAGCTTTCAATCAGTATATTTGTTAGGTGAATGACTCTGAAAATGGGCCCCAAGCATTAACAATCATGTGAAACTCAGCATGGCGATGGGGGCATGTCTTTAAATTCAAAGCACCCCTTTCTTGGGTCATTTCATAGGAAATACTTGCAGGAAAATGGGTTTCTGTTAGATTTGCACCTTTCAACGACTGCCCAGGAAAACAGCTCAGTTTCATTGCTGTGCCTGGGCATTCCGGAATCTCTTCCAGGCAAGTGTGTTATCCTGGGGACCCTGTAAGCTTTATATCTCCCGGGTTCTCCCCACCTTCCTTCCCCTCCCCTGCTTCCCTGGTCTCCATGTGGCCTCCACCTGCGAGCTGGGGGCTGGGATGCTGAGGGCAAGCCCTTGCCGCAACTTTGGGTGGTGCCTCCGCATGTGTACGGTGCATTCAGCATAGAAAAGGTAACAGGGACCAAGGCCCCGGCCCTGACGGGGCGCATGAGGACAACACAAGACTGCCTGATTCTCCTGGCAATGCAAACGTCACCTTGAAGTGCGTGCGTGCGTGTGTGTGTATGCACACATGAGAGGGACCGTTTGCGGGGAAGTGAGAATTTGGCAGTAACTCAGCCAAGTGGGATTTTTATGGTGTGTCTCCTGCTTTGGGGCCCCGCCTGCACCTTCTGCAGGACCAGCGAGTTTCCGTCCAGGCCCATTTCCCTCCATCTGGTCCACACCTCCTTCCAGACCCAAGTCTAGAAAACAGACCTTCTGGAGACTAAGTTAAAACCAAGAGGTTTCCAGCCAGCAGCCAGCCTGGGGCCACGGGAAGAGCTTTTATTTGGGAGGGGTGGCTGTTTATCTCAGAAAAGTGGACGAGCTAAATCTCCCTTTAGAGGAACCAAAAGATCCTCACGACCCCCATGCCGGACAGACAGAGGCACGTCCGTCTGCCCAGCACCCCGGAGTTTTGGGAGCTCCCCCACGCTTCCGGGTGGCTCCAGTCGGACTGTCAGGGCGGGGCCGTGGCCTCCCTGCCGCAGGGTGGGCGCGAGACCTCAGCAGGCAGGCCAGATGGTTGGGCCAAAGCTGAACGCAGGACTGAAGCAGAGGCCAGTATCCCTGTCCTAAGATTGAGGTTCAGAGAGGTTAAGTGACCTGCCTTAAGACACACAGCTGGACCAGAACCAGAGAGGCCCCCAAGGCTGTGGCACCTACAAGGGCGGGGCAGGAGGCTGAACCCTGACACCACCAGCAGGGAGGGAGTGACGGTGGAGTTCTGACTCTGACCTGAGAAGGGCCCTGGGGTGGGAGATGGGTGGGCCACAGTGGGACCCCCCAAACACAACCAGAGCTTTCTGACAGAGACAGAGGCAGCCAGACAGCTCCTCCGCCGGCCCGTGGAGGGTCTTGGCTGTGTTGGGGCGGCTGGAACAGAGTTACTGCCTGGGGAGTTTGCTGGAGTCACGGGCCAGGACCACGGCGCCTGCGCGAGGAAAGGAGCCCAGGGAGGCGGCGCAGCTGGAGGAGGCACGAGGGCCCCTGCGCTGCCCTGAGGGAGGGGGAGGGAGAGAAGGCCGGCTGTGTGTCGGGGCCTCAGCAGGGCCACTGGTGGTCCTGGCAGGGTGGGTGTGGGCTGTGGTGGGCGTGCCAGTAGGTGGAGAAGAGGGCGCGCGTGAATATGCGCGTATGCACACGTGTGAGTGTGTACACGTGCATATGTGCGCGTGCACACGTGTCGGGACGTGTGGTGTGTGTACACAAGTGCACATGTGGGCATGTACCTGTGCGCATGTGTGTACACGTGCACGTGTGCATACACATGTGTGGGAATGTGTGCAGTGTGTACACGTGCACATGTGAGAGTGTGTGTACATGTGCACATGTGAGCGTGTACCTGTGTGTGTACACGTGCACTTGAGCGTGTATGAGTGCATGCGCGCACACACACATGTGGTGTGTGCACATGTGAGTGTGTACAGTGCACGTGTGAGCATGTACCTGTGCATATACGTGTACACACGCACGTATGCATAGTGTATGTGTACACATGCACGTGTGTGCAAGTTGTGTGTAAACGTGTGTCCTCTCAGGGCTGGGGCACGTGGAGGCGGCAGAGGTAGAGGCACCGCTGGTGGGGCTGCAGGGCAGATGCCAGGGAAGGGATGACGGCAGATGAGGGAAACTGAGGCAGGTTGACTTGGGGGTGGTGAGGGGGGTCGGAACAGGGCCCTGCAGGGAGAAGGCCGGGCTCAGGTCCCCGGGCCAGGCCGCTCCGCTCCCTCTGCCGGTGGTCGGTGGTCACGGGCGGTCCCACCGGGGCCGGGAAGAAAGCTGAGCTGCCCCCTGCAGCAGCCCCTGCAGATCTCCCAAGCCGGTGGCTTCCGAGGCAGAGGTTTAGGCAAACGCCGCAGAATTAAAACCTGGGAGGATGTTAAGAAAACCACCCAAACAACCCACACCCACAGCCCTCTGGTCTAAGGCGGCTTTAACACGTGCCCGCCGCCGCACAGGGAAAGGAGTTGACTCGGGAATTCCCAGAAAAGGACTGTTCCCAGCCCCAAGTGCAGGGCCAACAGCACCTCCCTGGGCTTGTCCTACCAACCTCCCCCCTGCCCACCCCTCCTCCGGGCCTGGGCTGGGCACCCAGGACAAGGACGCCAGGGAAAAGCCAGGAGGCTTTTCCTGGGGCAAGGAGGTAACTGGGGCAAGGAGGACGGAAGGGCCCGGGGTGGGGGGCTGCGCGAGGGGGCCTGGGCCAGGCTGCTATGGGAATGTGCTCATGGCCCCAAACCACCAGCTTCGCAAGGTCACGGGCTTTGGGGCACCTGCACGCTGGCTCAGACCCCGCCAGCCCGCTCCTCCCATGGACCAGTGGGAGGTGGCTTTGCTGTGTGGCATGCTACCCTCTCCTCCTGCCCCATGGCCTTCTCAGCTCTCTTCCGGACCATTGCCCAGCCCCTCCCTGGGCTCCTGCCTCCATTCTGAACCTTCCCGCCCACCCTCCACACAGCTGGAAGACGATGAGTTGCTTACCCAACGATGAGTCCCTTCCCTCTTTACATCAGGCAGAACCCTGATTTTGTGTGGGGGCAGCATTGTGTCCAGATAAAATGCAGATTCCCCAGGGCCTGTTGCAGTTTGGGTGGCCATGGGACTCAGTGCTGGCCGTGAGATGTGTGTGCAAGTTCCTGGGTGGGGCTTCTCTACCCTCCTGCCTGGAATGGCAAGGGGATGCCTGGTATTCTGGCAGCCATCTTGTGACCATAAGGAGAGACACTAACCCAAGGATCCTAGAGACAGAAAGAGTCTGGGTCCCTGAACAAGTTCTGGAACTTCCCGACGATCCTGGACTGCTGCTGTCTAGCCTGCTTGTTATCTGAGAAAAGGTGATGGGAGAGAGCCTTACAGTGAAGGAAACAGCCTGTTCCAAGGGATGGAGATAAGAACCTAGCTGGAGAGTCCAGCTATGGAACGCATCCCCAGGTCTTCCGGGCTCTTTGCCTGAGGCAGTCTGCCCTGTTTCCTCTGGCCCTTGCTGTCCCTCCCAGGATGAACTCAGGAGAGACCAGCCTCACCCTCCTCCTGTTCCCGGCCCTCACCTCCAACTTCAGCCCCTCTGTGTCCTTGAGGGCCCCTTCACCTCCATGATGGCCCTGAAACCCCCCTCTGAGTCCTTTCTTCTTCCCCAACTGGAGGCAAAGCCTCTGCCACCCCGGGCTGCTGCCCAAGTGTGCCGGGCTCTCAGTCCCAGGGCACAGGCTCCTGGACCCAGGACACGGCAGCTGCACAGAGAGGGGGTTGAGCATTTATAACGTGGCGGCAGGGTTCACAGACTCCCAGCATCCCAGGCGGCCCACGGACTCCTACTGCCCAGGGGCTGTGATCCAGGCAGGTGGGGGTGATGGTTTGCTGCACCTCCCCAGACTGCATGGCTGTTCAGACACCTGATGACTGAAATACCGTGCCCAGCACCACCTCCCTGGGCGGCCTTCTCGCGTGTCTCATTCCTGCACACAGACAGGATTGTGCTGATTCTCCCGGTTTGGAGGGACACCACGGCAGCCACAGGTGCGTGTGTGCACACGTGTGTGCTCTGCCTACGAGGCTGGGATTGTCAGGCCCTGCCCCTGCCGCCCACCCCCTCGTCTCCCACCGCTGCACTGCTGGACTTTTTGCTCATAGGACCCTCGGCTCCAGGACCTGCCCTTCCTGGACGTTGGAAGGGCTTCGCAGCTCTGGCCCCTGAGACGTGTGGGCGCCCTTATCTTTCCTCCTGGGTCCGCTGTGGGGACCCGGTTGTTCCTCCAGTGCTGTATCTGAGAGCGTCTACCACTCCTCTGGCGATGCACCTGCTACTCCTTGGTGTCCCAGGCGGGGCCTCCCAGGAAGCTGACTCCGAGGTGGTGTTATTGTGCGCGGTTGTATCAGGGAGTGCCCTTGGGAACCAAGCCCCGGGAAAGGGAGGGGAGGGAAGCAGGGTTCGGCAGAAGTCCAGCTGAGCTCAGGCCCAGGGGCAGCCCTGTCTAGCCTGATGGAGGGCTCTAGAGCTAAAAGGCCCTTCAGAGTTGTTAAATGTTGGGTCAGAATGGTCAGGGCCTTCTATTCCAGCCTGGACCATCCTTGAATGTGGGCTGCCCTGCAAGGGCGCGGCCTTGGGCACAGAGCCGGGCAGCCGGGTACTTTCCTGAGGGGGCGGGGATTGAAGGCTGGCTCCCTCCTTCCTTGACGGGGAGTCTGGGGGGGTGACCCTAGAGGGTCAGTTCCCCCGATGTGGTTCTTGAAATCTTACCCGCTGGCGAAAGCAGGAAGTCCCCGCCCTCCCCCGCCCCGCCATCCCCCCCAACCAGTGCCCTTCCGAGGGCCTGTCCTCCTCCCAGGGAGGCTCCCGAGTGCCCACGGGTACAGTCAGCGTCCCACGCAGCCCAGCCCTGCCTTGGAGCTCTGGCTGTGGAAGGGAGGCTGCCGTTACAAGCAGCTGAACGGGATCCTGGCCGAAGCGGACTCCGGTGCCCAGAAGCGGATGCCATGAGTAACACCACTGAAAATGTGGACTTGGTTGAATGGAAAAGGGTGGGAGGGGACGTTAGTGCAGACTCGTCGCAGGTTGGAAAGCTGGTGACCCATGCGATGCGGTGGAGAAATATTCTATCTGAGGGTCCTCTGCTCTGCTTTGGACAAAGGCCACGTGCTGTCTGGTCGCAGCGTGAGGAGGGTGGAGGGAAAGTTTCAGAATGTTGGCATGGGCCGGTTCCTCGGGGCTTTGGGAAAGGTCCCTCAAGAGACATGTGAGCTGAGACTAGAGCCAGCCCATCTATGAGGAGGGATGCAGGAGGACCAGTGAGTATGAGGCTGTGCCCGCCATGTATGGTGACCAGCTCAGGCCTCCCAGAGGTGAAAGGGTCAGTGCTTTTCTACCGCAAACTGAAAGTGATGTGGGCAGACCTGGGGGTGGGGCACGGGTGCAGCAGGAAATGGGCCGGATACCCCAGTCCTCCTGCCAGCACGTACTCTTGAGAGAACAACCCAGTACTAATCCGGCTGAGGGCGGTGTTTCTCTCTGGAGCTTGGTGTCTTGAATGACCTCAAGATGAAGACAGCTGGGCTAAGGCTGGGGCCCTGGGCAGAGCACAGGGTGGACACACTAGAGTCTTCATGCTTTGAGCCTAAGCGAGACTGTGGACGTGTGCACATGGAATGGACTGGACGCTTTCTAGGTTTTTGAGGGGATTCTGTTACTAAAGCCGCCTTAGATCTGTCTGGGCTCGAGGCTATTGAACCCCTAAGGCTGTCCCTGGGCTCCCCAACCAAGTTGCACCAGAAACAGGTGGGCTACGAAGGGGTTGGCCCCCAGGAATGACGGCATTCTCTCCAATGACCATCTCAGAGGTGGCCATGGAGACCCAGGGACCAGCAGATTCCCTCCCCACAGAGCACTGAGCCACGGCTGTGGAGAATCGTGGGCAACAGAACATCTCCCAGGTGCAGTAAGTACGAGAGTGGCCATTGGCTCCCCAAGGAAGGATCACTGCTCAGGCTCGACAGTTGCCAGGGACTCTGTGGGTTTCCTGTTCTGCCGTGGTCCAGCTGGGCTGTTATCGTGATGATCACGTCCCACGTGCTCTGGTTACACTGAGCATCTGGTAGTGCAGCTTCCCTGCTGAGCCCATGTTCTTTCCTGCCTTCGTTCCTTTTCTGTGGTTACTCTATCAGCCTGGAAAGACTTATTTTCTTTTCATGCTTATCCTTCAAGGCTCAGTCCACATGTCACCTCCTCCCAGAAGTCTTCTCTAACTGCTCAGGGCTTCCTCTGAGCTCACCTGGGTATCCTTCTAACCAAGCACTGATTGTACCATGTCATTATGTATCACTCAGTTATGGTTACAATAATGCTGCATAACAAATTATCCCCAAATTAGGTGGTTTATTACAGAAAGTACTGATTTTCTCACCCCTGGGTCTTCAGGATGGCTGCAGCAAGTCTGGCCAAGGCTGTTGGTCAGTGGGGCTTGGTTCCCAGCCTTGGGCTGGTTTCAGGTTTCCTAACATGTCTCATTCTGGGGGCCAGGCTTGTGGCGGATCACCAGAGCACAAGAGGCCAAGTCTCACAACACAGGTGCATTTAAAGCTTCTGTTTGCCTCCCATCCTCTAACAGGCCATGGCCCCAAGCCAAACCTGGTAGGGCAGAGAAGTATCCTCCACACAGGCTGCTGGTGTGTTGGCTTCTCCACTGGACCGTGAGCTTCTCATGGCCTGTGCCTGAGTCTCACGTGGTCCCAGCGCCAGTGAAGAGTGGGTGCCCAGAGTCCTTGAAGCGCTGACCCCACCCCCTGCGGCTACCTGCTTGCCTGCTGCTGCCCTCACCAGCTGCCAGGTCTGTCCACACAAGTCCTCCTTCCATTGAGGACGTCTTCAATTAATGAATGTCTCCTATTTATTTATTTATTTTTTGCGGCACGCGGGCCTCTCACTGTTGTGGCCTCTCCCGTTGCGGAGCACAGGCTCTGGACGCGCAGGCTCAGCGGCCATGGCTCACGGGCCCAGCCGCTCTGCGGCACGTGGGACCTTCCCGGACCGGGCCACGAACCCGCGTCCCCTGCATCGGCAGGCGGACTCTCAACCACTGCGCCACCAGGGAAGCCCTTCCTCACTTATCTTATTGATGATGTTAGTTCCTTCTGATCTAGGAAGTAAATTCATTCTCCTGATGGGGACGGAGTCACAGAGGCTGAGTTCTTGGCCTCGGGTACACAGTGGCACATGCACCCAGCAGGTGCGTTTTTAACGTTGGCCGGAAGGTGGACTGGGGTTTGGGGTGGCATCCGGGCCAAGCAGGCTGCCGGGCAGGCGTGGGCAGCGGCCCTGGCGGTGGTGCTGGCATGTAGTAGGTGCTCCTTTCCTCCCCTCTGCTGTGGCACCCCCTCCGGATCAGACCCCTCACAGGCCTCCTTTCTTCCTTTTCCTTCTCTGCACCCACCCTGTCTGTTCACGGCCTCCCAGGCTACTCTCCCCGTTGCACGCTGTGTGCCTTCCGTCTGAGTGCATTGTTTCTCCTGAATGGCGAGAGGCTCTGGGAATGAGGTTGCCAAAAATGCAGGCTTGAAACCGGGGATGTTTCTCCAAGAGGAAAAAGAATTTTAAAATCCTGGCCTTGGGACTTCCCGGGTGGCGCAGTGGTTAAGTATCCGCCTGCCAATGCAGGGGACATGGGTTCAAGCCCTGGTCCGGGAAGATCCCACGTGCTGTGGAGCAAATAAGCCCGCGTGCCGCAACTACTGAGCCCCGTGCCTGGAGCCCGTGCTCCGCAACAAGAGAAGCCACCGCAATGAGAAGCCCGCACACCGCAACGAAGAGTAGCCCTTGCTCGCCGCAACTAGAGAAAGCCCACACGCAGCAATGAAGACCCAACACAGCCAAAAATAAATAGATAAATGAAAAAAAACCTTTTTGGCCTAAGAGTTTTGTTCCAGGGAGAAAGGGAACCCCAAATCTTCCTTTGGGACGTAGCTTCTTCCAGCTCCCCATCTTGAGATGAATTTAAAAGAGAGAACCATGGAGGGTTGAAAGGACTCTGTTTTGACCTGCAGCTTTGCCTCCTGGCTGCTCACCTCTGTGCCTAAGCTCGTCCTTCTCCCCTTTCTGGGAAAGGCCTTTCCCTGCCCTAAACCGCTCTGGCTCTTACTTACCCTTCAGGGCTCAGCACAAATGCCTCCTCCTCCACGAAGCCTCCCTGGTCATTCTGTGCTCACACGGTGAGGGGCAGGTGAGTGGACTGGACTCAGAATCAGACAGCCCTGGGCTCGGGTCCAGGACCTGTCAGCTGTGTGAACTTGAGCGAGTCCCCCAGTAACCCTGGGCCTCAGTTTCCCACCTATACGATGAGGATGGTAAGGGCAGCACTTACCTTAGGGGGTGACTGAGAGAATCAAATAGCATCTATCCCCAGAGTGCCCGGTCCCTGCAGATGGCAGGAATTGCTGTCTCTTCATCACTGTCCCTGAGTTTCTGCAAAAGCCGCACAGCTCCCATGCCCTGTGCACGTTGTTCAGGCCGGGAAGAGGCTGGCAGAGAGCTCAGCTTGGCGTTTCCCGGCAGAAGCAGTACAGCTTCTGGACTCTGCCTCCCAGGCCAGGGTCCAAGAGCTACCCCTAGTTGCCCTGAGACCCCGACAAGGTTCCACCTTTCTCCCTCAGTGCTCCTGCGTTGCTCTAAGATGTCTTCAACTGCCTTTATTACACACAAACAAGCATCGTCATCTGGCAAAGGCTTTGTTTAAATTAATGTTGCATAAAAAGATGGAATATCACTTATTGGCCTTGGCAGCCGTGTGACGAGACAGCCTTAAAGCTAGTGACCTGGTCACTGGCTCTTAAGAGTTACAGAAACATTTTGCTGATCGGTGTAGAGGTTTCTCCCTTCCTGGAGCAGCACAGACGATTTTGGCAGGATCAGACCTGGAGCGCAAACTCTCTTCTAATGCATGGGTTTGCAGCAGGATGTGATTGAAAGAGCCTAGGTTTGGTGCCTGTCAATTCTCGCTGTGCCCCTACCCAGCTGGCCAGCGTGGGCAGGTCGCTTCCCGATTTGCACCCCAGACCTCTCATCTGGAAAAGAGATTAATCTCTCCCTCAGAAGGGAGCTGTGTGGATTCGCTTAGATGGTGTGGGGACCTGACTGGCTCTGGAGGAGCTCAGAGGATGCCAGAGGCCCCTCCCCAAGGACCCTAAGTCCAGGCAAATTCCCTGAAATGTCAGTTCCAGTAGGTGACCCTTTTGGTCAAAATCTCATGACCTTAAGAATAAACTCAATATTCTTCTGCTCGGTGTTCAAGTCCTTCCAGGATCTGCCCCCTGCTGTTTTCCTGCCCTCTGACCTCCCAGGTTCCCACTGAGAGTGGGTGGTTAACCCTCGGAACTCCACCTTCTCTCATCTCCACCTCCGAGCAAACTCCCTCATTTCTGTCTCAACGCCATTGCTCGTTGGCAGACAGGCCTGCGTTAAGACTCTCCTCTGTATCATCAGGGTTCTAAGCTGTAAGTAACCGAAATCAAATCTGACCGATTTAAGCAGAAAAAGAATTTGCTTGCAAAGGAGAGTAAGGCACCACGGAATTGCTCGACAACGAGGTGGGGAGGCAGCTGGGGCGCATTCAACGGAAAGTAATAGCAAACTCGGCTCAGAATGACTAAAACAACAAAGAAATTCACAGTTCCCTGTAACAAGCGGAAATCCAAAGGCAGGGCAGCTCCAGGGGTGGTTAATTCAGGGGCTCCTTGATGGACGCTAAGTCCCAGATCTTTCCATTTCTCTGCTCTGCTGGGCGTTCCTGGTGGTCACAAGGTGGCTGGAGAATCACATCTGGACACAATGATGTGCAGACGAAGAGGACAGGTACTCTCCCCTCCGCGTCATTCCTGGAATTAAGGGAATCTCCCGGCATTCCTTGGGGCAGCCCTCTCCTCAATCTCATTGGCCAGATGGACATTACGTGCCTATGCCCCGACCAATCATTGGCAGGCATGTGGACCAATCGGGAGGCTTGTCCGTAGCAGGTGGGAGTGCGAGTTGGTGCCACCCCTTTGGAAACAGGCTTGGCAGGATCTGCTAAAGGTGGGCCTTCAGTGCCTCAGGACCAGCAGTTCCACCCGCACAGAAGGAGCCACGCAGCAGAGTGTTCTCAGCAGCTCCTTGTTCCCTCGCAGAGCCTGGGAACCAGCCCGGTGCACGTCACCCGGAGACTGGACGAGTCAGCTACGGAAGAGTCATCCAGTGGAATGCCACACGGCCGGCAAAATGAACAGCCGCAGGTGTGTGCGACGAAACAGATGATCTTAATTAACCACATGCTATTGCGAGAGAAGGTACGTTTAAAAGATTATAGAGTCGGTAAGCGCCATAACTTACAAATCTAAAAACAAAATAGGGAGCTTTTGGCAATGATGCCGACTTATCTGTGAAGGAAAGCAAGGCAGTGATGCAGCCGGATCCGGACAGGGTTACCTTGGGTTGGATGTGGGGCAAGCCGTTTGGCCCTGATGGGCTTTTTTAAAAAAAGGAATTAATTAATTAATTAATTAATTAATTTTTGGCTGTGTTGGGTCTTCATTGCGGTGCACGGGATTCTCATTGTGGTGGCTTCTCTTGCTGCGGAGCACAGGCTCTAGGCGGGTGGGCTTCAGTAGTCGTGGCTCGCGGGCTCTAGAGCACAGGCTCAGTAGTCGTGGCGCAGGGGATTAGTTGCTCCGCGGCATGTGGGTTCTTCCCAGACCAGGGCTTGAACCCGTGTTCCCTGCATTGGCAGGCGGATTCTTTTTTTTTTTTAATTAATTTATTTATTTGTTTTTGGCTGCATTGGGTCTTCGTTGCTGTGCGTGGGGTTTCTCTAGTTGCGGCGAGTGGGGGCTACTCTTCACTGCAGTGTGTGGGCTCCTCATTGCGGTGGCTTCTCTTGTTGCAGAGCACGGGCTCAAGGCATGCGGGCTTCATTAGTTGTGGCACGCGGGCTCAGTAGTTGTGGCTCACGGGCTCTAGAGCGCAGGCTCAGTAGTTGTGGCGCACTGGCTTAGTTGCTCCGCGGCATGTGGGATCTCCCCGGACCAGGGCTCGAACCCGTGTCCCCTGCACTGGCAGGCGGATTCTTAACCACTGCGCCACCGGGGTCTCCGAGCTCCACACCTTTGAGGCGTGGCAACTCCTCCTTGCCTCTCTCCTCCGGGTCATCTCTAACAGGCCTCCCTGCTGGGCCTCAGCTCCGTCTGCCGTGCTCTCCCACACAGCACCCTCCAGCTCTGCAGGACCCCTCTGCCTGGAAGGGGCTCCCTTCCTTCGTTTGACAAACCCCTACTCTGTCTCAAGGCCCAGCTCAAAGGTCATGTTCTCTTTGACATCATCACTGACTGCGCAAAGCCCTGAAGGAGGGTGGAGCAAACCCTGGAGTCCTGATGGCAGTGGACTCCTGGTAGAGGGCACAGCAGATACAAAGGCCCTGAGGCAGGAGTGTGCCACCAGTGTTTCTGGAACAGCAAGGAGGCCCGTGTGGCTGGAGCGGAGGGGGCGTGGGGGCGTAAGAGAGAGGGGCTGAGACGGCGAGGTCTGGGTAGTGTCGGGTGTGCTTTCATTTTTTAATTTTCATTTTACATTGGACTACAGTTGACTTACAATGTCATGTTAGTTTCAGGTGCACAGCAGAGTGATTCTGTTTTACATATACATGTATCCATTCTTTTTCAAGTTCTTTTCCTCTTTAGGTTATCACAGAATATTGAGCACAGTTCCCTGTGCTCTACAGTAGGTCCTTGTTGGTTATCCATTTTCAATACAGCGGTGTGTGCATGTCAGTCCCAATAGGTTGTGGTGTTCTGTAAGGACGTGGCTTGCACACTGCCTGTGATGGGAGGGAAAGGTCAGACTTTGGGTTTCAAGGGAACCTCTGGCTGCGGAGTCCAGAGCAGACTGTCGGGGGCA
Organism: Lagenorhynchus albirostris; assembly: GCF_949774975.1. Lineage (NCBI taxonomy): Eukaryota > Metazoa > Chordata > Mammalia > Artiodactyla > Delphinidae > Lagenorhynchus > Lagenorhynchus albirostris. Next base: position 144,206,377 of record NC_083098.1, read on the forward strand.
GTCAGGAGGTGAGGATGAAGTAAAGTCCTGGCTGTGGCAATCACGGCCTTGCAGGTGCTGGGCTGCAGTGTCACCTCCTGCCCTGTCCCTCCCTGTCCCCCAGTTTCTTCCCAAACACACACATGTACACCCCAGTGACACCCACCCAGTGGGTCCCTTTGTCTTACTTTCCTTCCTGATCTAACTACCTGGTGAACTTCTGCATTTGAGACCCCAGGTGGGTGTCCCTTCCCAGGGAAGCCTCTCTGAGCTCCTCTGTGTCCCGATGGCATACTCACCGTTCCCTCCTCTCAGTGTTCCAGAACCCCCCCCCCACTGTGTACCATGACACCAGTGACCCTTGACTGAGCAACTCCTATGACTAGGTCCCATTTGACCCTAAAATAGTCCCACCACTGTCCCCATTTTACATACGGGAGAACTGAGGCTGAGAGAGAGGGTCAGGCCACCTGCTGAAAAGCACACAGCCCACAGGTGGCCAGGGCACTGGGCACGATGTGTGTGTTGCCTCTGCTAGGCTGGTGGTCTCGGCGGGCAGGGGCCTGGCCCCATTCACTTCTGGGGGCCCAGGCGCGTCCACCGGCAGCCACCATGGGCCATCTCCAGCCTGGTTCCGCGCCAGGTGGGCAGTCTGCCTCTGGGTCTCAGGCTTGGGGGTATTTCCTGCCTGCGAAATCTCATTCTTGCTGTGCTGGCAAAGATGGAGCCCGGCTCTTGCTTCCATGTGTGGGGCTGACTCTTTAGCTCTTAGCACTTAACAGCAATCTGTTCGTTTTCTTCGTTTGTCTTGTTTTCTGTCTCTCGCCCTAGAACGGTGCTCCTCAGCTCTAGCGCTCTTGCTGTTTGGGGCTGCGTCACCCTCTGTGGGGCGCCTGCCCGGTCCGTTAGACGATGTTGAGTAGCATCTGTGTCCTCCACCCACCCGAGGCCCGGAGCAGCCCCACCCCCAGACTTGTGAATACCAGACACATCTCAACATTGTCAAGTGGCCTCTGGGGGAAGAAACCCACCCCTGTTAAGAACCACTGCCTGGAACGTCAGCTGCGTGAGGGCAGAAAGTTCGGTCCATATGTTCACTCTGGTGTCCACCCCTGACCCCCCTGCCCGCCCAGGATGGGGCCTGTGACACGGGAGGCCTGAATAAATACTTGTTGAGCGTCACTGAGCCGCTCACACGCGGGCACGGCCAGGTCTCTGCAGGAGGTGGTGTCGCCCCATTTCTCAGGTGCGGAAATGGCTGTCAGGAGAGTCGAGCACCTGCCAAAGGTGAGCGTGAGACAGGAGGTGCCAGGAACAGGGCACACCGTCAGGTCACAGTGTCTTTGGTGTCCCAGTGCAGGGACAGCCTTCAGCTGGCCAGTGCCAGGCCCGGAGGGGCCACAGGGAAAGGGGAATGCATCGAATGGGCCAGTGACTGCATCTTCTCTTGGCTCTCGTGTGGACCGATGGTAGCAGATGGCAAAGTGCAGCAAAATTAATGGGAAAAAACCAACCAGAATCTCATCCAGCCACGGAAAGGACCTCCTGCCATGTGTGACAACACGGCTGGACCTTGAGGGCACCATGCAAGTGAGATAAGTCAGACAGAGACAGACGGGTACTGCCTGGTATCACTTATACGTGGAATCTTAAAAAAAAGTCAAATTCATAGAAACGGAGAGTAGAAAAGTCGTTGCCAGGGCAGTAGGGCTTGGGGGGTGGGGAAAGAGGGGAAGAGGGAGAGGTTAGTGAGAGGTTACAAACTTTCAGCTGTAGGAGGAATAAGGGGTGAGGATCTAACATAAAACACGGTAACTATGGTTGATAACATTGTATTGTATAATTGAACTTTGCTAAGAGAGTAGAACTTAAATGTTCTCAGCAAAAAAAAAAAAAAAAAAGGGAAAAAAGAAGAAAGAAAGAAAGGCAAACATGATAAATGTGTGACGTGACGGCTGTGCTAATTAACTAGATAGGAGGAATCGTCCCACTCTGTATCCGTATATCAAATCACCATGACATACACTTTAAATATCTTACACATTTGTCAGTTGTCCCTCAATAAAGCTGGAAAAGCCCACATCAACTGGAGGTTTTGGGGGAAGGCTGGTGTGGAAGCCCGGGTCGGGGTGGGGGGGGACCCTGACCTTGGAAGGCAGGACCTGGGATGTGTCAACCCGCCTGTCTTGGCACAAAGCCCCCCGCCCGCCTGTCTCGATGCGCTGGGCTTCTCTGCGAAAGCCGCTTGCTTGGATGCCGAAGGGGCTGGTGGGCCTGGGGACCAGGTGCTAATTGATGGGCTCTGGGAGATGGGTTACTGTCAATCTGAGTGGACTCGGGGCCTGATTTGAAAGTCACATCCTGACTAAACAGAACATTAATCTGAATTTCATGTTTAGTTACTCTTGCACCCAGCTGGGTCTGTGCCAGGCAGGGCGGGGCTGCATAGACTTCGCTGGGAGGACGCCACCCACCTGTCCGCCCTGCCCGCATCGCAGACCCGATGGAGGGAAACAGCTTCCCTCTTTCTTGGATAGTTGAGCTGCAGGTGAGCCACAGGGCAGAACAGCAGAGACTGGGGCCAGCCTCCCCCAGCAAAGGTAAAGTGGGGACTTTTGAAAATGGGGTGTCCCAAGCCACATCATCATCGCTGTGTTTCAGAGCAGCCAGGAGGCCCCGGCCTTGGACCAGGGATGTGGGTTCTGGGAAGAGAGAGGAAGTGGGCACCAGCTGGGCCTGGCAGCAGAGCTGGGAAGTGGACTTGTGGGCCACCTGTGCTTGACCTCGTGAGGAAGGGGTGGGAAATGCCAATCGGAGGAGGCTTGCAGACCTGCCCCTGCCGCCCTCAGGGCTGGCAGATCTGCTGCCATCACTGCCAAACTCTGACGTGGCCCTGGCTCTGCTGTCCCGGAGCTGCTTCTCGCTGCCACGGACTGGGTTGTGCTCCGGCCTCCACCTCCAGCCTCATCCTCCGTTCCCCCTCCCCCCAGCCCCTCATAGGGCAGCCAGGCCCCTCCCTCCCTCAGTAACCTTCCGTGGCTCCCTATTGCCCGAGAGGCATTAAGGCACCTGGGGGGTTGGGGGCGGGGTCACATTCTGGCTCAGTCAGCGTATTAGCCAAGCGGCCTCGGGCAAGTTTCTTAGCCTCTGTGTGCCTCAGTCTCCTCAGCTGTACGTGGGGATAAGAGCAGCCCCCAGGGTGATGTGAGGCCCTAGGGCAGTGCGGGCGTGACCTGGGCCTGTCCGCCTGCCCCACCTCCCCCTCTGGACAGGACCAGGGACCCCGCCAAGTCCCTTCCCCATGCTCAGCACCTGCTCTTCTGCCTGCCCGGTCTGCCCGAGATCTGTCAGGGGCTCTCCTTCCAGGCAGCGTCTGGCCCTGGATCAACCGCTCCAGGGCTGGGCTCTCACCTGATGGCTCTCACGGGGCTGGGCCATATTCATCTCCACCATCTCTGCTGCTAAGCACAGAGCCTGGCCCCGAGCTGGGCCTTGGGGGAGGTTCGGGGGCTGCAGGCCCCTCCACTGTTTGCTGAGTCTCTCTACTTGTCCCCTCCAGCCTGGCTTGTCCCTGCCCCCCATCTTCAGGGGGCACCCACTGAAAGGGGGTAATTTCTGAGCCTCCTGAAGCCCACTGACACGCCAGCCCTGGAGCTGGGGCCTCTGGTGGGGTTGCTGGCGACGGGTGGTGGGCCGTCTGTCTCTATTTATCTCTGCCGAGGCAGCCCCTTCCTGGGCTCCAGCACCTTATTTACAGCCAACTTGAGGGGCTTGTGAAATCCTTTCTGGATCCGGCTCCATTTATCAGTCCCTTCTGACGGGGTGATCACGGCCTCATCACTCTCCTGTCCTCGGCTTCCTCGCCTCCCTTTCCCAGCCTTTCCAGGGAGGAGGGCAAGGAAAGGTATCCTTATTTTTTATTTATTTATTTTTTTTGCGGTACGCGGGCCTCTCACTGCTGTGGCCTCTCCCGTTGCGGAGCACAGGCTCCGGACGCGCAGGCTCGGTGGCCATGGCTCACGGGCCCAGCTGCTCCGCGGCACGTGGGATCTTCCCGGACCGGGGCACGAACCCGTGTCCCCTGCATCTGCAGGTGGACTCTCAACCACTGCGCCACCAGGGAAGCCCAAAGGTATCCTTATTAATGGCCGTAACGACAGTGACTTCTCGAGGGCTCACCGTGCACCTTTTACGCATCCTCTGTCCCATCCCCCAGCTGTTCTTCAGGGCACAAACATGACCACCTCCATTTACAGCCCAGAAACAGAGAGGTTGAGGGGCCACCTGGTGTCACACAGCGAGAAGTTGGTGGGGCTGGGATTGGAACCTGGCAGCCTGGCTCCAGAGTCTATACTCTGTGCCTCCACATCACTGCTCGGCACCTGCAGCATTGTTACCAGAAAGAGGCCACAGCGAGGTGACGGGGGCGAAGTTGTTTGCCCAGTCAGTGAGTCAGTCAACAGGTGTTTCTGAGACCTGGGCACTGGGGACACAGACGATAAATGTCAAAAACGTTTTGTATGTATTTGCTCATTTAATTTGCTGAAGTAAAATGCATGCAAGTTAGGTGCTCTTGTTATTACTCTTTTCCAGTATGGTTTATCCCGGGATATTGAATATAGTTCCCTGTGCTATACAGTAGGATCTTGTTTATCCATTCTCTGTGTAATAGTTTGCAGCTGCTAATCCCAAACTCCCACTCCATCCCTCTGCCCTTGGCAACCACAAGTCTGTTCTCTATGTCTGTGAGTCTGTTTCTGTTTTGTAGATAAGTTCATTTGTGTCATATTTTAGATTCCACGTATCAGTGATATCATATGGTATTGTCTTTCTCTGCCTGGCTTACTTCACTTAGTATGATAATCTCTAGCTGCATCCATGTTGCTGAAAATGGCATTATTTCTTTCTTTTTCATGGCTGAGTAGTATTCCACTGTATATATGTACCACATCTTCTTTACCCATTCATCTGTTGATGGACATTTAGGTGGTTTCTGTGTCTTGGCTGTTGTGAATAGTGCTGCTATGAGCATAGGGGTGGGTGTATCTTTTTGAATTATAGTTTTGTCTGGATATATGCCCAGGAGTGGGATTGCTGCGTCATATGGTAATTCTATTTTTAGTTTTCTGAGGAACCTCCATACTGTTTTCCAGTGGCTGCACCAACTTACATTCCCACCAACCGTGTAGGAGGGTTCCCTTTTCTCCACACCCTCTCCAGCATTTGTTATTTGTAGACTTTTTAATGATGGCCGTTCTGACTGTTGTGAGGTGGTAAGTTAGGTGCTGTTATTAACCTCATTTTACAAATGAGGAACAGGCACAGGGGCTTTAAGTGACTTGCTTAAGGTCACACAGCAAATAAGTGGGGAAGACAGAGTTGGAGCCCAGCTGTGTCCTGCCTTGGAGGTGTTCATGGTCTAGTCCGTCCATCACCATGCAGGGCCACGGGATCGCCGGGGAACACTGAGGAGTCTGAACCCAGGTGGGAATCTGGCAGGCCGATGCGTGGAGGGGCGGCCGTCCTGGAGGGGAGAGGGGAAGGTCTACGTGGGGAGGCCTGAGGGTGCCCTGTCTCCACCCGCCACCCACTCACCTGCAGACATGCCCTGTGGTTACTGCGCTGAGAGCTGGGCACACGGCCTGAACGGAGTTGGCTCCTGCCCTTTGGGGGCTCTTCCGGGACCAGGGCAGTGGGAAGGGCAGGCCCACTGCCAGTGAGTGAGGCTGAGCCCTGGAGGAGCATGGGGCATGGAGTCCTCCTCTCCTCTGAGGCCCACCGGATCTCCAGGTGGGGTGGGCCAGGAAGCCAGGTACCCCTTCTGTTGGGGACGTAAGGGCTTTGGTGGTGGACCTGGCGCCGAGGCCCAGAGGCAGCCGAGTCCCTCCCACCCCGCTCGCTGCAGCCACTGCGAAGTCGCCACCCTCCTGACCTCATCTGGTAGCATTTAGACCTGCCTCTGGAGGCCTCATTTCACCAAACCATTTAAAAGTCAGTGTGAAGCTCACGTGGCGTTTGCACTCGCCTCCTCTTGCTACGCCTTGGGCCTCTGGGCTGAAGAGAAAGGCCAAGAAGCAGAGTTCATGGTGGGGAGGTTGTGACTGTGCGGGGGGCAGCGGGGGGTCTGCGGCCGTGGAGGGCAGAGAGTTTGGGACTTCTGCCACCCAGGTGCTTTGTGACTCTGGGTTCATGACTTAACCTCTCTGGGCTTCAGGGCTAGAGGTTGGAGAAACCCTTGGGTGTGGGGGAAGCTGCTGTCCCACTGAACAAAAACATCCAACTGCTTTGTGCCCAGGAACCTGTTAGCTTTTGTCCAGCAGGGTCCCATTAATGGGACATTCCTGTCTACCCTGTTCTTTGCTACCACTCACCCTTCCCTAGCTCAGCCCCTTGGCACTGGATGGCGTTGTCCTAAGTGCCATACACATTCCACTGGGTACACAGGACACTGGGCCCAAGAGGACAGCTTCAGGGGCACAAGGGAACTTTTTGGGGTGATGGAAATGCTCTCCATTCTGATTGTGCTGGTGGTTAGACGAAGGCTCAGGACTGTACACCACAACGGGGGGGGTTTAACTGTATATGCCTTATATCTCAAAAGGATTTTTCCATAAAAGCCTGGCACATAGTTATTAGATTTATTTCTAGGTAGTTAATATTTTGTGTGGATATTCTACATGGTATATTTTTAAAATTACATTTTCTGCTTGTTGTTGGTGTACAGAAATAGGATTGAGTCTTCTCTATAAAGCTTACGTCCAAAAAGCTTTCTGGATTCTCTTAATACTTCTCATAATTGGATGGTAGGTCTCTTTTGTGTTCTTTATGTAGATATGTTGTTTGTGAATGAGAGTCTTTACTACTTTCTTATACGTGTATTTATTTTCCTTGCCTTACTGGAGCAGCGAGAATGCACTTCTGAAGTTTTCTCCCAGGAAAGATTACGTTTGTTTTAGGTTTTGGTAGATATACTTCTCAAGTGAAGAAAATGTCTTTCCATTTCTCATTCACTAAATGTTTTTTTGTTTTATTTAACGTCATGGTGTTGGGTTTTATCAGAAACTTTTCATGCATTGTTGAGATGATCATGTTTCCCTTTAATCTGATCATATGGTGAAGCGCTTAAGAATTTCGGATGTTACGTCATCTTTGCATGACCCGGATGAGCCCATCTTGGTCATGGTGTATTTACACTTTACTTTTACCTTTATTTTGTGTATAAGGCTGGATTCTGCTTGCTAATGCTTTGTTTAGGATTTTTCCATCTTTGTTTATGAGTGAAATCAGCTAAATTTTTCTCTCTCACGCATTTTGTCTCTGGTTTTGGCATCCGTGTTATACCAGTCTCACAGAATGGGAGAGTTTGGATAAGACTGGAATGATCTGTTCCTTGAACGTTTGGTACCATTCAAGCTTGGTGCTTTCTTTATGAGAAACTACTGATTCAGTTATCCTATTTTTAAAAAAATTTATTTATTTTATTTTTGGCTGTGTTGGGTCTTCATTGTTGTGCGCGGGCTTTCTCTAGTTGCAGTGAGCAGGGGCTACTCTTCGTTGCGGTGCGTGGGCTTCTCATTGCAGTGGCTTCTCTTGTTGCGGAGCACGGGCTCTAGGCGCCCAGGCTTAGCAGTTGTGGCTCACGGGCTCTAGAGCGCAGGCTCAGTAGTTGTGGCGCAGGGGCTTAGTTGCTCCGTGGCTTGTGGGATCTTCCCGGACCAGGGCTTGAACCCGTGTCCACTGTATTGGCAGGTGGATTCTTAACCACTGTGCCACCGGGGAAGCCCCAGTTATCCTACTTTAAATCATGCGGCTCTTCAAATTTTAATTTTTTTCCTCAGTAAGTTCAGTTGTCATAATTCTTGTTAGGAATTTGTCTATTTTATTTTATTTTATTTATTTTAATTAATTAATTAATTAATTTATTTTTGGCTGCATTGGGTCTTCGTTGCTGCGCGTGGGCTTTCTCTAGTTAAGGTGAGTGGGGGCTACTCTTTGTAGCGGTGCACGGACTCTAGGTGTGTGGGCTTCAGTAGTTGTGGCATGTGGGCTCAGTAATTGTGGCTCGCAGGCTCTGGAATGCAGGCTCAGTAGTTGTGGTACACAGGCTTAGTTGCTCCGCGGCACGTGGGATCTTCCCAGACCACGACTTGAACCTGTGTTCCCTGCATTGGCAGGTGGATTCTTAACCATTGTGCCATCAGGGAAGTCCTGTCTATTTTATTTTAAATTTAAAATGTATTGTCAGGAAGATTCTTATCATATTGTTTTATTAGTATTTTAATCTCGAATATATCTATAGTCGTAGCCATTTAATTCGAAATATTGTTTAGTTATGTGTTTTTTTCCTTGATCATTCTTGCCAGAGATTAGTGTATGTATTTCATTAGCCTTCCCAAATAATGGACGTTCGTTATTTATATTTTTCTTTGTTTTCTGTTTCACTTATTTATCCTCTTCCTTCTACTTTTTTGGGGTTTATTCAGCTGTTACTTTTATGTCTTAAGTTAGATGCTTAAAGCTCATTGGTTTTCAGTCATTCTTTTCCAGTGGAAACTGTTAAGGCTACACATTTCCCTGTAGGAACAACTTTAGCTGTTCTCTACAAGTTTTGATATGTAGCATTTTCATTACCATGTGATTCTGGGAATTAAAAACATCTGTATGTTTTTTACTGGACTCATGATGAACTTTGTTTTCTGGAAGAGAGGAAATGGTGGGACATGATGTTATTAGAGCAGGTGATACAGGTCCTGCCAGGGTCCTTAAGAGGCGTTTTTTGTTTATTTCACATTTTAGTTTGTTTTAATGCAACATTTAGGACGGAGCAAGGTGCAGAATTAATGCTTTACATCGTTTACATACATTTCAAAAACACCAGAACAATTCTCTAATTTCCCTATGGACACACGGTAGTGAGAGTGTAGACTAGCTGTCCATGTGCCAACTTCACTGTAATTGTTGCCCTGGGAGAGGAGGGAGGACAGGCCCCAGGGATGTGAAGGAGGCCTGTGTCTGCAGTGTTTTGTTTCTTATAATAAAAAGACCTCAAGCAATGACAGTAAGAACTGTAAGAAACTATAAGAATTTAAGAAACTATAAGAACTTTCTTAAACTGTAAGAAAAATCTATCATTTGTGAGTTCTGAATGATGAATACCCAGGTGTGTGCCACCTTGCTCTGCCTGGGATTGAAAGTTTTCACAACTAGAACTTTGTGGGCATTAAAGGGAAAAGAAAGAAAAGAGATTAAGACGATGCCAGAGAGTAGCTCCTAAAATGCACATTGTGGGGTCTGAGCAGCTGCAGAGGAGGCCGCTACCCACCTTTTAGGCAGCTGAATTAAAACAAGTCTTTGGGAAGTGATTCATCACCGTTTCTCAAGAGCCTTCCTCTTTGGTTTAGGGATTCCACTTTGGGGAATTAAGGGAGGAAAAAGAATTTGGACAAAGAAATAAAGAGGTGAGAAGATGTTTATGAAAATCATTTACAATAGTAAAAATTTGGAAACAATAGATGATAATAAATAAGTTATATATTTATGCGCTAGAAGATTTTATATCGTTTTCATAAAAATGGGGCTGATGAAAGATTTTCATAATATAGGAAAATGCTTATGGTTACATTTTAAGTGAAAAAAGCAAAATTATTTATACCATATGATATGTGTGTGGGAAGAAAAATAAATTCAAAATACCCAGAATGTTATCAGGGACGTCTCCAGCTGGTTTTTATTTCCCAAAGTGTAAGAGTTTAGATCTGATTTAAGAACAGAAAAACTGTGCCACAGGGCAGCCTGGTAACGGAGCAGCGAGCGGTAGCTCGCTTCCGGCCAGGTGAGCTCTAAGTGCTCTGTGTGTGTTGATCTCGTTTGAGCCATCCCTGTTGGTCGGCACTGTGATTGTCCCCACTTACAGATGAGGACACGGAGGCCCGGAGGAGTTCAGTGATTCGCCTATAGGTCACACACCTGTAAGTGGCAGAGCTGGGGCCCCAGCCCAGTGTCAAGGAGAGAGAGAGCTGTCAGGTGACCTGCCCCCACGTTGGAGCCCAGATTCTCCTGGACTGGCCACTCCCTGCACGTGCTAGGGTCTGCCTGTTGTGTTACTTTGTCTGGGCTGCGGCGCCCAGATATTTGGTCAAACACCCGTCCAGGTGTCACCGTGAAGGTATTTTTCAGATGAAAGTAACATTTAAGTCAGTAGACTTGCAGGAAAGCCGACGACACTCTGTGGCGTGGGTGGGCCTCGCCCAATCAGGTGAAGGCTTTCGTGAGAAAAGGACGGAAGTCCCCAAGGAAGAGGGAGGTCTGCCAGCAGACGGCCTTCAGCTCTTCCCAGGGTCTCCAGCTCGTTGGCCTGCCCTGCAGGATTTTGGATTTGCCAGCCCTCGCCATGACACGAGCCAATTGCTTAAAATAAATCTCTCTCTGTGCACACACACGCACATTCACTCTGCTGGTTCTGTGTCTCTGGAGAGCCCTGACGGCTACAGAGCCCTTCAAGGGCCAGGTCGGAGAACCTCCTGTCACCTCATTTAGGACCTGAGTCCTGCATGGCCCCCTGGATGAGTGATCTCTGCACACCAAGGGCCTGGCTTCCACACCAGAGGGACGTGTGGGCAGTCCTGTGTTAGCTGAACGTCCAGAGAGGGAGCTGCTGCTCTCTGCTGCTTGTGGGCGATTCTCCAAGCCTGGCAGGAAATCCCCTCTCAGTATTGGAAAGTCATTTCCTACTTTCAAACTGCACGTTCATCTGTCAGCTTTTCTGCCCGTCTTACCCCACAGATCAGCCCCGAAATGGAATTTCTCAGGGCTGCACGTCCCTCAGCTCTGGCCCATCTTACCCGCTCTAGCAATCCAGACTGGGTTCCTTTACTCTCCCCTCATAAATCAAAACCCCCGCTATGAATCATAGCTGTCTCTCAGAGCGGTCTTTTCACTTCTCTCTTGTGGGTAACAATGCTTATCCCCTTTTCCTACCCCAGATGGAGACTGACCATCTTCATTTGTGTACAGGGAGACGAGAATTACTGTGCCGTGAGTGCAGGCGGGGCCCTGTAGGACTTGGGAGCTCCGTGGTGCGGGAGTCTGTCTCCCAACACCCATTCCCAGTGTCCTTGGCCAGTTGGAGTTGAGCGCTCTGTCTAGCCAAGGCTGGGCCTCCAGGTGCCGTAGATGATGAAAGATGCTACGTATGCTTCCAGCCCCCTCAGCCACACTGCGCCCACCTTGACACATGCCAGCCTTGCCGTTTCTTCCTCTTAGCTAGCTCTGGTCTCTGTGGCATCCTCCCTCCGGCCCTGCCCAGGCCTGGACACCCACCGTCTCATACCTGAATCCTCAGAGCCTTCTCTTTCCTCGTTGGCCTCATACACCCCAGTGTGTCTCTCACACTTTAGCAAGAGCAAGTCCGCTCACAGGGAAATCTGACTCTGCCACGTCTGTTCAAACCCCATTGCAGTCATGAGGCCCTGTGCTGACCTGCCTCTGGAGGCCTGCCTGGCACACTCACCCATGCGCCCCTGCTCCAGCCGGGTCCCGCCCCGGTGGTTCTGAGGGTGAAGCCCGTCTCTCTTGCCTCTGGGCCTTTGCGCATGACGCTTCCTTTCCTGGTTCAGGTTTCAGCTTATAATAAAATAGTAGCAATAGTGACAGTGGCCTTGGTGGGTTAATATATTCGGCCTGTGAGGAAAGAGAGACAACTCTTACCTCACCCCTGGGGCACCCCTTCCACATGAGCCACAGCCAGGCCACTGGGTTTCGGAGAAGTAGCTCCTGTCCCTTGAAAGGGCCCAGGTGCACTGATTGTCACCCAGCACGTGTGTCCGCACCGGCTCGTAGGGCAGGTGTTCGCTCCTCTGTGTGGACTGGCTCAGAGAGGCTGAGTAACCTGCCCAGGGCACACAGCTGTGGGGGCAGAGCCCCAGACACGCTGTGCCGGGGATGCAGGCCTGGGGCCGGGCTCTCCACCTGCCCTCTCCCCCGCTCCTGGCCCTAACACACGTCCCCCAGCTTGGCGCCTGGGGAAGCAGGCAGTTCTGGGCGGTACCGTTGTCCAGAATCATGGGAGCCCCTCACGGGGCGTGGCAGTGGGCACGGCGTGTCCCTGTTGCAAAGGCTCATGTCGCGTCCACGGTCACAGTCTGCTCACGGGTGGGGGCTGCTGCCCTGGGAGGCATTCTGGACCTTTCGGGAGCCGGTCAGGATGCCTGACTACGGTGGGGAGGGCAGCTTCTCCAGTGGGGGAAGAACCTTGGAACTCTGCTGGCATGTCGGGGAGAGGCCGGTCAGCATGGCAGGAGCAGTGTGTGTGCACAGGGGCCTCCACGCACCATGTGTCACCCGCCACGTGCCGTGCTCAGCCTGGCTCTCTGCACCCGCTGGGACCGCAGCCCCCTGATGGCTGGCCCCCTCCTAACAGCACCCACTGCCTTGGACCTGCCAGTGTAAGCAGTTCAAGTTCAAGTGTGTCCACTGCGAATGCCAGCACACAGTAGGAGGCAGGGCTGTTGAAGGGATGGGCGAGTGGATGATTCTTCATGCTCTGACCTGCGGTTTGGCATGAGAATTAGGCTTAACTGTGGAGACCCCGTGTGCGCTGGGTCGGTGGCCAGTGTCAAAGATAACAAAGCCGGGCACTGGCCGCAGTGGCAAGGACAGATTTCAACCAGTGATAACTGTCACAGAAGGGAAGAGTCCAGCGTGTCCCGAGCTTCACTTGGATTTGTGCAGAGGTGACTGGGCGTCTTAGAGGGAGTAGGGAGATGGGGGCTTGGTGGAGTTGGGGAGCTGAAAGTTACAACGAGTGGAACGGGGCATGGGTCCATGTGGCGCCCATCTGGATTTGCTGACTGTGCTTCTGGAGTTAGGTCCTCCCCTCCCACGGAGGCCGGGACACAGGCCCACCTCAGGTATGGGCTGGAAAAGACAGTCAGTTCTTGTCAGCCTTCAGCTTCCCAAGCAGGCTCTTCAAGGGGGCCTGGGGTCCTCCTAGGGAGGCTGCCTTGAGCTGTTAGAAACTACAGTGGTGTTTGGTCAAGTCTTTGCCGGCCCAGGTTGAGGCCTGAGAAAGGGCTCTGTGGAGGCTGTCTCGAGTTGGGTCGAGGAGGGCATCTTTGTCACCAGCCAGGTGGGGATTTGGGATTCTCGTGGGGGTGAGCCTCCATGGAGGAGGGGGCTTCTGTCCACAGCAGAGCCCGTCTTTGTCTCCATCTGCAGAGACCTGTGTACTGGACCAAATGCAAAAGATGAAATCCCAAGAGGATAAAGACTCCTGCTATGGGCTGAATTGTGTCCCACAAGTTCACATGTTGAAGCCACAACCCCCAGTGTGACCGTATTTGGAGATGGGGGCTTTAAGGAGCTGATTAAGGTTCAATGAGGCCATGAGGGTGGGGCCCCGACCCTCTGGGGTTAGTGTCCTTAGAAAAAGGGACACCCGAGCTCACTCCCTCTCCACCATGTGAGGTCACAGCGAGAAGATGGACGTCTGCTCCCCAGGAAGAGGGCCCTCGCCAGAAACCGCCCCTGACAACACCTTGATCTTGGACCTCTGGTCTCTGGAACTGTGAGAAAATATATCTCTGTTATTTAAACCACTTGATCTGTGGTATTTCGTTACGTGACAGGCTGAGCTGACTCAGACAGTGACTAATGACAGACTGACAGGAAGGAGAAAGAACATGAAATTGGCCAAACCCAGAGGCTTCAGCTGTGTTTTCTCCTGACAAGAAAGACCCTGCAGAACATTCGCTTTTGCTAAATAACAGTGTCCATCTCCAGATGCGGCTTCACACTGTTTTGAGCCAGTAAAGGACAAGGGAAAACTGCAGCGGCCGAGATCGATGTCCTGGCACGAGGCCCCGGATCCGCCCCGCAGGCCGAGTTCTGGCCACGTCCGTGAGCCCGAGAGCTGCAGGGAGAAGCCGCTGGGAGCCGGCGGGGCGGGGCTGGCGGGACTGGCCCCCCTCTTGGCCACGCGATTCTGTGGGCCTCCCCCAAAGGCGGCTTGAGCAGCGCCGTCGACGGATGAAGTCAGCTTGTCACACACCATGCAGAGTGGGGACACCTCTGAGACAGGTTTTTGGGTCGCCTTGGAGAGAGGGTCCATTGAGCTGTGCGTTCTGTCATCTGTCCCGGTGGCATCAGCTTTGGGAAAGTTAGACCCGCTGGATGCTGGATGCTGGATATGCTGTGATTTCTCTGGGGTGCGGGGCCCCCAGCAGAGGGGGCCGCAGCCCCTCTTCTGTGGCCCTGTGTTCACTGGGGCCCCAGAGGGTGCGTCCGTGTCCTAGAGCTGTTGGAACAACTTGCCGCAAACTAAGGGCCTTAACATAACAGAGTTTTGCTCTCACAGTCCGGGAGGCCAGGCGTCTGACACCAAGGTTGTTCCAGGGTGGCTCCTCTGGTGACGTCGATCGAGGGTCTGTTCCGGGCCCCTCTCCCAGCTCCCAGCCGCTTCCAGCAGTCCTCGGGGTGGCGTGGCTCTCCCTCTGTCCTCACACGGTCTCCTCCGTGTGTGCCTGTGTTTCCAGTCTCCCTCCTTTCTCGTATGAGGACACAGGTCATTGGATTAGGGCCCACCTTAAATCCAGGATGGTCTCGTTTCAAGAGCCTGAATTACATCTGCTGTTTCCAAATGAGGCCATAATCGCAGGTTCTGGGGGTGAGGATGTGGGCATATCTTTCTGAGGCCCCCATTTAACCCCTCTCCAGAGGGGAGTGACTGGACAGGGGCTAATGAGGGCACCGTTCGCAGGGATGTGTTGGGGTCAGGGGACCTGCAGGGCCCTCCCTGCTTCAGTAACCACATCTGAACCCCAGGGATAAGGAGATGCGTCGACACCCTTACACCGGGGTGGCCTCCAGACCCGGGGGCCTGGCTGGCAAGTACCTGGATGATGAGCCAGACGCATGAAGGCTGGAGGGCTGGTCCGTGCGTGGCAGCAGGTGAGGGGGACCCACCAGGCAAGAAGGGGCAGGAGGTGGGGCAGGTTGCTGTGGACCCAGAGGGAACCGCCTGGGCAGGGTCAGGCGTGAGAAGCCAAGAACCGGTTGCTCCGAGCTCAGCACGGGTGAGCTTGGC
Organism: Lagenorhynchus albirostris; assembly: GCF_949774975.1. Classification (NCBI taxonomy): domain Eukaryota; kingdom Metazoa; phylum Chordata; class Mammalia; order Artiodactyla; family Delphinidae; genus Lagenorhynchus; species Lagenorhynchus albirostris. Next base: position 144,221,438 of record NC_083098.1, read on the forward strand.
CAGGCCAGTGTCTCTCCGCCCGCTGCTGTCCTCATGGTGGCTGATGGCCTGCAGGCAGGTGGGCAACCACAGGCCTTTCTGAGGCTGGACGCAGGTGGCCAGGGGAGAGGGCAACTGGGAGCAGCTTCTGATGGGCAGCAGGAAATGACCTTGCTCAGCTCCCGGGATCACGATCGGCCAGGGAGCCCTGGCCCGGAGAGCAGGGGCCGGGTCAAGTTCCCACTGCGGTCGAGATCCCAGCTCCCTGCTCCTGGCCTGGGTCTTCTGCAAACACAGGACAAAACGGAGTCGGGACGTGTTTCTCCAGGCCCTTCTCACAACAAGGAACCTGGTATCGCGTTCAGCTAGCCTGTCCCTTCCCACCAGGGTTTCATCTAAAAACTGCAGAAGCGGTGCATCCGCCGTGAGGACGTGAGCATCGGCGGGTACAGGGGGACCCTCCCCGGCCGCGGCCCCGAGGTGGCCGCCCCACAGCTTGGCGGGGACTTTCAGATTCGCTGTGATTTGTTCAGTACATGTATGAACGTGGAACTGTGTTCCAGAAGCAGAACGTGGTGCCTCCTGTTCACCTGCTGTCCGTGCTCGCTCTGTCCTGGGCCTTTGCCCTGTGGGTGGGAGGCCACCTCATTCCGCAGTGGCCCGGAGCCGGCTGGGTCTGGGTCTGACTGTCCACTGTGCACGTCATGAGGCTGACGCTCAGAGACACGTCGGCGTTTCCCAGCGTCCTGGCTGACAAACATCACCGCAGCCGTGCCGTGGTGCCTGCCCCCTACCGCCTGCCCGCCGGTTCTCAACCGCGTGTCTTGCTAGAAGTGGAACGGATTGCTGGGTCAAAACAGTCACGTGTTTAAAGCTTTGATGGAGATCCAAAACTCGCCCGCCAGTTAGGGTCGAGCCACACTTTCACGGCTCTGAGTGTTGGCAACTTTTACAATTCTCATTGTCTGAGGCGTGAAGGCTCTTAATACAACCCAGGACACTCATGATACGGCGTGAATCTCCTTTTCTACTTCAACCCCTTGGTTCCTCTGCTCCGTCCGGAGGGGCCCCGGGTTGGGCTTGTCCTCACTTCGTGGCCCGTGATCCCCTATCCCCATTCCCCGCTCTCGCCTTCCTGCCCACCTTTCCCCCAGAGGACTGTTGTAAGTGTTTAATGCACTTACACACTTCATTTTTATAAAGTGTGCACAGATTTTTTCTGGGCATGGATTTTGAGTAAACTTTTAATTGAAAAATCACACACATAGAAAAGTCCACAGATCCTAAGTGTAGAGCTGGAAGGATTTTCACAATATTTACTAAACCTGTGTGATCACCACTCAGGTCAAGAAACAGAATGACACCGTCCCTCAAAGCCCCTTTGTTCCCCTCCATATTCTTCAGGGGCTGGTCCGTGGGTTGCTTCTGGTGAGCACACGTGTGTGCGTGTAAGTTGAATTCACACCAGCGAAGTTGTGATGCATGGCTCACGTGGTTTTGCTAAGTTCTATGTTTTAATTAATTAATTAATTTATAAAAGTTATTTTATTTATTTATTTTTGGTTGCGTTGCGTCTTCGCTGCTGCACGCGGGCTTTCTCTAGTTGCGGCGAGCGGGGGCTTCTCACTGCGGTGGCTTCTCTTGTTGCGGAGCTCGGGCTCTAGGCACCCGGGCTCAGTAGTCGTGGCGCACGGGCTTAGTTGCTCCGCGGCACGTGGGATCTTCCCAGACCAGGGCTACGAACCCGTGTCCCCTGCATTGGCAGACGGATTCTTAACCACTGCGCCACCAGGGAAGTCCCAAGTTGTGTGTTTTTAAAGCTTGTCCCTATTACTCTGTTCATTGAGGAAATAAACAAAGTAACCAAAGGAGAAAAGTGAAGTCTGTTTGCTTGGAGCTGGCTGAACAGGGGGTCGGCCACTGTCACTTGTGTTTGGTGGAGACCCAGAGGCAGGCAGAGGCGTGGGCGAGCTTCCCAGTGGAGAAAAGGGGGTTCAGGGTGCCTGATGGGGCTGGAGGCCTGGGGGGGTTCTTCAGGGTGACTGAAGGGGGGGCATCCCGGGTCAGGGGGCAGGCGGGGCCTTCTGGGGTTGGTCCCGAGTCGGAGGCAGGGCGACGATTAGGGAGGCCGTCAGTATTGATCGAGTCCTGGCCGATTGTCCAGCGGTGGCTGTTTGGCCTCCTGGCTTGTCACTAGAGACAGCAGTCTGCCCTCCTGCGGGTCCGACTCCCAGCAGGCTGGCTCCCGGGGCTGGCGGCTGCGGCCCGAGGGTCAGAGCCCTGCTCTCGCACGTGCTCTGGCCCTCGTCCACATGTGCATTCCCAGTGTTTCCTCTGCTCCCCCTCAGTCTGCATTGTGCTCTGTGGCCTAAGCCGCCACGGAGCCCTCGGAGGCCCGCAGATCTCCCCCAGCTCCCAGCACCCCGGCAGTGCTCAGGGAGGAGGCTCATACCGTCCCCTCATGAGCCGTGTGGGGCCCACATGACCAGGGATGGATTGCTGGTCACAGAGCAGCCCCCTTGTCTGCTTCCAACCATCCAGAGGTTCTGGGGGCTTCAGTGAGCATCTGTACACCGGGTGGCCCACCACCTGGGTCCAGGTGCTGCCCAGGGTGTCTCCCCTTGCCCCAGAGTCAGAGCTGGGGCTCCAAGAGGAGGCCAGAGACCAGAAGAATTTAGGGACAGGGACAGACACATGGTACACCCCAGGCCTCACCTGGCGGGAAGGAGCCCCTCCCACAGCAGATGTGCTGACTTGGCCCTAAGGTCAACTTCATACCCGGATTTATATACACCCGCGTCGCAGCTGCATCTAGCGCTTGCTTTAGCCAGCGTCACGGGGGCGGGGCTGGGATTTGCAGTGCCAAAGTGGACACCGTGGAGGGCGGCCAGGCTCGAACCACCTCCCTGGTCCCCTTACCAAGACAGATGTCCACAGGCAAGGGCAGCAGCAGAAGCAGCGACTGGGGAGGGGCGGGGACTGCGGGGGAGGGACGGGGACTGCGGGGGAGGGGCGCAGCACTGTGCAGCCCCCAGGGAGACGCAGGGAGAGGCGGGGAAGCCACAGTGCTTGAGTAGAAAGGCCAGGGCGGCTCTGGGCCCCGAGAAGCCCAGGAAGAGCAGGCCGAGGAGCACAGGTGGGCGCGGGCAGCGTGAGGGGGACCGAGGCCCTTGTTGCCGGGTACCCGTACTGGCCTCGTCCTCGGCTCCCCGGGAGGCGGAGGGCTGCCCTGCCGGTCGGCTGACTCTCTGGTCCACGTTTCTTGCCATCAAAGGTCCGGGGTGGGGGGGCGGTTTCTTTGGACCTGCCCTCCCTCCCCCGCCTGGACCAGCGCCCAGGAAGGCAGCTTTCCTCTGCAGGCTCCTTCTCCTTGGGGGGCTGCTTCCAGGCCGGGCGGCAGCGGGGGGCCAGCCGCTCTCTCCAGGTCATTCCTCCTTGCCAGCGTCATCAGCTGTCCGTAGCCGAGCTGATATATTGCTTCCTATCTGCTCAGTCCTGTGCCTCTTTCTCAGTTGGCTCAGCACCAGGACAGGGAAGTGGGGCGCCACTTACTGGGTCCCCAACACCCAGCAGCCTCCCGGAAGGTGCTGAGTCTTAACTAGACTCGAAGGGAATAGGAAGGCATCAAAGGAGTCCGCCTCCCCGACGGGTATTTTTATTTTGAAACATTTAGAACCTCTAGAAACATGGGAAGAATAGAACAGTGTAACTGTGTGCTCTTCCCTAGAGCTAGTGATGGTTAATACTGGACCACAGCTGCCTTCGCGCTCTCTCCACACACACACACGCATGCACGCACACACAGACACGCACACACATGCACACGCACGCACACAGACACACACACGCACGCACACACACACACACACATCTCCTACCCCCTAACATCCTGCACACGCTTTCTTGTTTGCGGAGCGATCTGAGAGCAAGTTGCAGACATATGACACTTCACTCCTGAATCCTTTAGTCCACATCTCCTAGGAGCAAGGATGTCTTCCTACACAGCCACAGCACGATTGTATTAGCCAGGGTTCTCCAGACAAACAGGAGCAATTGGAAGGGGATCTATCTCTCTCTTTCTCTCTCTCTCTCTCTATCTGTCTCTCTATCATCTCTCTCTCTCTCTCTCTCTCTCTATCTGTCTCTCTCTCTCTCTCTCTCTCTGTCTCTCTATCATCTCTCTCTCTCTCTCTCTCTAACATGATTTTTTTTATAGGGAACTGGCTCCTGTGATTATGGGGACTGGCAAATCCAGAGTCTGCAGTGTGGGTGCAGTGCGGGTGCAGTGTGGGTACAGTGTGGGCCCACAGGCTGCAGACCTAGGAGGGTCAGTGGTGCAGATGGAGCCTGAAGGCCATCTGCTGGAGAATCCCCTGGTCCTTGGGGAGACCTGCTTTTGTTCTATTCAGGCCTTCAACTGATTGCATGCAGCCCACCCCCATTATGCAGGGCAACGTACTTTACCCCAAACTGAACGATATAAGTGTTAATCTTATCCCAAAACACTCTCCAAGCTGACACCTAAAATTAACCATCACAACAGTGATCACCCTCCAGAAATTTAACATTGATACAGTATTATTTTCTAGAATAAATCCATATTCAGATTTCCCCACTCAATAATATTCTTTTTTAAAAAATTTTATTATTATTTACTTAATTTATTTTTGGCTGTATTGGATCTTTGTTGCTGTGCGCGAGTGGGGGCTACTCTAGTTGCGGCGAGTGGGGGCTACTCTTCGTTGCAGTGCACGGGCTTCTCATTGCAGTGGCTTCTCTTGTTGGGAGCATGGGCTCTAGGCACGCAAGCTTCAGTAGTTGTGGCATGTGGGCTCAGCAGTTGTGGCTCGCGGGCTCTAGAGCGCAGACTCAGTAGTTGTGGCTCATGGGCTCAGTAGTTGTGGCTTGTGGGCTCTAGAGCGCAGGCTCAGTAGTTGTGGCTCACGGGCCCAGTAGTTGTGGCTCATGGGCTCAGTTGTTGTGGCTTGCGGGCTCTAGAGCGCAGACTCAGTAGTTGTGGCGCACAGGCTTAGTTGCTCCACGGCCTGTGGGATCTTCCCAGACTAGGGCTCGAACCAGTGTCCCCTGCATTGGCAGGCGGATTCTTAACCACTGCGCCACCAGGGAAGCCCCCCAGTAATATTCTTTATGGCTCTTTTTTTAAGCCAGGATCCAGTCAGGGATCACAGGTTGTGTTTAGCTGCCACGCCTCCTGCTCTGCTTTAACCTAGCACAGCCCCACCCCCATAAAAGGTTTATAACTTGATGCTTTAGAAGAATTCAGGCCACTTATTTCGCAGAGTGTCTCTCGCTTTGAATTAGCTGATTTTTTCCTCACTGTAGATTCAGGTCAACCATTTGTTGTGTCTTTCCCGGTACGTCATGCCGGGAGGCACACGGCATGAAGTCATTTTGTCCCCTTTGGTCACCTGGTTAAGGTGGGCTCCACCTGGTTTCTCCAGTATAAAGATGCCTTTCCCTTGGTAATTCATCGGTAACCCAGCAGGTAATGTTCTGAGACTGTGGGGATAGGTCATGACCCAGCATCCCTTCACCAGCGGCTTCAGCATCCATCCGTGGTCCTTGCCTGAATCAATGAGTACAATGATGGCCAAAAAGCGGTGATTTTCTAGTTGTATTTTCTGTCTCCATTTAATCGTGTCCATTCTTCTGAACAGAGTGTTCCCTCCCCCACTCCACACCTCATGTATATATTCCTTTTCCCCCTGCAGTGTACCGTCCCCATGAATTTTGGATTCTCTGTTACTCTTTATCATACCAGCAAGATGTTGCAGACCCACTGTGTACCGTCTTTGCCCGAGACCTGGAGTTAGCCATTTTTCCTAGGCGCTTTGCTTCCTTTCAGAGGGCGGTTTTTAGAAATCAGTGTCTTGGTATTAGCTGAACTCATTTATCAAAAGGTTTCGAGCTGCAATGATTGATCTGTTATTGATTGATTCCTCCTTTCTCACAGGAGAGCCCTGGAATGAGACACATGGATTTAGTTATTCTCAACAGCTACTTCTAGCAGGCTGAAACCCCCAAGGAATAACCCTTCTCTTCCCCCAGGGAGTCCTTCTGAAAGCAGATCCCCCTTGTCCTGGCAGAGACGTTGCTGGATTAAACACAGTCTAATCCCTCATTGGTCCCCGTCGGCTCCTCTCTCTGGTGTCCCCAGCAAGCAGGGACTGTCCTGGGTTAGGCCACAGCTTTCAAGAGTTACCTCCATGCCTGGGGCCCCTGCAGGCTTCCAAAGGCTCCCACCTTGTCTCTGTCCCTGGGAGGGTCACCTCCCCTTAATTGGGGGTCGGGGTTTATGTGAGCCAAGTTTTCTGGAAACTCTTAGGAGGTACAATTTTCTGTCAAAGTAAGTCAAACTGGTCTTGTTTCCAAGTTCTAGGACCCCCTCCCTGACTCACCTGGGCCAGAGAAAGCATTTTACCAGGGAAAGAACTAAGAACAGGAAGGAGGAGGATTTGAAGTGAGGAATTTGCTGTGCTGCGTCGCTCGAGCCACTCACGTGTTTGTGTTCCTAGGCGCAATGTAAGGAAGCATAAAGGTTTCAAGTCAGAAATATTTGTGTCCAGAGCATTACTTTGCTGCCCACTGGCTGTGCAAGCCTGGGCAGTCTGTCCATGCCCCCGGAGCCTCAGTTTCCCCATCTCATAGCGATGACAGTTGTGCTCACACTGCAGGCTCAGCGTGAGCGTTAAAAGTGCGAATAATTGGGAAAGTGCTTACCCAGAACCTGGCACGTAGAGCGTAGTTAATGAATAGTGCTATAAGTATTACTAAATGGAGTGACTAATATGAACTAATATGAAAGTGCTCTATACTTAGAAAGGGTTGATAATTTAAACATAAAAGCCAGGGTCCTTATGATCTACGACCAAGGCTGGTACATAGGAACACCTAACTCCCAGCCCTCAGGGAGACCTCACTTGGGGCCTGGCCCCTGCCCACTGTCACTTCCTCATGGAGAGAGCATGGGGAACTTCTGTTTCCTAGAAGCGTTAGGGGGACGATCCCTCCCACGAAGGAGAACCAGAAAATGGGGCAATACTAACAATGGGGCAGGGTCTCTGGGGAGATACAGGCTCGGGGAGGGGAGCGCGGCATCCGGGGCCACGGTTATCCCGGAGCACGCTTTGTGAGATGTCGAGTGTTGCCTCGACAGCTTCACGCGGTGCCGGGACAGGAGCGGGGGTCCAGGGCTCTAGCCGGCTGAGTAACGCCCCCCCCCCCGCCCCCGCAAAGACATCAGGTCTCAGTCTCTGGAACCTGTGAGTGTTACCTTCCATGGCAGAGTGGCTTTAAAGATGTGAGTAAGGATCTTGAGGTGGGGAGATTGTTCTGGATTATCTGACTGGGCCCTAAGTGCTAACACTTGCCTTAAAACAGGCAGGCAGAGGGAGAAGACAGAGACAGAAGGTGAGGCCGTGTGGCCACTGAAGGATGATGCCACACTGATGGCTTGGAAGACGCAGGAAGGGGTGTGGGAAGATGTCAGAGGCTGGAAAGGCAAGGATTCTCCCCAGAGCCTCCAGAGGGCGCACAACCCTGTCAACACCTTGACTTTTCCCAGAGAAACTGATTTCAGACTTCTGGCCTCGAGAATTGTAAGAAAATAGATGTATGTTGTCTTGAGCCACCAAATTTGTGTGTAATCTGTTACAGCTGCCATAGGAAATGAGTACAGGGACCCTCCAAGGCCACCTGACCTGGTCAACCCACCTCGTTTTGAGTTAGGACCCCAAAGGGCTGCACCTTACAAGTGAGGGTGAACAGGAGTAGACAGACCCTTGCAGGACTTCACTTCACGCCAACTTCACATAATCCTGATCCCTGAAGTTGTGCTGAGCTCATCCGGGATAGCTGCTGCCCCAGACAACCAGCGTACACATGTAAATCCTTTCTGGACAGAGATGATATCATCCTAAACCTCAGTTAGGTAAATACAGTGTTTAGACACAATAACAGATTACCAGGCACGCAAGGGGACAAGGCAGCATGACAAAAGCTACAGAAACAACAGAGTGAAGAAGCAGACCCACGGGGAATTCAGATAGAGTGGTTATCAGATACGAGCTTTAAAATAACTATGTTTCCTGCATTCAAAGGGATAAAAAAACAGGATTGAGGATGTCAGTGAAGATCTGGAAACTATAAAAAGGAGCTCACTGGGGGCTTCCCTGGTGGCGCAGCGGTTGAGAGTCCGCCTGCCGATGCGGGGGACGTGGGTTTGTGCCCCGGTCCGGGAGGATCCCACATGCCGTGGAGCGGCTGGGGCCGTGAGCCATGGCCGCTGAGCCTGCGCGTCCGGAGCCTGTGCTCCGCAACGGGAGAGGCCACAGCAGTGAGAGGCCCGCATGCCACACACACACACACACAAAAAAGGACCTCACTGGAAATTGTAGAACTCAAAAGTATACTCAATGAAGTTGGGAACCCAGTGGATGGGTTTAACAGCAGATTGGCCACAGCTGAAGAGAGAATTGGTGACATAAGAAGGCTTGAAAGAAAATAACCAGAATGAAGTACAGAGTCAAAGGATAGAAAATGGAAGAGAGAAAGAAACAGAGGCTAAGATACGGTTAGAAGTCTATCATACGTGTAACTGAAATTCCAGGAGAAAAGGTAAGAAATGGGGTAGACGCAATATTTGAAGAGATAATGGCTGAGAACTGATGGAAGACTATATTAATTTGCTTGGGCTGACATACCAAAATGCCAGATTTGGAGGAGGGCGTTGCTTAAGCAACAGAACTTTATTTTATCATGGTTCTGGAGGCTGGAAGTCCAAGACCAACGTGTTGGCGGGGGTGGTTTCTCCTGAGGCCTCTCTTGTTGGTTTGCAGACAGCCGCCTTCTCACTGTGGCTTCACATGGCCTTTCCTCTGTGTCTGTATCAAACTGTCCTATTTTCATAAGAACAACAGTCATATTAGATGAGGGCCACCCTGACAGCCTCCTTGTGACTTCATCACCTCTTCAAAGATCCTGTCTCCAAATACAGTCATATTTGGAGGTACCAGCGATTAGAGCTTTAACAGAGGAATTGTTTTTTGGGTGGGGGACACACAATTCAGCCATAACAAAGACAGTACACCATAGGTTGAGGAATCTCTGTGAACCTCAAGCAGGATAAATAAAAGGAAACCACATCTCTCTACCCCATGGTAAAAACTTCCAAAAACTACAGGTAAAGAGGAACTCTTAAACACCCAGCTATAGAAGACAGCTTTCCTTCCAAGGAGCAATGGTTAGAGCCTCAGCTGACTTGTCAACAAGCCATGAGACAGCCAACGGTATCCCTGACGAGCTGGCAGCAGTAAACAGCAACCTAGACTTTTATCCCAAGAGAGAACGTCCTTCTAATTTCAGGGCAAGGTCACTGCCGCAGTCTGGGTCCAGTCAGGAGCTGAAAACCACACAGTGCGTCAAACAGAGAAGCTGAATGTAAAGAACAGTTAAACTCGGATGAAAGAGTGCCCATAGGTATAGGGAAACTCTGTATGGTAGCTTAGGGCTGAGAGAGAAACCAGGAAGAAGAAATTGGAAGGGCCCCTCTCCCGCCAGGGCTGCCTTGGAGGGGGTGTGGCTCAGCCTACCCAACAGCAGGGAACTCGGCTGGGTTTCCTAACCTAGAGCTGGTCTGGGGCCTTTGGGCGAGCAGGCAGCAGTTAGGACACAGTGGTAACACAGACGGTGTGGCCGCACAGAGAAGGTGGCGTCTGGGGCGCAGGTGAGCTGCATGGGGGCTGCAGAGGGAGCAGAGGCTTGGTGGGGAACCTCAGGGGTGTGTAGGGAGGAAGTTGGCGGCTTCCCAGGGATTAGGGCGGTGGGGAGGAGGGGGCGGTGGAGAGAGGATTACAAGGGGCACCAGGGAACGTTTGGGCTGATGGATTTATTTTCCTGATTATGGTGATGGTTTCACGAGCTGTACAGGGTCAAAACATATCAGATTTTACACCTTAAATAAGTTTATCATCTGTCAATGATACTGCAATAAGGCTGTTAAAGTATATAGTGTCTTGGGATGCTGGTTTAGATAGAAATCTATAAAGAAGAGAAGTGTGTTTTTTTTTTTTAACATCTTTATTGGGGTATAATTGCTTTACAATGGTGTGTTAGTTTCTACTTTATAACAAAGTGAATCAGTTATACATATACATATGTTCCCATGTCTCTTCCCTCTTGTGTCTCCCTCCCTCCCACCCTCCCTATCTCACCCCTCCAGGCGGTCACAAAGCACCGAGCCGATATCCCTGTGCCATGCGGCTGCTTCCCACTAGCTGTCTTCCTTACGTTTGTTACTGTGTATATGTCCATGACTCTCTCTCGCCCTGTCACAGCTCACCCTTCCCCCTCCCCATATCCTCAAGTCTGTTCTCCAGTAGGTCTGTGTCTTTATTCCTGTCTTACCCCTAGGTTCTTCATGACATTTTTTTTCTTAAATTCCATATATATGTGTTAGCATACGGTATTTGTCTTTCTCTTTCTGACTTACTTCGCTCTGTATGACAGACTCTAGGTCCATCCACCTCATTACAAATAGCTCAATTTCGCTTCTTTTTATGGCTGAGTAATATTCCATTGTATATATGTGCCACATCTTCTTTATCCATTCATCCGATGATGGGCACTTAGGTTGTTTCCATCTCCGGGCTATTGTAAATAGAGCTGCAATGAACATTTTGGTATATGACTCTTTTTGAATTTTGGTTTTCTCAGGGTATATGCCCAGTAGTGGGATTGCTGGGTCATATGGTAGTTGTATTTGTAGTTTTTTAAGGAACCTCCATACTGTTCTCCATAGTGGCTGAACCAATTCACATTCCCACCAGCAGTGCAAGAGTGTTCCCTTTTCTCCACACCCTCTCCAGCATTTATTGTTTGTAGATTTTTTGATGATGGCCATTCTGACTGGTGTGAGATGATATCTCATTGTAGTTTTGATTTGCATTTCTCTAATGATTAATGATGTTGAGCATCCTTTCATGTGTTTGTTGGCAGTCTGTATATCTTCTTTGGAGAAATGTCTATTTAGGTCTTCTGCCCATTTTTGGATTGGGTTGTTTGTTTTTTTGTTATTGAGCTGCATGAGCTGCTTGTAAATTTTGGAAATTAATCCTTTGTCAGTTGCTTCATTTGCAAATATTTTCTCCCATTCTGAGGGTTGTCTTATTTATGGTTTGGTCTTATTTATGGTCTTATTTATGGTTTATTTATGGTTTCCTTTGCTGTGCAAAAACTTTGAAGTTTCATTAGGTCCCATTTGTTTATTTTTGTTTTTATTTCCATTAAGAGAAGTGTTTTAAAAAAATTTTTTTTTGGCCGTGTGCTTGCGAGATGCTAGCCCCCCGACCAGGAATCGAACCTGGCCCCCCAGAAGAGGAGGCACAGAGTCCCAACCACTGGACCGCCTGGGAGTTCACAGCGTGTTACCTTTTGATAGGGGTTATATCGGGAGGGGGGCCTGGCTCAAGGAGGGGCGCTGGAGGTCTTGGCAATGACCCATTTCTTGATCTGCGTGCTGGTTACATGAGTGTTGTTCACTTTGTGATAAATTTTTGACAAATTATTCAACTCATGATAAATCATTCTTCAAAAAAGGGAAGGAAGGATATGGTGTTGGAGAAGAGATGTCTGTTCAGTTCCCTTCTCAGCTGCTCCTGGAGTGGGGGGCCCGAGGGTGGCAAGGGACCCCCGTCAGGACATCCTCCATCCCCCGGATCAGACGCAGGCATTGGGAAGAGTGTGGCCGAGAACAGGACGGGGAGCAGCAGGATTACCCTCCTCCAAGCTGAGGGCCAGCGGAAGGGAGGGTCTCGGCGCCATGGAGGGTCGCGTGGAGAAGTATGTCTGCGCCTGCACAGGGCTGCTGGGCAAGCCCCCCGAATGGGCAGTGGTGTCTGAGGTCAGTGGTGCTGGCCCTGGTGAGGGGGTTGCCCAGTCAGGTGGGCGCATTCAGTGCGGGGAATGATGCGAAGGGGGCCAGTGAGAAGGAGGGGACCTTCTAACGCTGCTTGATGTCCCCGAGTTTCAGTTTCCTCATCTTTAAATTGGGGGTGACAAATAGTACAGCACAGATAGGTGACCACGTGTCCTGTTGCCTGAGACAGTCCTGCTGTGTGCATGCTATCACGGCATAACTACTGAGAATAATTACGCTCCCTTTCATCTCAGCGGTGTCCCTGCTGGGTTTGGACAAGAAATTTCACCGTCATCCTAATCATAGGGGCTTTGTGAAGATAGCAATGTAATGTGTGTGTTTTGCAGGACACTTGCATACAGTTTGTGCTCAGTTCATGTAGGCTTCTGAACCATCTACCTGCCACCTGGCCCAGTCCCGGAGAGCAGCCCTATACTCCTAACCCAGTGCTCTTTCTTTTCACAGATAACTGTGGAACCATGAGACATTTTCATTGAGGGAAATGAGGCTGGCCAGTGAACTTGCTTGAACACTTGCATTTTAAGAACTTAAAGCATCTTAAACATCCCAAGAGGAACCACTCATTCGCCTACTCGTGCGTGCACCCAACCGTCCATTTACCCAACAAACATCTTCATTCAAACTTTATCTAACAAAACCCATTTATTTTAGCATCTATCCACGCATCCATCCATCTAACAAACACCCATCTACCATAACATCCATTCAACAAATACCTGCCTGTCATAACATCCATTCATCCATCTACCTATCTTGTTTATACATCTCCCCAACAGATACCCATCCATTCTAATATCTACCCACCCATCTACCTATCCACCCACCCACTCATCCACTCATGCATCTATCTGCCCACCCATCAGTCCATCCATCCATCCATCCATCCACCATCCACCCACCCACCCACCCACCATTCATCCATCCATTCTTCCACCCACCCAATTCTCGGACCCTTTTCTTATTAATCTATGTTTTTTACCCTGTGATCTCATCTAGTCTCGAAGCACTGACATGAACATGGACTATCACATACCCATCTCCGTCCTCATTTGCCTCCCTCAGCTCAAATCTTGTATGTCCGGCTGCCTACATGATTTCCCACCTTGGGAGTATAATTGATGCTCAAACTTAACATTTCCAAACGCAGACTTCTGCCCTTTCCCACATACTGCTCCTCCCTCTTTTTTTCGCATCTTAGTTGCTGGTGACTCCATCCTTCTCGTGCTGGGACAGGACATCTTGGGGCTCATCCTTGAATCTTATCTTCCTCCTATGCCCCGTCTTCAATGTGTCAGCACAGCCTGTTCACTCTGCCAACCAAATCTATCCAGAATCCCTCTTCTAGTCTCTCCTCTTCTTGCCACTTCCATCCTGATTCAAGCCTCCACCCTCTGACACCTGGATTATTGAATTATCGGGTCTCCCTGCCTCCCCCCTGCATCCCCCTAAGTCTGTTTTCAACTCAGCATCCAGGCACCCTGGGAGATCAAGTTGCCCCGCGGTCAGAGGCCTCTAGCTGGTTCCTGCTTCACTCAGACGCCACCCCCGCTCCTTCTCCCGCTCACGTGCTCCCTCCACGCCGGCCTCCACACTGTCTCTAGAAACCACCAGAAATGCTCCTGCCTCAGGGCCTTTGCACTTGCTGTGTCCTCTGCTTAGAACGCTCTTTTCCCAGATATCCGCGTGGCTGCTTCTCTCTCCTCTTTGAGGCTTTTGGCAAATGTCCTTTCTTAGTGAGGATAGTGCCTTTTGGAATGTTTAAAACTGCATCTTGTGGTCCTAAAGAAAGCAGAGCCTGAGGCTAGGATTGCGGCGTTCGTGCTTCGTTTGGGAGGTGCCGGTCCAGGCTGGTGGGGATGAGGGGAAAGGGACCCAGCGAGGATGGGGGAAGGGGCCACCGTGTCACGGGTTTCACGGTGAACCGTGACGATGCACAGGAGGCCGCTTGGTGCACAGGAATTCTCCAGGGCGTTTGCAGGAAGGGATCGTGTTTTGGAGGAGTCCACAGGTGAGAGCACAGAGGTGGGATGGGTCTGCCTACCTTTTCTCTCCATCCTGTTTCTCACAGGTTAAGGTTCACGCCCCCAGGGAGTTCATCCACTCACAGGTCTGTGTTGTTTCATCCAGCCCTCCCTGGCCATTCAGGGACCCAGATCCCAGGCTCAGGGTGTGATGTTTTCTCCCAATCTGAAAGTGCCTGGGCCCTGGGCACAGGTGGGTGCCAACAGAGAGGGGGGCAGGAGACGGGCCAGTGATTGGAGCGGTGCCCAGAGTCTGTGGTCAGACCCTCGCTGCACCCCCGTCTCCCTTTCCTGCCTTTGTCTTTTCCCTTGGAACATAGTGTCTGACACACAATAGAGTTTTGTTTATTTCTCTGTTTATGGTCTCCCTCCCTCCACTAGAAAAGAAGCTCAAGGAGGCAGGGATTCCTGCCGTGTGCCGCTTGCCCCCAGCAGTCAGAGAAGCATCGCTCCGTGATAGGCACTCAGTAAATGTTTGTTCAACGAAAGAATGAAAGAAGATTCTCTCTCATTGACCCAAAGAAGAGTCTCTTTGGAGTGGTGGTTTTAATGACGTTGGATTACATTTTTTCTCTATGCGTCTTAAATGCTTTCTGGATTCTGGGCAGTGGATAATATCTATTTAACCACATCTTTACGGAGGCTGTGTCTTGGACGCTGTGTTTTAGAATCTACTTTTAGACAAAGCATACAAGGCTTCGTTCGAGTTAGAGGGCAGAATGTCAATGTTGAAGTCTAGGCGTCGTGAAGTAAACACTGGCGTGTGTGTGTGGAGGTGGGAGGGAGCAAACATCTGGAAGGATCCACACCTACTTGTTCACAGTGGCTGGGCGGGGGAGGGGAGGGCACACTTACTCTTATGTGCTTATGTGTATCTGAACGCTGAGGTTCTTTTTCAGCAGGAACGCATTCCTTCTACCTTCAACAATTTATTTCTAAATTTAAGAAAGAAGTCCAACTTGAGGCTCTGGGAGAATGACCGTCAGTCTGAGTTCAGCTCAGGCCCCGGGGGTCAGAGGAACCCTGGGCAGCATGGCCAGGCTGGCCCCTCCTGGGGAGCGCTGGCCCTCTGGGGCCCTGGGTGTCCTGGCCCGGGGAGGCTGGCTGGAGTGGAGCTCTGGTTCCTTCTAGAACGGGCATCTTGTGGAATGCCGCGTGTAGACAGCTCAGGACGCCTGCTCCGGTGGGGCTGGCGTGTTTACTGAGCTGTCACTGTGAGGGTGGAGGATGTGACCTTGGGCAAGTCACTTCGCTCACTCGTTCATTCATTCGTTCATTCATCATCCCCGGAGGGCTACTTCGCACTGGGCCCCGGGTGTGAGGAATAAGACGTGGCCACTGCCCTCAGGGAGCCCACAGGCTAGTGGAGAAGACGACACACACGCTGACATCCTTCATTCCATGTGGGGGACATGTAAGCCCTGCTGGAGGGGGGAGGGGCCCAGAGTCCTGCACTCAGAGATCAGGGCAGGCTTCCTGGAGGAGGTGGCTCCGGAGCTGTCTTCGAGGCCTTAGCCAGGCAGATGGGGGAGAAGGGGGTGGGGTGGAGCAATTTAGGAGGTGTTCCAGAGGCAGGGGGGAGGCTGTAAGGGGCAGCTTCATCTCTTCCCCGGGTGGGAGGAGTGCAGAGGGTAAACAGACCAAACAAGGAGAAGCTGGCCCGTGATGGGGCTCAGGACACGGAGTCCCATCCCCTGATGGGAGGGTTGGGGCTTGATCTTGACCTTGGACGGCCTTGATGATGTAGGCCCTCCGCCTTCATCCCTTAGAACTGCTAGCGCTGGACACAGATCTTAACGGGCTGGGCTGCCCTGTAAGCTGCGCCGCGTGAACCTTGCACAACCCCAGGAGGCGGCATTGTGCGTCCTTGAGCTGCCTCACACCCAGTGCCAACCCCAGGGAGATCTAGGGCTCCGATTCTCCATGAGGAGGAGCCAGGGCACCACAGTGACCCGTGAGAGGGCTTCGGGGGCAAGGGGCGGGGGCGACGGTGCTCAACCAAGGGATGGAGGGATGGGTCCACCCATAGGTCTACAAGACATTTGGAGATTTTCTCCAAGTTTGGCCAGATCCTTGGATAAGTGGCAGGCCCAGGTACTAGAACCAATGTAAATGTTTTAAACACTCTTAACACATGCAGAAAAAATCAGAAAACAACCACAAAGCACCCACGTACCCACCATTGACACTGTTTACAGTCTTAGACTTCTTTCTCTCCACACCCGCCCGTGGACCTGAGTGCTGCCGACACAGCGTGGGTGCCGATCCCTCCTGCCCCTCCTCCCATCCCCAGAAGCAGCCCCTGTTCCCTGGGTGATGCTGCCATTCGCAGGGAGGCTTGGCACTTGCAACGAAGGGCATTTTAGCTGTAGTGATACATGCTGTCGCCCATATTTACATAGAGGGCCGCACAGTTATCCCCTTAGCAACTCGCCCAGCTCACTGCACACCATGTTTCTGGAGATGTATCTGTGTTGATACACATGGATCTAGTTCATTTCAACTGTGATCTCCTGTCTGAATGAGCGTTCCTGGCTCCCACGAGGAGGGACCGCGAGCTAGCTTCCGTTTTCACCTTGTTCCGCACTGTATGAGCTTCCCACTGCTGCGTAACATATGGCCCCGCACTCAGCAGCCTAAAACCATGCACACTCGTTGTCTCCCGGTTCTGAGGGCCAGGGGGTTGCACGGGGTGAGCTGGGTCTCCCCTCAGGGCCCCCAAGCGACCCCTCCTCCAGACCTCTTGTGATGTGAGGATAGTACCTTTTCCTTATTGTTTAAGCCATTTGGGGGTGAGATTTAAGAATCTGCTGTCAAAGGCAACCTTAATTCCTAAAGACTCTGGAGTTCCGAGGGGGTGGGAGGCGCAGCCCAGGGCACCCGGCCGGCAGCGCAGGGCCCAAGTTTGGACTCCAGCCTCGGGATCCTGCACACCCTGCTAAGCAGGCACTGCTAAGGGGCGGTGCCCTGGTGTCCTGCTATCACGAGGTCCACAGGCTGGGGGCCTACACCACGTTCCGGAGGCCACAAGTCCAAGATCAAGGTATCAGCGGGGGTGGTTCCTTCTGAGGCCGAAAGGGCGCCTCTGTCCCAGGCCTCTGCCCTGGCTTCTGGGGTTTGCTGGTGATCTTTGGTTTCTAGAAGCGTCACCCCAATCTCTGACTGCATCGTCACATGGCCTCCTCCCTGCGTGCCTGTCTGTGTCCAAATGTCCCCTTATTAGAAGGATACCAGTCGGTGTTGGATTAGGTCCATCCAACTCCAGCATGACTTCATCTTAATTAATTACTCTTGCAATGGAACTTATTATTTCCAAATAAGGTCACGTTCTGAGGCACAGGGTTTAGGACTTCAGTGTATGAATTCCGGGAGGACGCAATTCAAACCATCCCAGGCAGTTAGCGTTGTTAACCTCGCCGCTTCGATAGAAGTTGTTCCCCCCATGTCAGTCTCCCAGGCAGATTGGAAACTGGGATATCCATGGTCCTGTGACCACAGCACTCAGATGAGCCGTGGGGGAGAGCAGTGTGGTCCCGGCTCCGGCCCTGATGTTAGCTCTGTGCCGGGCGGCTTGTTTCCCAGACACGCAGTTTCCTTATCTGGTAAAATGGGGCTACCCGTTGTCTCCTCGCCAAGGGGTGACCCACATGTCCGCCCCCCGTGAATGGGCTTTGTAACCTGAAAAGTGCTGGCCGAGGGTAACTTATCCTGGGTTGGAAGCCACCGTGGTGCTTGGGGGACAGGTCCTGATCCCGGGGAAGGAGAGGCCCAGAGCCACGAGGACAGACATAGCTGATGTTGACGATTTCACCAGGGTGCCAAGAGGGGCTGAAAACGGGACTCCAGAGAATTAATGTTTCCGGTTAATCGCTGGCGCGTCTCACTGCTCTGAACGGTTGAATATTAACTGCATGAGAGATGATTAGGAAAGCAGGGAGCAAAGCCCAGATTCTACCTAAGAATAAATTCTCTGAGATTTCCCTGGTCAGGACAGATCCTCCAAGGCTTGCAGAAGGGAGAAGTGTGGTCTTCCCGCCCAGCAGACCAGAAATAACTCACGTGAATGCTGTTCTACGAACATGCGTCCTGTGGCCACCTGAGCAGGCTTTCTCCAGGACTTCCTTCGTCTATGAATCATGAAGCACAAAGCACATTTAAATCGCCCCGAGGTTTGAACACATCTAGGGCAGCTCGGTGGAGTCCGAGCACGGGCTTCCGCATGTCCAGGAGCTAATAGTGTGAGGGATTTGGGGCCGGGGAGAATTGAGCGATATTGTGCCTGTTCAGAGATGTCATATCCTGTTCTGCTCCTCTCAGCTTACGCCTGGCATGAGGGTGTTAGATCTGAAAGCTTCTCTCTTCCCGACTGCCTGCTGTGCGTTCCCTCACGTTCACACATGCGCGGACAGGTCTGGGTTCCAAACTCAGATCTGCCATGTGACCCTGGACCAGTCACTCCGCCCTCTCACTGGGGACGTGTGGACCACACCTTCCAGGGCCGTTAGGAGATGATTCCAGACAAAGTGGACGGATGCCTGGCCCAGAGCTGGTGCCCAGGAAGGGCCCCCCTCCCGAGAACGCCGGCAACCCAGCTCTGGAGAACAGACGTTCGAATTCCTCTGGGTGCCGTGCACCGTTCTCTCCCTGAAACTTGCTCTCGGGCAGCGCCACCACTTGGGAAAACAGTTTGCCGTTCTCCAGGGAAGTCACGGTGCTCATCTCCGCGGATCCAGCAGATCCACCCTGACGTTCCGTGGGCAGGGATGTAGGACAGGGATGCACGGACAGCCCGGGGGGATGGTGCTGTGTCCACACAGTGGAAGTGGATGCAGACGGTGCTGTGTTCACACGACGGGGCCCTGGTGAGTCTCCTGCAGCGGGAAGGCATGCTCGGTGACAGGGTGAACCTGCAAACGTGGTGAGCAGAAGCAGCTAGCCTCTGTGTGCGACTCCATTTATGCGATGTCATAACAGCTGAGCTCTGGGTCCAGGTGCACATGGGCTGTGGGGGCAGAACCACACAGCACGGCAAGGCTGCCGTGACATCACAGTCGGATCCTGGCTACCTCGGGAAAGACCCAGGGGCCTCTGGGACCACCATGTTCTGCTTCTTGTCCTGGGTTGTGGTCGCTTGGGTGAGAGTCCTGGTGAAGCCGGAGATTTCCGTTTCATGTACTCTTATGTGTGTATATTAGACTGTGCTGTGGATTTAACTGTGGTTCCCGCACCCCCCCCCAACCAATTCATATGTTTCATGTACTCTTATGTGTGTATATTAGACTGTGCTGTGGATTTAACTGTGGTTCCCGCACCCCCCCCAACCAATTCCCGCACCCCCCCCCAACCAATTCAGATCCTAACCCCCAGGATCTCAGAACGTGACCTTATGTGGAGACAAGGTCTCTACAGATGATCAAATTGAAGTGAGGTCATTAGGATGGGTCCTAATCCAACATGACCGTGTCCTTTTAAAAGTGGGGACATTTGGGTATGGGGTCACACATACACACAGAAAGCCATGTGATGACGAAGGAAGAAATCTATAGGCCAAGGAGCACCAGGGATGGCCAGCAAAGCCCCAGAAACTAGGAGAGAGTCCTAGAACAGATCCTCCCTCTGGCTCAGAAGGACCCAGCCTGTTGACACCTGATCCCAAACTTCTGACCTCCAGGTCCAGGAGACAATACATTGCTGTTGTTTAAGCCACTCGATCTGTGATACTTTGTGACAGCAGCCCTGGGAAACTAATAAATACTGCACAGGAGAAAAGTTAGGGCAAAAAGGCCCAGCAGCCGCCCTTGCACCTCTAGTGCCTGGACCTTCCCGTGTGCAGGCCATCGTCTGTTTGCCACCCTCGGACCCCCTCAATCCCCCTTCCCAGCCCTGCTGCAGCCCCAGAAGCTGACCTCTGTGGATGTGCCCATCCAGGCAGTCGTGTTCGGCCAATGGGATTCACCAGCGGGAGGCTGGAAGGCCCGGGGAGAGAGAGGCCGGAGTATTTCCTCCTGCTTTCCTACCTGCCTGCACTTGGTCCTAGAAGAGGCTGTGCTCTCCTGTCCGGAGGCCCCACTCATGGCTACCGAAGTCAGTGTGTCCACAGTCAGGCCTAGGAGTGGGACACTGCCTGCTGTTGACCCTGGAGAGCTACATCTTCCTGTGGAGATCCCTCAACCCCAGCCTGTGCCTGTGTGAAAGCCCCTTCACTGAACCATTGTCATCACCTCTCTGAGTGAGGCACCCAGGCAGCACCCCTGGGTCTTTCCTGAATGCACGGATGATTCCGGATTACCCAGTGCCCAGCGTAGAGAGGAGGTGTTTGGAGGATGTTCCCTGAATCAAATGTGTGATTTTCAAAGGGCCCGAAACCCTTGGATTAAAGCATTTTAAAAGTGCAAAGTTATATGATTGTTCATATATTACTCATCCCCGGAGCCTTGGAATTTCTGCAGCGTAAGCTCCCTGGCATTCTGGGGCCTCGTTTGTTTTCTGTAATGAAAGCTGATGCCCTTCCGTGTCCCAGCCTGTGTTTTCTTTACCTGTGTTTTCCGTATCACTGCATTGAATGGGGAGGGTGGGGAGGTCTGAGGGTAAGAAAGCCTGGAAACCCAGGGGAAGGGTGGTGAGTCCAGGTGCTGTGGTGGGCCGGGCTGTGGTCAGCTACTCCTGGCAGCGCCCTGGGGCTGACACTCCTTGGAGGAGAGGTCTGGGTGAGTAATTTAGGGATGGCACAGAATCACCCACCAACCCCCTTGCTGAACAGCCACCAGGGGGCGCTTCCTGAAGGGCAACGTGTCGGACCCACTGGGACTCCCGCGACCTGGGGAACAGTATCTGAAGCCCTTCACTACTCTGCCTGGGCTTGCCTCTCCAGCCTCGGACCCACTGCTGGCAGCCCCGCCCCGAATGATTCATAGCTTCCTAAATCTGTCATCCCGTGTCACACCTCCATGCCTTTGCCCATGCTGTGCGCTCTGGCTGGGATGCCCTCGCTTGCGATCAAAATAATCTCAATACAAAGAAAAATGTCAAGGGTAAGGAGAGAAGAGCTCGCTCCTTGGTGATGATTGAGAGCGTCTGCAAGGAGAGCATGCATTCCAGAGCAGTAGAAAATGCTGGACTCTTTCTGGCAGGGGCCCCACCCCCTTCTTCCCCTGGACCCAGCTGCCCCTGTGGTGGTCCAGACACTTGGTGGGGACCTCTGGCTGTGGAGTCAGGTGGGATTCAATCCAAGCCCAGCCACTTGCCAGCAATGGGAGCCCAAACAGCTCCCTCCAGGAGCCTCAGTTTCTTCATCTGGGAAATGGGGTGATGATGCTTGTCCTACAAGATGGAGGGAGGTGACTCATGTAAAGAGCTGGCACTGGGCTGGCCCGCAGGACTCACTCCACAGGTGGTCCTGGCTGTGATCTAGGGCTGGTATTCAGGGGCAGAGCTGGACCCCAGTCCCTGTCTTGGGCTGAGTTTGGATTTGGGGGCTTGTTTTACAAAGTCACGATAGTAGGTCCTTGAACTGCAGGCTGGGCCGTGGACTAATGAAGAGCCACTTGGCATAGATTTCAGGCTCCTCAGGTCCCCCCAGACCTGTGACAGGGCTGAGCTTGCAGGTGGGGAGCAGCGAGCCTCACGTTAAACCGGGGTCTCGAAGCATCTGTCGAGCCTGTTCTGTGCGGCTGCTGGGATAACTCCCATGCTCTGCCCCAGGTGGCTCCCGCTCCAGCGGGGGAGGCGGATGTGCCCAAGACAGTGACAACCGCGAGTGCTGGGATCTGCAGGAGGCTGCAGGAGGGCAGGGGGTCGTCACTCTTCTGAGGGGTGGGTGGTCAGGACAGGCTTCTTGGAGGAGGTGGTACTGAATGAGCATCGGTTTTAAAAGCTAAGCAAGAAGGAATTAACTGCGGTGAAGGGACCGGGGAATGTGTGCATAGGAACCACCTGAAATCAGGCAGCAACGTGTGGGTCACGGGAGAGGAGTGGTGGGAACTGCAAGCAGCTTGGTGTCGGGCCAGTCCCTGCCTTTTACCCGTGCGACTTCTGGGTGGGCCAGCCAGAGGGAGGGCGGCGCTCTCCAGGTGGGAGGGGATGCGTCCCGAGGCTGCTCTGGGTCAGTTCAGGCCTGAGACTCGAAGCTACACCTCCTGACGTCTCTACACCAGGGCCCCAAGCTCAAACTTCAGAGAAAAGATGGTGCCTTGGTCAGCTCAGGCTGCCAAAACAGGGCATTGCAGACTAGGGGGCTTAAACAGCAGACATTTATTTCTCACAGTTCTGGAAGTTGGGGAGTACAAGGTCAAGGTCTAAGATTACTAGAAGTTCCAGTGTCTGGCGGGGGCTGCCTTCTCATGGTATCGTCACATGGCCGCGGGAGAGAGGAAGGGCTATGTCTCTTCCTCTTCTTTTTTTAAAAGAATTATTTATTTTTACTTTTGGCTGCATCAGGTCTTAGTTGCGGCATGCGGGATCTTTTGTTGTGGTGCACGGGCTTCTCTCTAGTTGTGGCGCGCGGGCTTAGTTGCCCCGCGGCATGTGGGATCTTAGTTCCCTGACCAGGGATCAAACCTGTGTCCCCTGCATTGGAAGGCGGATTCTTAACCACTGCGCCACCAGGGAAGTCCCTCTTCCTCTTCTTATAAGGACACGAATTCCATCCTGTGGGCCCCACTCTCATGACCTCATGTAACCTAATCAGGTCCCCAAGGCCCCACCTCCAAATACCCTCAGCGTATGAATTTTGGGGGGAAAATGATTTAGTCCGTAACGAGGGGAAGACCCGGCTTCTGGCCTCAGAGCACTGTGACACTGGCTTTACTGTGTATTTGAAATTTGCTGATTTTACCAAATGTGATCAGCTGCTGTTAACTCATGCCCTCAAACCCCCATCCCACCTTGCCTGTCACCCTGCACGGATGAGAGGGACTGTACACTGCAAAAGATCTGTGCTTTGGAGAGGATGCAACACTCTCTAAATGCACATTATTGTTATTTTTATTAAAGGCAACAGAGCAAAACCACCTGTTCAAAAGAGCTTAATTTAGTTAGATCAAGCATAAGTGCTCCTTGAGTTGAAAACTCATTCTCCTTTGCAATATTTTCTTTTGGGTATAAATCAAGAGAAGGGCTTTTAGAATATTTTTAGTACAAATGTGTTTCAATCCCACCGTCACTCACCTGTCGGCACACTTACCTATCAGGATCTCCATGTGATTACGGAAATTGACTTTTGTTTCGACGGCCCTGCAAATCTTTCTCTAGTCAAACCATATCTGATTTCGGCGATTTGAAAAGGAAGCTGGGAAAATCACCCACAACTTGGCACGGAAAATCAGGTGTCCTGCAGGATGGTGGAAGGTTCCATTGGCAGACCTGACCTCTCCGTGGGATTGGAAATCACTCTGTAGTTTCGCCGGTGGGTGGGAGCTCCTAGGAAAGTTCCCTCCCCCAGATGGCTCCTCCCATTATACGTGTGCTACAGATTCCACCCTTGAACATACAACCCTCAAATCCTCCTGTTAAAGTGAAATGCCCTGGGAGGCACAACACCTTAAACCAAGACGGATGAACCACGCAGCTGCTGACGATCCCCTAGCAGACATCACTCATCGATCAGGCACAGGGTCCTGTTAAGCCTTGATCTCAGGGGGCAGCTCCAGGCAGACGCTCCCATTGGATCACAGTCAGCATGTGGGTGGAGACTGTTAGCTGTCCCGGCCTGAATCCACCGTGGGGAATGAAGATGAGGAAGATGGGGAAGAGGATGAAGGTGGTGGTGGTAATTTATTATGTTTTATTTTATTTTATTTTATTTTTTATTACGGTACGCGGGCCTCTCACTGTTGTGGCCTCTCCCGTCGCGGAGCACAGGCCCCGGACGCGCAGGCCCAGCGGCCACGTCTCACGGGCCCAGCTGCTCCGCGGCACTTGGGATCCTCCCGGACCGGGGCACGAACCCGCATCCCCTGCATCGGCAGGCGGACCCTCAACCACTGCGCCACCAGGGAAGCCCTTTATTATGTTTTTTAAAAAATTATGGTAAAATACATATAAAATTTACCATCTTAACCATTTTTAAGTGTATAGTTGAAAATGGTAAGCACGTTCACGTTGTTGTGAGATCATCACCCCCATCTATTTCCAGAACTCTTTTCATCTTGCAAAACTGAAACTGTATCCAGTGAACAACTCCCCGCGCCCCTTCCCCAGCCCCTGGTGACCACGTTTACAGTGTCCGTCCCTGTGGACTTGGCTGTTCCAAGTCCCTCATGCAAGTGGACTCCTACAGTATCTGTCTTTGTGCGACTGGCTTGTGTGCCCAAGCACACGTCCTCCAGGTTCACTCAGGGTGCAGCCTGCATCAGCATTTCCTTCCTTCTTAAGCCTGAATAACATTCCATCGTATGAACAGACCACATTTTGTTTACCCATCCATCGTTCGATGGGCACTTGGTCCGTCATGGCTTTGTACTTTGTTTATGCCCCTTACAAAGCCCCCCTCAGTCTCATTGATACAGGAGTAGCAGTTTTTGGTTTTGATGCTATTGAATAGTCAGGGCCCCAGAAATTCACAATTTGGGGCTCACCATGCCCTTCTCCTCCTCCTGGGGCTCCTGAGGGGGCTGAGCCCACTTTACTGTCTCAACATGAATGTCCAGCACCGGAACGTCGGGTTCCCGTGAGTGCCGGGGCAGTGGACGTGTCTGGGGTCGAAACCGCTGTGAGACCTTCTCCTTCTGATTCTAAGTCGCGGACTCACCGTACTCACCATCCAGTCCAGTGGATGCCGCTGGAGAAGGTGGACATGGGAAGCCCCGTCCCGAGCCTTTACCCACCCGCCACCTGGACGGCAGAAACAGCAGGCAGATTTGCACAATGTTTGATGTCCGGGCCCTGCCCACCTGTCCATGTGACCCTGTCACCTGCCTGGACCTTGACTAATGGGGGGTGTGGTTAAGGAGGGGCTGAACAGAGGAAAATGTCCCTTCGCACGCCATGGACGTGGCAGGCAGACGAGACTTGTCGTTGAGAGACTGGGGTGGAGATTTGGACGTTCAGTGACCCCTCCTGAGTCACCCAGGGAGTAGGCGATGGACTGGTGGTGGAAATCATCCAGTCCTCAGCGCGAGCAGGGCACGGGGCTGCAGGGCACGGGCGGCTAGTTGGCCAGAGAAGGAGGAAGGTATGGGGTAGGCTCTGGGCAATTAGGGGAGAGCAAGGAGCAGGGGGTGGCTGGGTTGGGGGGGTGAAGGTGGCTGATAATATGGAATATTCCCCCCCCACCCAGGATATCCGACCCTAATCCCCAGAACCTGTGATGATGTTGCCTCATATGGCAAAAGGGACTTTGCAGGTATGAAAAAAAGGATCTTGAGATGGAGAGATTGTCCTGGATTATCCAGGTGGCCTAAGGTAATCGCCAGGGTCCTTCTGAGAGGGAGGCAAGAGGTCTGAGAAGGAGATGTGATGCCGAGTGAGAGGTCAGACAGAGACAGATGGGAAGATGCCAGGCTGCCGGCTTTGAAGAGGGAGGAGGGGGCCACGAGCCAAGGGATGTGGGTGCCTCTAGAAGCTGGAAAAGCTGAGGAAATGGATTCTCCTCTAGAGCTTTCAGAAGGAGCCCACCTTGCCAGCACCTTGACTCTGGACTTCTGGTCTCCAGAACTGTGAGGGAATAAAATTTGTTGTCTTAAGCCCCAAGTTTCTGGTACTTTGACCTGACCACTTAGAAGGTAGTTCCCGATCACCACCCCGTGTCTGACTGCGGGAGTCGCTCTCACCTGCCAAGTCAGCGTGGCTCGTGCCTCTGTGATATCTGGACTCTGGACCTTCTCGAGAGTCAGGCAAACACAATGCAGACCAACAGCAAAGGCAAGCGGTGACTCTCGGCAAAGGTGCAGAGTTTCATGAAGTCCTGCAGGTGAGGTCAGGGAACTGCTTCGGTCACAAGCACGTGGTGAAGGAGAGCCTGGTGCTACTAGAGAGCAAGTGACAGAAGAACAGGGAGTCGGCACGATGCTCCCAAAAGGACACTCTGATGTGGTGAAGCCCTCCACTATGCTGGAGAAGGGACCTGCTTTCGCTGTTCTATTGGGGTTCTCCAGAGAAACAAAACAAGTAGAACATATATTGTGTCTTCTGATAAATCTCATTCTAGGTGTTGGCTCGCACAACTATGGAGGCTGAGAAGCCCTGCAACCTGCTGTCTGCCACTGGAGACTCAGGAAAACTGGTGGTGCAGTTTGAAGGCCTGGGCACCAGAGAGCGGAGGTGTAGATTCTGGTCCGGGTCTGAAGGCATGAGAACCAGGCCACCGAGGGCAGATCCATGTCCCAGCTCAAGCAGCCAGACAGAGAGCAAATTCCCCTCCCTCCACCTGTAGCTCTATTCAGGCCCTCAGTGGATGGGGTGAGGCCCACCTGTATCCAGGGGGACCATCTACCTTTGTCCATTGCTGCAAATGCTAATTTCTTCTGGAAACACCCTCACAGAGACACCCAGAAGTAATGTTCTGCCCGCTCTCTGGGTGTCAAGTGGGCCAGCCATAACAAAAAAACCAAAGTGAAGGATGTTGTATTTCGCCATCACAGAACTTTCTTAGAAAAAAATCACAGCGGAAAATACCCCAGTGCAAGCTTTGACTTCTACTTGACTGGTCCTAAAAATCAGCCCTTTAGTCCAATTACATCTACAGTTTTGTTACATAGAGGGCAGAATCAGTTCACGTTCGTAATTCTCGGTTCCATTTGTAAAACGTTTCATGGGAATAAAGTATACAGCCTGCAAAGGGCGGGTATCGTGAGGAAACAGCTCTGTGGTTTCTCTGGCTGAACACACCTGTGTCCCAGCGCCCAGCGCAGGAAGGAGAGCTGTCTGCTCCAGGAGCCCCCCTGAGCTTCTTTGTTCTTTCCTTTGTAACTTATGTGCCCGCCCCCGCCCTTCACCAGACATGCTGATTTCTGTTCTCATTCTCAGTGGCCTTTGTCCTGGACTGGTTTTGCTGTGAGGACAGAGCCTCTTGCTCTGAAGCGGTAAGGAGCTCCCAGTGAAGACGGGCAGGCCGCGGATCACGGATGCAGTATCCGATTTTCTAGAAAAGACAAAACCATCCCTGGAGCAGCTCTGACCGTCTCAGGGAGGAAGCTCCAACTGATGAATCAGAGGGACAAGGAGGTTGAGACTCAAACACGTTTCTGGTTCTCCCAGATGGGGCCAGCGCTGTGTCAGGGCTGGCGGTGCAGACACGCATTGGGCATGGACCCTGTCTGAGTTTCCTGGTGCTGCCGTAACAGATGACCACAGACTGCACGTGTGAAAACAACAGGAAGCTATTCTCTCACAGTTGAGGGGCCAGAGGCCAAGGTCGAGGGGTGGGCAGGGTTGGTTCCTTCTGGAGGCTCTGAAGGGAACCTGCTTCAGGCCTGTCTCCTGGCTTCTGGTGGTTGCTGGCAACCTGCGGCATTTCTCGGCTTGTAGGCACGTCGCTGCGATCTCTGCCTCTGTCTCCACGTGGCCGTCCCCTTCTTTCTGTCTCTTATAAGGAGATGGGTGGTTAGATTTAGAACCACAAGGATGATCTCACCTCCAGATCCTTAAATAATTCCATCTGCAAAGATCCTGTTTCCAAATAAGGTCACATGGACAGGTTCTGGGGGGTAGGATTTGGACGGATCTTCTTGGGGGACAGAAGTCAACTCACTACAGACCTTCACCCCCTAGACCAGCCCCTAAGGTCTGGGGGGGTGGGGAAGACAGGGACCCCAATGTCAGGCCAAGTCAAGGAGGTGTGGCCCCTGAGTGGGACCCCGTGCTGGAGGAGGACGAAGTTCAGGACGGGCGGGACACGAGAGCAGGTCCTGAAGGGCAGATGGGAACTGGGGGAGGCGGCCAGGCGAGGCCACTGCAGGGTGGGAGGGGTGGGAGCAAAGGTACAGAGGAGCAAGGGGAGGTCGTCCTGCAGAGGGGTGGAGGCCAGCTCCCAGGGTGAAGGCTTTCGGGCTGCCTCTGTGGTGCTCTGCTGGATCAGAACAGGGGCAAGTGTGAGGACCAAGGTGGAGGTGAAGGGCGTGGGAGTGAGGGCCGGGCTGCGGGCTGCGCGAGTTCAAACCTTGACTCTGACGGTAATCGGGTTACTTTGCACAGCACTCCCGCTGGGAGCCTCACTCTCCCCATCTGTAAATTGGGGGTGAGGGTCACAGGGCCCACCTCGTGGGGCCCTTGTGAGGGATGAGAGGCGAGGTAAGATAAGCAGTGGCCTTTTCGTCTCCGTTAGCTACTTGTACCAGCAGCCAGCAGAGGCCACATGGGGGAAACGCTCAAGAAATGGTGGTTAAACAAGTGAAGGATGAAAGCCCGAAGCACTTTTCTTTCTTTTTAAAAAAACAGCTTTATTGAGGTGCAGTGTACACATCGTAAAATCCACCATTTTAAGTGTACCATCCGGCGACTTTCAGTACGTTCCTAGATTTGTGCAGTCATCCCTCAATCCAGCTTTGGAGCAAGGCCACCACCCCAGCCTGTGCCCATTTGCAGTCAGTCCCCATCCCCACCCCAGCCCCAGGCGACCACTGGTCTGCTTTCTGTTCCTGCAAGTTGGCCTCGTCTGCACATTTGAAATAAATGGAATCATACACTATGTCATATTTGGAGTTGGGCTTTTTGCACTTGGCATGATGTTTCTGAGGTTTGTCCATGGTGTAGCAGGCCTCAGCTATCCGTTCATTCCCTTTCATCGATAAAGATGCGTCTGCTGTATCTTGTTTATCCACCGCTCATTTGATGGGCATTTGGGTCGTTTCTAGTTTGGGGCTATTATGGGCGATGTTGCTGTGAATTTTCACGTATATTCTTTGTGGGGGTGGATGTTTTATTTCTCTCGGTTGGATTCTTAGGAGTGACATTGCTCTCACGTCCCTGCGAGGTGGACCTCGCAGGACCTGCTTATAGTCACCCCCATTTTCCAGATGAGGAGAGTGAGGCTCCGGGGCATTGAGTGTGTTATGCAAAGTCCATGTTAACTTTTAAAGAAACTGTCAGCTTTTTCTCCCCCAAGGTGGCTGTGCCATTGTACATTCCCTCCCCAGCAATGTGTGCAGCTCTAGTTTCCCCGTATCTTTTTCGTGTCTGTCTTTTTTATCATGGTCACTTTAGTGGGTATGTAGCAGGATCTCATTGTGGTTTTAATGTGCATTTCCCTAATGACTAATGGTGCTGAGTGTTTTCTTATGTGCTTATTATCCATTTGCATATCTCCTTTGGTGGAATGTCTATTCAATTCTTCTGTCCGTGTTTAAATTGCTTTTTATTTTTTGGGGGGGTCTTCTCAAGTTTTAAGAGTCCATATGTTCTGGATCCAAGGCTATCCTTTACCCCCCATTGAATTCTCTTGGCACCTTTGCCAAAAATCAATTACCTAATGTAAGACTTGATTTCTGGACTCTTAATTCTGTTCCATTCATTTATACATCTGTCCTTCCATGAACACCCCAATGTGTTAACTACTGAGGCTTAATAGGAAGTCTGAAAGGTAGAATAAGTCTTCCAACTTTGTTCTTTTTGAAAATAGTTTTGGCAATTTTAGGTCTTTTTGCATTTTCATATAAAATTAAGATCAGCTTATGAATTTCCATGAAAAAGTCTAATGAGATTTTGACAGGGATTGCATGGGATTTATTGATCAATTTGTGGAGAATTACCGTCTTGACAATATTGAGTCTTCCAATCCATGAACATGGAATATCTCTCCACTTACTTAGAGCATGTTCAGTTTCTCCCTCTCGGCAATGTTTGGTAGATTTCAGTGTAGGTATTGCAGTTCTTTTGTGAAATTTATTCTTTTTGACGTTATTATAGATGGAATTGTTTTCTTAATTTCTTTTTTGGATTGTTAGTTGCTAGTACGTAGAAATACAATTGTTTTTTGTATATTGATCTTGTACTGTGCAGCCTCGCTAACCTTGTTTTTTAGTTCTCATAGAGTTTTTATGGATCTGTGGGGATTTTCTACATAAAGGATCGTGTCATCTGTGAATAAAGATAGTTTAATGTTTTCATTTTGAATCTGGACGCTTTTGATTATTTGTTTTATTGCTCTGGTTAGAACCTCCAGTAAAATACTGAGTAAACGTGGTACAGGCAGATGTCCTTGCCCTAGTCCAGATCTTTGAGGGGAACATTCAGGTCTTTTGTTGTTGTTCGTTTGTTTTCATCATTAAGTATAATATTGGCCGTGGACTTCTGTAGATGTCCTTTATCAGGCTGAAGAATTCCCTTTTATTTCTACTTAGTTGAGAGTTTTTATCATCAGTGGGTACTGAATTTTTTCAAATGCTTTTTCTGTACGATAATCATGTGATTTTTTTCCTTTATTCTGTTGATACGCTGTATTACATTAATTGATATTTGGATGTAAACTAACCTTGTATTCCTAGGATAAATCCCACTGGGTCATGGTGTAGAATCCTTTTTGCATGTTGCTGGATTCAGTTTGGTGCTATTTGGTTAAGGGTTTTGGTATCAGTTTAATAAGGGATAAATTGAGGAATAAATGAATTGAAAAGTGTTCCCTCCTCTATTTTCTGAAAGAGTTTGTGAAGGATTGATAATTTCGTCTTTAAATATTTGGTATAATTCACCAGTGAAGCTGTGTGGGTCTGGGCTTTTCTTGTAGGAAGATTTAAAATTATTAACTCAGGTTCTTTGTTGCAGGTCTATTCAGATTTTGTATTTCATTTTGAGTCAGTTTTGGTAATTTGTGTATTTCTAGGAATGTGTCCATTTATCTAAGTAGTATAATTTGTTGGCATTAATTTCTCTATTATCGGTCATGCTTGATTTTGGGAATTTGTGCCTCTTTTTCTCTTTTGTTTTCCTTTGTTCATCTGGCTAAAACTTTGTCAATTTTTGTTAATTTTTTAAAGAACCAGCTTTTAGTTTCATTGATTTTCTCTATTGCTTTTCTGTTTTCTTTCTTTTTTTTTAAAGTATTATTTTTATTAGTTATATATTTATTTTTGGCTGCATTGGGTCTTTATTGCTGCCCACGGGCTTTCTCTAGTTGTGGAGAGCGGGGGCTACTCTTCGTTGTGATGCGCGGGCTTCTCATTGCGGTGGCTTCTCTTGTCGCAGAGCATGGGCTCTAGGTACACAGGCTCAGTAGTTGTGGCGCATGGGTTTAGTTGCTCTGCAGCACATGGGATCTTCCTGGACCAGAGCTCGAACCCATGTCCCCTGCGTTGGCAGGCAGATTCTTAACCACTGTGCCACCAGGGAAGTCCCCTAGTCTAATTCACATTTAATGGAATTTATATATATATGTCATTTCACTGGCCATTTTGCTGTTTTCTGTATTTCTCCTGTGGGTTTTGTTGTTGCTATTGTTGTTGTCTGGTTCTTCTCTTCTTCCTTTATTGTTTTCTTTTGTGTCAAAGAAATATTTTTAATGTCCCATTTTAATCCCTTTAAAAAAATAATATATTTTAAATTATTTTCTTAGTGGTTGCTCTAGAGACGGCAAAATACATTTTAATTTGTCACAATCTACTTCAGATTAATACTAACTTACTTCCAATCAAATGTGGAAACCTTGCTCTAATATAGTTTCAATTTTCCCCCTCTTTGTGGTATGATTATCACATATATATTACATTTTTAATGTTATAAACCAAACAACAAGAGTTGTGATTATTATGAATGTCTTTTAAAGAATTTAAGAGTATTTGTAGAGTATTTGATATTAACCCTCATATTTACCATTTCTGGTGCTTTTTATTTCTTCTTATCGATTTCATTTACCATCTGGTGTCATTTCTTTTCAGCCTGAGGGACTTCCTTCAGTATTTCTTGTAAGGCAAGTCTGTTAGCAGTGAATTCCGTCGCCCTTTGTTTATCTGGGAATATCTTGATTTCATCTGCCTCTTTTGGAGGATAGTCTTGCTAGATATAGAATTCTTAGTGGCCCTTCTTTTTCGTTTAGCATTTTGAATGTGTCATTCCACAGTGTCTGTCCTGTTTTTTTTCCTGTTGGTCATATTGTTCCTCAATACCTAGTAAGTTGGTTTTCTCTTTCATGATTTCTCTTTGTCTTTCAACAGGTTATGATGTGCCTAGGTGCACATCTCTTTGTATTTAACCTACTTGGGATTTCTTGAGTTTCTTGGATGTTTAAGGATTTTCATCAGTCTTCAAAGCTTTTTGGGTATTACTTCTCAGGTGTTTTTTCAGCCCCATTCTCTCTCTCCTATCCACTAGGACCCACAGTACACACAGGTGTGCTTGAAGTTGTTCTGTGGGTCTCTGAGGCTCTGTTCGTTTTTCATCAATGTTTTCTTTCTTTCTGTTCTCATATTGATAATTTGCATTACTCTACAAGTTCACTGATCTCCTGCTATCTCAGATCTGCCCTTGGTTCTTTTACATGATTTCTCCTCCTTATTGAGACTCTTCACTTGTTGACTGATAATTGTCATACTTCCCTTTAATTCTTTGATCATATTTCTGATAGCTGCTTTGAAGTCTTTCACTACCAAATCCAATTTCTGGAGACCTCTAACGACTGCCCACCCCCAGATATTGGTCACATTTTCCTGTTTCTTTGCATTTCTTATAATATTTTTGTTGGTGTTGAAAACTGACCATCTTAGGTTATATACTGTAGCAGCTCTGAATTTTGATTTCCTCCAGAAGGTCGTTGCTATTTTTTGCTTGTTCGTTTGTTTGTTTGTTTAGTAACATGTCTGGGTTAAATCTGTGAAATTCATCTCCCTTGCTGTGTGCAGTTGCTGCTGTGGGTTTTTTGTTTTTTTTTAAGTTTCTAATTTTTATTTTTAAGCCTGGCTTTTGAGCCCCTGTTTCTGCATAGCCTAGAGGTCAGCCGGTTTTTGATCAGACGTCATTCTGAAACACCTTGATCTAGTAAGCCTTTATCTATCTATCTGACACAGGTCAAAGACCTGTGTGTGGAGAGAAGAGGAACACATTCAAAATTTAGGCATTTTCAAGTCTGCCCGGCTTTCCCTTTTCACTAGGCCTTGGATGTTTCCTGTGTGCCTATACATGGCCTTAGGGTCAGCTAGGAGTCTGTGGCTGGCTTGGGCCCTTTCCAGAGTCACATAGCCTCAGTCGTTCTACACAACCTCCAGGATGGTGATTGCCATAGACAATGCTGTTGGGCGTGGCCATCACCCACTGTTCCAAACTGTGTGATTCCCCTTCCGCTGGGGCACGGCAGCTGCTGGCCCTCAGGGCCTGCCCCACCTTGCAGGATCTCTGAGTCTCCCCAGCTGGGACAGTGGTGTGGGAGCAGCCCTGGGCCAGAAAGCTGCAGACTCAGTGTTTGTACCTGAAGTTCAGCCGTCTTCAAGCATAAACACTTCTCCCATGGTTGCATGCTCTTGGCTGACTTCCAGAGTGTGGAAATGGTTGTTTTTATCAATTTGTGCAGTTTCATAATTGACTTTTGGAGAGAGGATCTGCCAACTTCTTCACTTGGCTGTAAGTACAAGTTCTGCCTCCCTGAAGTGCATTTTCGACTAGGAATGTTGGGGCACAGTTCAGGGCCCTTGGAAGGATATGGGTAGGGGAGAAGTGACGGGATATGAGGGTATAAAGGTTGGCTTGAGTGGTGAGACCTCATTTAGCAGAGGAGGAAAAGAGTAGTATCCACAGGGAAAGGGATTTTCCCAAGTTGTCAAAGCTCAGTCCTTGGAGTGCTGACACGGGACCTGGGTCTCCTGACTCCCAGTCCAATGCTTTTCCCTTCCAGCAAATTGCTGTTCATTTTAGCAGTTGTAGTTTAGAAGTCGGAATGTCTAGGGGTTTTCAGTGTAAGGCCCTTCCATCCCTCCATCCCTCCATCCCTCTACCCAATATGGATCGAGTGCCTACTCTGTGCCCAGCTCGGTGCTGGATAGTGAGGATAAGTGGAGAACAAACACTGACACAGTCCCAGGGCTCAGGAAGCTCATGGTCTCCGAGTTGGGACCGTAGCCTCAGGAAAAGGCTTTGCAGGAGCCATTTGGAAGAAGCATCCCCTGCTTCTCTGGTAGTCTTGATTAAGGCAGGAGCACTTTCCAAGGAAAACAGTGAGTTTTCCCTCAAACCATGATTTTCAACCAAAATTTTATTTGTGGACAATTTTATTTTTGAAAAAAATGTTAAGCGTACAAAGCAGTTAAACTAAAAAAATCAGTTTCATATTCATTAGTTTTGTAGCAAAAGTTTTGATTTCTGAAGTGAATCTTAAAGGCAAGAATACGGTGAGGTCTCTTTCAAGACATTTATTGAGGGCTTCCCTGGTGGCACAGTGGTTGAGAGTCCGCCTGCCGATGCAGGGGACGCGGGTTCGTGCCCTGGTCCGGGAAGATCCCACATGCCACGGAGCGGCTGGGCCTGTGAGCCATGGCCGCTGAGCCTGCGCGTCCGGAGCCTGTGCTCCGCAGCGGGAGAGGCCACAGCGGTGAGAGGCCCGCGTACCGCAAAAAACCCACAAAAAACAAAAGGAAAAAACGTTTATTGAAATTGAAGGCTTTGAAAACCTCTGCTCCAGACAAATCTGTCATCGTGAGGCCCTTGGCCTTACACAGAGCATTATGGATGGTGTGGTACTCAGACACCTGCCAACTGCTCTTAGCTGCCTGTGCGATGCCAAGGAACCATATGGAAACTGAAAAATTCAGCAAAAATTCTGGATGCCTTGTCTACGTGACAACAAATAATCAGATATTTGGAAACAAGAGACTTTGGACTAGATCTTGTCATCCTCTGGGAATTCCTAAATGCAACCTTGGAGGTGTTACCTCTTTTACCCCATTGTTCTCTTTTCCTTTTTGTTTTTTTTTTCCTGGGTGGTCTCACTCAACAGTCATGCCCAAATCTACGTCTCAGGCCCTGATACTCCGCTGATCACCGTTTCCAAGGGCCTCTGGAGCCTCCCTGGCAGTGTGACCGTGGCGAGTAGGGCTCGCCAAATGTCCACGTGCTCCTACACCTGCAGCCTCCCCTGCAGGTAGGTGGAGGCCGTCAACTGAGACTCTGGCCAGTAGGATGTGAGTGATGGAGCACCTCCCAGGTCTGACCCCCACAAAACATCTTGTGTGCTTCTCTCTCCTCTGCCTCAGTGACCCTGGAGGTCATGTGTTCCAGACCGCGGGGCCACAGGCTGGAGGGGGCCCAGTCGACCTGTGTAAGACTTTGCGAATGGGTGAGATACACCTTTCTTGGGTTACCCCTCTGAGATTTGGAGTTCTTTGTTACTGCGGCGCCGCCTGGCCTCACCTGACGAATACCTTCAGGATGCCCCACAGACACCTTCTCCTTCAGATTTGTTCCCTAATGAGGAACATGGCATCCTTGTTTTCCCAAATATCTCAGAGCCTCTTTGACTCCTCCCCCTCTCTCCTCTTGCATAATCAGAGGTTCTGGGGAGCCGCCTCTACCTCTCCTTCTCCATAGCCCCCCACGATCCTGGTCAGGTCTCGTCATTGCTCTCCTGGACCAACGCCATGGCCCCCCAGCTGGTCTCTCTGTCTCTCTTCCAAGCTCCAGCTTTCAGAAGCTGCCGGAATTAGCTTTCCGCAACACAAATCTCATCTTGTTGCTCCTTTTCTGAAAACCCCAGAAGGTTCTCTTTGACCTCAGGAGAAGGTGCAAGCCCATAGCTCCTGGGCCCGCTTTCTCCTCCAGTCTGGTAGCCACGGCTCCGTCCTGCAGGGCCAGGCCTGTGTGCCCACCCTGAGCGGACCAGGCACCCTGATTCCTTTGTCCCTTGTGTGCGCCGTACCCTCTGTTTTACTCCAGCTGGGTCCCGACTCATCATTCAAGACCTGCTCAAATGTATTTTTTTCTGACACCAACACTTGAGGCAGAATACATTCTTCCCTCCATTTCTTCCTCCGTGCTATTATTTCCATAATAGCCCGTGTTCTCTGGGGTGTTCGTGCTGTTAAGTAGAAGTAAAGAACTACAGGGTCAGAAAGTTGGGGGGAAACTGAAGTAATCAAAATGAAACAGATTTTGAAACTGCAGAACTTTTCCGTCCTTAATACGTACATGTCACAGGATAGACTCAGAGGCATTTCCTAAACCACAGGTACATTTCTGGAGGGTGTCTCATTGGGCTCGTGTCCTGCTGAAGTTCTTATGTAGCTCACCCCCTCGTTTCACCCTTTGGGAGACTGAGGCCCCGGGCACACAGCACTGAGTGGCTGGGCTGAGGCAGCTGGCTTCCCAGGGGGCTGCCCTGCGGGCAGAGGGGGGCCCCTTGAGTTAGAGACCCCCACCCACTGAGCATCTCTGGGACTTACTGCTCTGCCCCGGCCTTGGAGAACGTTTCCGTTGTGAATGAATGTGCGCTGCATCCCAGACGGGGCTTTTGGGTGTCTGGACTGAGTCTTCAGAGTGGACGGTCACAGACCATAGATGAGGTGTGTGTGACACAGACGGGACTTACTGTGGGTCGTTCTGTCACTGTCCCCCGTGAAGGCCTTCTCTCTGCAGCGCACTCTGCAGAAATGCCCTCCTGAGCATCTTACAGACACTCATTTATCCGCACAACGACTGATGACCATTCTTACTGAACACAGGAGGAGACAGAGGCACAAAGACATTCAGTGACTCACCCAGAGCCCTGCAGGGCTGGGGCGGAGTTCAGCTCCGGCCTCGCTTCCCGCCCGCGCTCTGAGCTCATTTCCCCCCAGTGCACGCTAAGTACACACTGATGAGGTGGGCGCTTGCAGACACAGGACACCCACCTGTGAGGCAGGTGTTGCCAGTGTGCTCACAGGGGCACCTGAAACATTACCATCAGCATCCTTGTCCCGAGGGCTGCCGCTCTCCAGCTGTGTGATCCAAGGCAGGTGACTTAGCCTCTCTGGGCCTCTGTTTCCTCCTCCGTTTCTAACATCAGAATAGCGATGCACCCCGGCACTGGTACATGGGAGGCTATTGGCAAGTTCTGCCCCCTCCCCAGTTCCGGTGAACCCTGGTGTGTGGGGCGGGGCTGGGTGGGGCTGAGGGAGGCTGTGCCCCCCGGGGCTGGCTGTGTCCTCCCCGTTTCCCGCCTCCCTGCTTTGGTCCCTAGACCTTCCCTGGGCTCCTGCTGCAGCCCAGGGCCTGTGCATTCGGCTTCAGTGGTAAGACTCCGGCCTCTGCCGTCTTCCCCAAGGATGGTCTCTCTTTGGTTGTATGTCACTCCCAGGTCCAGCCTTTCTCCTCTCTGCCCTGCCCACTACGCTGACCAAACTGGGCTCTGGCCCCAGATGGACAGACGGGGGATCCCACTTCCCTGGGCCCGTGGGGGCTACTTTCCCAGCCTCCCCTGGTGCCCATCAGGAGATGGTCAGGTACTGTAGTGCCCCGAGGCCCTGAGGGCTCACTTCTGAGCCACATTCCAACCCAGTAAGAGTGGGGTATCGGGTGGCACCTGCCCTGCACTGGCCAGCGTGGTCACTGCCCCTGCTCTGTCTCCACAGTGTTCTGTGTCACGTGGAGAGTGGGCAGCAGCAGGGCACTGGGGTTCCAGGCTCAGGCCCCACTGCCTGTGCTTCCCTGCTGCACGGGGTAGGCCGGTCACTGTCACGCCGAGAGCCTTGGTCTCACCGGGTATCAGTGGAGCTGACAGTCAACCCAGCCCCACAGGGTCGGGAGGGTTACAGATGTGAAAGCTGAGGCAGAGGAGCCCGGCATGGGGAGAGGTGGGGCACCCCGGGCCCACCCCACGCCCCAGAGCTCGTTGGCACATGCGGAAGCGTGGGTTCATGGCCCACTGCCACCCTCGTGCTGCTGACGTAAACTTGGGCGAGCCCCTCTGCTTGGTTATGCTGTGCCACAGTTTCCTCCTGTGTGAAAAGGAGACGGTGATGGACCCCCCCCCCCCCAGCTACGGGGCGGGGAGCAAGGCAGCCCTGCAAAGGCCTGGAGCAGGGCTGGTGCCCCGTGCTGGGGAGGTATCTACGTCTCTGCTGCAGTGTCTTTGACGTCCTTGTCCCCATTGCTGGCGCTGACCTTCCTGAGGCTGGGCACTGGTTCTGGTCATCGCCTGGTCCCCTGACACTGTGGTGGACGCTTGAGGAACCGTGGAGCCTCCGCTCTCACTGGCCCTGCCCGCCCTGCCCTGCACTCAGCTGCCCTGGAGCTCTTCACCCGCTGGTTCCTCTAAGGACCCCATGCTGTCTTCTTCCAGCTCGTGCCACACGCTGGTCCCTCTGCCAGGACCACTCTTCCCGGTCTCACCACCAGTTCCTGTTTATGCCTCCAGGGATTTGGTCTGGTTCATTTCCTGTTCTCTCCCTGGGGCCTAGACTCATGCCAGGCACACAGTAGGTGCTCAGTAAACATTTGATGAGCGGAAGAAATGAACCAAGCTGTTTGCAGGCGCTAACTGTGCGGTGTCCGTGATTAAAGAGAGCCCTGATGGCCGGGAAAGGGCCACTTGTCATCTGCTCTCTGTCCGGTTCGGGCCTACTACCTGGCTAGCCTCTCACACGTCAGGGCTTTGGTGGCCCACAGTGCTGGTGCTCCGGGGATGGAAATCCCTGCCACCACCAAAAAGCAACCACCCTCACCACTGCCTATAATGCACCCCTACGCGGCACCACCCAAGGAGCTGCCGCCGTTTCCTCCCTGTCTCCCCGCCCTCTTTGGCTCGGGGCAGCCTGCGCACTGTCTGTCTCGCTGTGGGGCCTCGTCTTCCTCCTCCGTCTGGACGCGTTTCCCTGCTGTTGCGGGAGCAGACTTTTGTCCTGGTCCAAGTTAGTGTCCCGACCAGCTGTCCCCACTGCCTTCTCCCTGGCCAGCCTGGTGATGAGGCTGTAGCATTGGTTGATCCTTCTCCGCAAAGCTGGTACCTCGAACCCTTGCTGTTCCCTGACAGTCATCAGGACACTTGTCTGCAAGTTACCGCTGCCCTCCTGCCCCGGAGCAGGCAGAGAGCTTCTCAGCATTGCTGGAGGCCGAGCTGGGCAGCTGAGGGAGTGGCCGGGGCTCCCCTCTGTGGACCCCAGCACCCCACCAGCACCCCACCAGCACCCCGAAAGCCTGTTCCCTCAGCCTCCCTCCTGCCGGGTCCCCCAGCGTCCCTGGTGAGTATCGCTCGTGATTCCTTGACTGTCTCTGAGACGGGCCTGCTCGGGGAGCCGCGTCTGCTGAGCTTCGTCACGATTATAAAGAGAAATTAAAATATTATCACTAGAGACCTTTGATCATTTAAAAAAGCTTGAGACTTTTAATGAGCAAGCAGTCTGATTAAAAGTTGGAGTGGGCTTCCCTGGTGGCGCAGTGGTTGAGAGTCCGCCTGCCGATGCAGGGGACGCGGGTTCATGCCCCGGTCCGGGAGGATCCCACATGCCGTGGAGCGGCTGGGCCCGAGAGCCATGGCCGCTGAGCCTGCGCGTCCGGAGCCTGTGCTCCGCAACGGGAGAGGCCACAACAGTGAGAGGCCCGCGTACTGCAAAAAAAACAAAACAAAACAAAACAAAAAATGCTGGAGTGACGAAGTATTTCTTCTGCTTTCTGGATGAGAGCATTGTCCTGGAACCGGGAAGCAAGGCTGGGTCTTGAAACTAAAAGATTTGGCCTGGGGTTGCAGGGACCCCCACGTACCTGTCAGGAAAGGCACCATTTACTGTGGTCCAGCCGTACGCCAGGCACTCGGCATCTGTCCTCTCACGAATCCTTATAAAAAGCTGTGCTGCAGGCCAGGGGCTCGCGGCTGGCTGACATTGGCATCACCTGGGAGCTTAGAGGTGCCCCACAGAGATGGCGCGGTCAGGGGTGGGGCTTGGGCGTCGGTATTTTTCTGAAGTCCTCCAAGTGATGCCAATTGTGCAGCCTGGGCCCAGAGCCACTGGGTGCGTCAGGACCACCTAGAGGGCGTGTTGGACACAGATCGGGGCCGCAGCCCGGAGTTTCTGGTTCAGTAGGTCTGGGGTGGGCCCAGAAATCAACCCATTAACGCAGATGCTGCGGGTCCAGGGATGACACATTGAGAGCCACCGAGTCAGGGCCGTGCTGGCCCCATTTCACAGGTGAAGCAGTTTATGGAACAGAGAGGTGAAGTTGGGCCACGCTCAGGACACCCAGTTGGTACATGAGGACGTGGGCCTTTGAATCCTTTGGGTAAATTACTGCCCCCTGTGTGCTTTCACCTTCCCCACCTTTAAATTGGGGAAAACAGTACTTACCCTCTAGGGGAGTCAGAGGTGCGCTGGGTTCTTCCATCAGGAACAGTGCCTGGCCCAGAGGAGGCGCTCGAGTGGCAGTCTCGGTTGTTATTGTTACTGTTACCTGGAGGGATGAGTGGAAGAGCAGAAGGCCAGATGGCGGCTCCCCCTTCCTTTAGGCCCCCAGACACCTCCCTGGGATCGCCTGCTTCCCTGACTTCACTGTTCAGCCGTGTGCCTCCCCCATCAGACTGTGAGCTCTCCAGGAGCAGGACCAGGCCTGACTCCATCTGGAGCCCAGTGCCCTGCATGGAGGCGAAGAGGGAGGATGACTGGGGCTGGTTTCCCCGTCTTAGGATCTTGCTGTTGTGAAGAATCAGGTGTTACAGATCTGGAGGGGGTTTAATATTTATCTCACGCATGCACCCTGATGCCAGGCGCTGAACCCCGGCTCCTGCACGTGGCCTGCCTCCATGTGTTCATGCCCAGACACCTGCTGAGCTGTCGGCCACCTCGGTGGGCACCGCAGACACTGCCTCTGTGGCCTCCGGAGACCCCACTGCGCCGGGGGTGTCGGACAGGATGCCTGATCGAAGCTCTCCTTTGCTTTCTACACTTGCCTGCACCTTTCTCCTGAGTCCCTGATGTGAGTCACTAAGGAGGGTGAGTGCGGGGGTAGGGGGCGTGAGACTGGGGTGAGGGAGGCACCCAGAAGCGGGCTCCCCTCCACTCTCCCCTCCTCCGTCGCTGCCCACTGCCCTGTGCCCAGCTGCCACGACTTCTCTCTTGTCCTGCACAGTCGTGTCCTCAGTGCCTTCCTGCACCTGTCCTCCTGGCGGCCAGAGTGATGCTGTAAGAACGCTGCTGGTCTCACTCTCCTGCCTGAGACCCTCCAGAGGCTTTGCAGCGGTCTGTGGATACAAGTGAAGCCCGGCAGTTCCTCCTCCGAATACCCAGTTGCTCTGGGCCGGGCTGGGGCTCACGTGCTCCCCCTCTGCTGGGATGGCTCTTCCCGCCAGGCTCGTGCCGGGCCTCTCAGCTCCAAGTCACCTGGCCCCCAGCACCTCCTCGTTGCCATCGCACACCTGCCTTATTTTCTCCTGGGTATGCAGCACTGTCTAGGTTTTCCCCCGGATCTGTCTAGCTGCATGAGGACGGACGCTCCTCCCCAGCACAGGGAACTTGTCTGTCTCCCTCATCACTGTGTTCCTGGGGGTCCAGTGATGTTTGTGAGCTGAGAGATCCGGGGAATCACAGCGTCTCCGGATTTGGATTCAGAAACGGGATGAATCAGTCCTGCTCTTCCGAATGCCTTGTGGCCTTATTAGGGCAGAGGCAGCCAGTTGTTCTGGAGGGAGCACTGGTGAGGCATCATGGCCTCTGCATTCCAGACCTGGACCCTCTCCCCGGTTTGTTGGGACATTAACCAAATCCCTAATGACGTGGCCTCGGTCTGAGCCTGGGGGTGATGTGTGTTCACATTACCTCCCTGCCTGGCTGAGCTCTCCACGCCTTGGAGGGGTAACACGCACAGAT
Source organism: Lagenorhynchus albirostris (assembly GCF_949774975.1). Classification (NCBI taxonomy): domain Eukaryota; kingdom Metazoa; phylum Chordata; class Mammalia; order Artiodactyla; family Delphinidae; genus Lagenorhynchus; species Lagenorhynchus albirostris. Next base: position 144,263,074 of record NC_083098.1, read on the forward strand.
GGCAAGTGACCGGGGTGGGGTGGAAAGAGCGCCCCCTTGGGGCCAGAAAACGTGCCTGGAGTCTGGCCCCTGACTCTGGCCAGGTGACCTTGGGCAGTCATCACTCTGAGTCTGTTTCCGTGTCTGTAAGATGGGGACAGCCTGATGGTGAGAGTTAAATATAACCTGCAACATCACCCAGCCCAGGAGCAGAGGCCCCCATCTTCTTTTCCAGGACGCAGCCAGTCCCTAGGAAAGTGCCCAGCACACAGTAGGTGCTCGATCATGTGTCACTGTCAAGTTTTCTTGAGGACAGTACTTGGAGGCCTTCCTTTATTTAAAAACAAGACAAAACAAAACGAACAAACAACTGGAAGAGCCCTTAGAGACTGTGTAGCCCCCTTCCCTTCCCAGCCAGGGACATGGAGACTGAGCGAGCATCAGGGAGCCTCTTGGTGAATTTGTGTCTAAGGCGGGACAGACCCAGCTCTTCTGACCGCCGTGCAGCGAGCACCTTCCCACCAGCCACTGTCTGCAGTGTTGCTTTGCTCGTAGGCGTCATTTTAGGGCCCGCCTGCCACTTGGTTTTGTCTCCCCTCCCGTCAGCGCTGCGCTGACCCTGTTCTGTTCTTCTCTGCTCCCCGTGCTAGACCAGATGTTCCCACAGCTGCTGGCTCCCGACCCTGGGCCTGAGCTGGAGACGTAGACTCTGACAGATTGGGAATTTACACCACGGAGGGGGTGAGGGCACATTCCAAGGTAGGAGACTTCATAGGTATCCAGCCAAGCCCCACCCCCCACCCCAGCACTGGGCAGAGGGCGAGCCCAGTCTGTTATTGGCTATGAATTCCGGGTGAGCCTGGGTGAGCAAGCAGAAGACAGGGTGCTGGGTGCTTCAGCTCTTTGGGGGCCAGCGGGAAGCCCCACTGTCTGTCTTTCCCAAACGTTCGAGCCTTTGCTCCTTGGCCCCGTTAGGCTCTCTCACTCTGCTCTCTCTCTCTCTCTCTCTCTCTGAAGCAAAGAGACCCAACTGGGAGGTGAGTGTGACGGGGATGCTGAACCTGAGGATTTTTTAAAAAAATTTATTTATTTAATTTATTTATTTTTGGCTGCACTGGGTCTTCGTTGCTGCGCGCGGGCTTTCTCTAGCTGTGGCGAGCGGGGGCTACTCTTTGTTGCCTTGTGCGGGCTTCTCATTGCGGTGGCTTCTCTTGCTGCGGAGCACGGGCTCTAGGTGCACGGGCTTCAGTAGTTGTAGCACGTGAGCTCAGTAGTTGTGGCTCGCGGGCTCTAGAGCGCAGGCTCAGTAGTTGTGGCGCACGGGCTTAGTTGCTCCGCGGCATGTGGGATCTTCTTGGACCAGGGCTCGAATGCATGTCCCCTGCATTGGCAGGCGGATTCTTAACCACTGCGCCACCAGGGAAGCCTGAGCCTGAGGATTTTTTTTTTTTAACATCTTTATTGGAGTATAATTGCTTTACAATGGTATGTTAGTTTCAGCTTCACAACAGCCTGAGGATTTTTATTTAATGTGGGGGCCACTGGGGAAGGAGGAGGCGGGGTGGCCCCTGGCTGAGGATGCACAGCTACTCTGACCCTGGCCTTGCCTCGGAGAATCTCGTGCTCCTGTGTCTTTTCCCTGAGGCCAGTGCGGAGCACATGGTGGGTGCTCAATGAAGTTACATTGAAATCTACCTAAAGTAGGTTCATGACCTTGGGTGGGGACTTGGTGCGCTGAGCCTCTGTTTCCCCAGCTCTGCACCGTGGCTGCCAGGCTCTGAATGGGACCTTGTCCCACACCCTCTCCTCGCCCAGGCGTCTGTCCTTATGTTCAGGGACTGCCCCCTTGGTGGCCCCCGGGGTTGGGACATAAAGCCACTGTCTGCAAGTCCTGAAGCCTAAGCCACAGGAGTGGCTGCACCTGTAGGTCATCTGGAAGCTGCCTTAGCGTCTTCGCAGGGCCCTCCGGCTGCCTAGAAGGTCTCCTCCTCACCCTCAAGGAGCTAGGTCCTGTCTCCACTGTTACTCCTTCAGAGGCTCCTTCCGGAGACCACCTCCCGACTTACGGTCTGGCTTCATTCTGGTTCTCTGGGGTGATTTTGTCCGTGAACGTGTCCACTTAGGTGTGGTCTTTCTCCCACATTAGACTCTCAGCAGTGGGAACAGGCACCTGGCTGTGTTTACCCCTGTGTCCCCACTGCCTGGAACTCTGCTGGCCAAGAGTAAGTGGTCAGTAAATGCAAGAAGAAAGGGCGGAAGGAAGGCAAGAGGGCGGGAGAGGAGGGAAGGAGTAAGGAAGGAGCAAGGAAGGGAGGAGAGGGGTCTGTGGCCTGTGGCCCTGGAGGGTGGCGGCCTGCTCTAGGACCTCCGGCCCCTGGTTCCTGAGCGGCTGGCGCTCGCACGGGCGGGCACGGAGCCGGCCGGCAGGTGGCGGTGCGCCCTCGGCTGCGCGGGTGGCGGCGGCGGAGCGGCGAGTCCCCTCCTCCCGCCGGCTCCCTCCCCTCTACGGCTCCTTTCTCTGAGCTCTCGCTCGCGCTCCCCAGCGCTCTCCGCTCTCCCGGCCGCGGTCTCCCTTGCCCGCGCCGCCCCGCCGCCGGCCCCGCCGCCGCCCCTCGGCGACCATGGCGCACCGGGGACCCCCGCGCGCCCCGAAGGGCCCCGGCCCCGCCGCCCGAGCCCCTAGCCCCCGGGCGCCGCCGCCGCCGCGCTCGCCGCGCTCGCGGCCGCTCCTGCTGCTGCTGCTACTGCTGCTGGCCGCCTGCGGGGCGGCGGGGCGCTCCCCCGAGTCCTGGCGCCTGGGTCCCCGCGCCCGGCTGACCCGGGCGCCGCCAAGCCCGCCTGCAGGGCGCGCGCTGCCCGGCGGCGGCGAGGACCGGCAGGCGCGTGGCGCGGAACCCGGCGCCCCGGGTCCCGGTCAGGCTCCGGGTCCCGGCGAGGACGGCGCCCCCGCCGCGGGCCAGGGGCGCTGGGCACGGGCGGCTCCGGTGGCCGGAGCGGCTTCGCAAGCGCAGGTCTCACTCATCAGCACGTCGTTCGTGCTCAAGGGGGACGCGACGCACAACCAGGCGATGGTGCACTGGACGGGCGAGAACAGCAGCGTAAGTGACCTCCGCGCGTCCCCCCGGGCCCTGCCCCGGACACCTCGGAGCCCCCACTTCCGGACGGCCCCGCGGTCACCCCGGGCATTCTCGGAGACTTGGGGACGAGAGTCACCTCGGCGGCGCCCCTGCTGGCCCCTGGCCACTGGTTACTTGGGGACCAGATACGTGAGCGCCCTGCCTCACCTCGGGGGGCATTTCCGCTGATTTCCGGGACCCTGAGCCACCTCAGGGGCGGCCCCACTGGCCTCCAGATCGCAGGTTGGGGGGTGGGTGTCTCCAGAGGTTTCGGGACCCCGGCCACCTTGGGGCGCCCCCAGGCCCTTTAAGATCATTCACGACTCGGTGTTGCGCCTTTATCGCCTTCAGACTCCACCCGGTCCACCCAGCGTTGCTTTGGGATTTTTGGTTCCAGGACCCGCTCCACCCTGGTCTACCCGGGACCCCGCTCGTGGCACCTCCACGGGCTCTAGGACTTCCCCGGTCAGCCCGGCGTCCGATTCTGGGACCCTCGATTCTGGGGCCGCCGCTCTCCCCGCGTTCCCGTAGGGCGACCCGCGGCTGCCTTGAGGACCCGCCGCTGACGCACCTGGATGCGCCGGGATCTGCTTACCCGCGGGGCTGGGAGCGGAGGCCAGCTCCTTGCACTCCCTGCCCTCCCCCACCTTGGCCGCTACTTCGGCCTCGCTCCAGCTGGAAGTTGGACACCCCTTGCTCTGCAAACACACTTCTGTTAAGGTCCTCCGGCGCCTCCTTCCACCAGCTCTGTGGGTCCTGCCCCCTCTTGGATCCCGCCTCTTCCTTTTTGGTGGTGTGTCCCGGGCATGGGGATACCCTCATATTCTTCCCCGGGGGGGGGTGCCACAGCGTCGTTTCCCTCCCACCCCGCTCTATTCCCGCCGGAGCAGATAACCCGTGGTCATCTATCTTGGGGTCACCTGTCGGCAGCCCCACGTGGATCATCTCTAGTTTTGGGAGAGGGAGTGGTGGAGGGAGGTGGCAGCTGTGTGTGCGCGCGAGGTTATGGGGAGAAGAGATGGGAGCCCCTCGTCACTCCTTTCCATAAATGTCCACTCACTGTCCAGTGGCTGAGCCCCGACCCTTCTCCTTGACCAAGGCTTCCCAAAGTTCTGGGGAAGCCGCGCTGGGCCAGGGCCCCTGCATCCATTGGGAGTGGAGGGGCGGGGAGGCAGGTGCTTCTCTAGTCACCGCAGGGGTGTAGCCTGGGCTGGGCGGCACTGTTACCCACCTCCTCTGTCTAGCCCCGCTGGCTGGGGAACTCTGCGGGGAGAAGGGAGGGGCGGGTGGATGCGCTTCTTGGGGCAGGGGCGGCACTGGATGGGCCTGATTGGTCCAGAGCGCGGCGCCCTGCCGGACCCCCTCCCCAGCCAGCTTCTCACGCATGTGCCGGGTCTCTGGTCCTTGGTCACCTCAGCCGTCTTCAGTCAGACTGGAAGCCCTGGGGGGAGGGGCGGGTCGGCGCTGACCCCCTGCGCTCCGCCGGCCAGCAGGGGGGGAGGGGCGGTGCTTTAGGGAGGGGAGCAGGCGCCCCTCCCTCGAAGAGCCCTTGGGGGAACGTCCCCACGTACATCTGGAGAGAGGGGCGCCTCCAGACGTGCAGCTGGATCCCGCCCTTCTTCCTTCCTTCCCAATACTCGGGAACAAATCGTGTCCTATGTACCGTAAGCTGTAACTCAGGGCCTGCAAGGTAACCCGGACACCAGTAACTCAAAGGAACCAGTAAGCATTAACAGACCAGTGGAGCCGGAACATCCAAACCAAGCCCCCTCCCCCCAGGTTGTTCTTCCAGAAGCTCACTCTTTTCAGCTTCGTGGTGGGGGGCGGTAGGGGTGAGAGAAGTTAGGGAGACCCAGAGGGGTGGAGAGCAGCCTCCCAGGTGGGACCAGCACCTTCAGGGCTCACTGACACCCAGCCCGCCCGCCCACCCCCGTCCTGAGAGCAGAGCTCCCCTGGAGAGACTGAGGAGGAGTCTGGGCCAGTGGGGCGGGGCCCTGGGGGCGGGGCCTGGCAGAGGAGCCCACCTGGCTTTGCTGCTTGGGGACAGTGGCTGAGCTGAGTGACTCCTTGTGACTGTCTCCTGGCTGCTGGCAGCTGATTGCCTGGAGGGGGGGCTTGGGAGTGGGGAGTGGGAATGTGGGGAGGTGCTGACTTCTCTTTAGTGGGCGGTGGGAAGTCCAGATCCGGGGAGGAGCTTTGAGAGAGGCAGCTCTCCCCTGGCCGCTGGGAAATGGGGGGCAGGGGTGGCTGTGGAGAGCAGGGCGTGGCCTGGCACTCAGCAGACGGGAGGCGAAGCCCGAGTACTCATCACTCTTACCGGCTGTGGTTCTGGAGATGCTGACCCGGCGTTTGGCTCAAGCACCTCCCACTTCTCTTGCCAGCCCCGCCCCCCCCTCACCCATTCTCAGACTTGGGAAGTCGGGGAGACGGGAGTTCTCGCTGGATAAGCGCATCATCCTTTGACTTGGGGAGCAGGTGATGCTTTAAGGGTTTCACTTGCCTGGGAAGAACTCAAGAGGAGTGAAAGCTGTAACCGAGAGCCAAGGAAAACCCTTTTTTCAAACCATTATTTTCTCAGCACTCCGCGCGCATGCGTTGCATTGTTTTCTCCGCACGTGAAGTGTCTGAGAAATGCGCTTTGGTCCCTCTGGCAGCCGCAGGGCTAAGGATTTTAGCCAGGATTCTGCACGTGGTTCACCTCCGCTTGAAAGCCCCATCTTCGAAAGCTAAAACGGAAAAGAAACTAACTTGAGGCTGATTTGCTGAGCAGAGTCTTTTAAAAATTTTATGTCATCTGATTTGCACAGGTATCCGAACCCAAGGAGCTACGCTCTGCAGATGTGCTCTCCAAGAGCAGAGATGGTGTTCGCTTTACCATGTCAGGTGTTTTACAAAGTTAAAAAAAGCACGTGGAGAGGGATAGACTGTTTAAAATGGTATTCTAGAGCATCTGCAGAAAGGAACGGCAGGATTCGAGCTCATTCCGGGACAGGCCCCGTCGCTGTAGCACTGAGAACATATGTGCGTTTTCCTTCCAAAGGCTCGGTGTCTTCCCGCTCCCATGGAGATACAGAAGGGGACTAGCTTGGAAGTTCGAACACTGCCTTTCTGTCTGCCGTTTAGCTGTAGAAATGAATTGTTAGGTGTGAAATGAGTGTTTCATTGAAACCAACTGGTGTTACCTTCGATGGATCCAGAACGGGTCATGCACGGAGGCTCCAGGTTCTGGATCTCCCGAGCTGCCTCAGAGGCAGAGGTGTGATCTGGAGACAAGCATGGCAATGCAGGTCCCTGCCTCCGAGGTCAGGGCTTCATGCTGCCCCAATGGGACGGTGCCGTGCCCTGTCCCAATTTTACCATTTCTGGGAAATCGCGTGCTCGTTATACTTAAGTACAGCTCACCTGTACGCTTTCCCTCACGGCACTGGAACTTCAGTTTTGATGCGTCAGTGGACTAGAATGTGAGCTTCCTGCAGCCAGGCCCAGTTGGTTCAGTTTTGTCGCTGGTGGTCAGCAGATCGGCATGTCCCCCACCCCCGCTCCACATCTGCTCTGTGCTGTCCTGCAGGGTTGAGGATGTCGAGGGGAGCTGTATGCAGAGGTAATTCTGCCCTGACTATTCATGCTCTCTGCTCAGGGATCTTCAGGAACCTGCTATCTGTGCATATTTTATACCCAGAGAGCCAGAGCTCCAAGTCAGAAGCATGGAGCTTCTGAAGGTGTGAAATGGGTCACACCTAACACAGCTGTCAGATGTCAGGTTCCTTGAGGGCAGGTGTATTAGCCTCCACAGCAAAGTGCCACAGACTGGACGGCTTTAACAGCAGAATGCATTCTCCATTTCAGAGGCTGGATGTCCAAGATCAAGGGATCAGTAGGGTTGGTTCCTCCTGAGGCCTCTCTCTTTGGCCTATAGATGGCTGTCTTCTCTTTGTGTTTGTGTCCTAATCTCTTCTTATAAGGACACCAACCATATTGAATCAGGGCCCACTCCAGTGGCCTCATTTTACCCTAATCCCCTCTTTAAAGACCATATCTCCAAGTATAGTCACATCCTGAGGTCCTGGGGGTTAGGACTTAAATATGTGATTTGTGGGGGGCAGTGAGGGGGGCACAGTTCAGCTTGTAACAGCAGGGGAGGGGCCTCAATTACTTTTGCATCCCCTGAGCTTAACGCAGGGGAGCTCAGAGTAGTCCTGTGGGGAAAAAAGGGATAGATGTGAACAGTTGGGATACGAGGGGTGAGCACCATCTTCCCCAGTGGGGAAATCAGGGAAGACTGCATGGAAGAGGTGGCATCAGGGTGGACTTATGGGACGAGTAGGGGGAGTATATGGGAGATGGAGAGGAACATTCTGGGTGAGGAACTGCTTGAGCAAGGTCTGGGAGGTGGGAATCTGAAGGTATGTCTGTGTCATACACGGAGACAGTGAATGCATTGTGCGTGGAGAGGAATCAGAGGAAAGAAGTTTGGAAGAAACTGGTTGAAGTCCACTCCTAATGGGTCCCAAATATGAGGCTGAACAGCCTAGCGTGGCAGTGCGGGGGGGGGGGTTACTGGTGCTTGAGCTTCAGCCTTCTTGGGCTTGTACCCGGCCCTGCTCCTCTCTGGCTCTGAGATTTGGGGTGGATGGACTGACCTCTCTGGGCCTCAGTGTCTTAGATTTGGGGGAAGTGAAGGCTCATAGGTCTGTCTGTGGTGCAGGTTCAGTAGGGTAATCCACGTAAAGTGCTCGGACAGGGTCTGGCCTGCAGCAGGTGCTCAGGGAGTGATAGCAGGGCTGGGCTGAGTTTCAGCCAGTGACCCGGGGGCAGTGCGCAGGGTGGGCTTGGTGAGGGGCCGTGGAGGTGAGACCTGTACAGAGACTCGAGGAGGAGGCTGCTGTGATGGTGAGGCCTGGCCCAGGGCCCTGGAGGGGGCCGAGGGAGGGAAGAGCAGGTCTGAGAGAGGGTTCAGGTGAGGATGGACGGGACGTGGCTCCCCAACCCCCCACGGAGGCCTCACGGCTCACGGCCAGGCTCCAGCGTCCAGGGACCATGAAGGCCTTCGTGGAAAGCCCTTCGGGTTCTTGAATGAATCCAGCGACAAAGCTGATTTGTAGCCTTGAGTCTGACGGCTGTGGTTTCGTGGTGACGGCTCCGCTCCGCTCTTGTGGGCGGGCTTGGTGGCTCCAAGTCTGCCGAACTTTCCGTGAGAAATTTCGGGATTCCAGACCAGCACAGTGCGGGCCTCCCGGCGTTTTGGGGTGGGGACTCCCTTGGACAGAGCGGTCCGGTTCATGGGTGGCTGAGTTGTGACTGCTCAGTGCGTGGCTGTGGGCCTCTGCCCCCAGATGAAGCACTTCTCTGTCGTGGCAGCTTCACCAAGGGCGGCCAGTGGCCACCCAGAGACGGACAGAGGCAGACAGAGGTCACGGGATGCTGTGACCAGCACTGAGTGCCTGTCACATTTGTTGTCAGGAAGCCAGCTGTGCCGCCTGTCGGGGACCCTGGGCCTGGCGGCTGGACCAAGAGTGATGAGAGAGCGAGGGCAGCCTGTGTTGTGGGATGGGTGTCGCTCAGTGGACACGTATGCTTGGTGGGCAGAGCCTGGGGAAGTCCTGGCATGCAAGGCAGCAGTGTTGTACTTGGGGGTACGCTTGCCCTGTGCCTGGGACCACCTAGGGTCTTCTGCATTCTGTCTGTGCCTGGAGAGATCACACAAAGTTTGAGAGCCCCAGGTGAGAAGAGACCTCATAGTAGCCTTCAGAGCAGCTGCTTTCTAAGAGGGTCTGTTAGGTGCCGGGGTACAGTGACAAGCAAAATCACTCATGGCCCCTGTCCTGGCAGGACATTGGGACTGGACAGGAGTTCATTACAGAATTCTGGTGCTTTAAGGATCTGTGCTGGGGAGGTCAGGGAGGACTTCCTGGAGGAGGTGATGATCCAGCAGCTCTGAAGGGTGGGTAGAGTCAGTGTCACCTGGGCTGAGGAGGATGTTGCGATGGTGAGACTGTGCAGGCTGAGGGAGAGGCCCGGGGTCCTGAAGACCCCGGAGCACCAGGCAGAGAAAGAACAGGTCCGTCAATCAAGAAGCTTTTGGCTCAAAGGCATCAAAACAGCCCTGTTAATAACGTTCCCAAACACATTGCACAGATCTACGTTTACTTTAATGAAGTGGCTATTTAATTTGTGGTTGCATGAGGGTTCCTGAGAGTGTTTTAAAGAGGTCATAAATTAACTTGATTCTTCTGCACGCCCCTTCAGATTAGAAGGCAGCCCAGTGCTTGCATTAGGCCTTCTTTGGAGCTCCTGTTGTTTTAACATGTTACTTTATTATAATTTGTCAGAGGCAGGCTAAGCCCCCGAGGATGACACCGTGGGAGTGCAGAGCTGGAGCCATGAGAACATGCGCTGGCGACACGCTGAGCATCCCTGAGCGTTTCCATTTCAGGAAGACCCGGAGGGCGAGCTTGTAAACTGCCTTCTGTTTGGGAGCTTCCTCACTTTTCTTTTTTTTTTTTTTAGCATCCGAAGAGTGAGTTATTTATAGATTCTTACCAATAGCCCGTTTCGCCCTCGCGCTCCTAATTCCCGAGTTTGCATGGGTGCTTTATGGAGCACGGAGGGATGTGATGACCCGTGAAGCCAGCTGTTACTGCAGCCCTGTTCCTGGCCAGCGTGTGCCCAGGTGTGGAAGCTCAGGGAGCAGGGGAACTCTGGCTCTCATCGTGGTCACGACAAGGTCTCCATCCCAGTATCTGGAGGGTGAAGCATGCGTGTGGGTCTGTCCCCAGCCTGCTCTTGCCTGTGGGAGCCCTTTGAAAGCCTCATTCGGGGCGTGAGCTTGGATGCTGGGCATAGAACCGCCATGGAAACATGCACCCGTGGCCCTTCCGGTTCTGTCCAGTGGATGGTGGGGATGGCGAAGGCCCCGCTTCTGCCCCACGCGGGTTCCCACGGTGCAGCCGTCCCTCCGGTGGGTTGCAGAGCACAGACTCTCGCAACCTGTTCCCAGTTGCGCTGTGAGCTGGCGACTGACAGCCCACTGAGGGCAGCAACAAAACCATTTCTACTCCAGCCCCGTGATTCCAGGACACTTCCCAGAGCACACAGTGTGCACATCATCTTTGTCCCGCATAAGCTCTGTTTGTTGTTTTAAACGTTTAATAGGAGTACTTGAATGTGAGCTGTCACTGGAGAACCGGAAAGAAGAAAAAATTAAGACTCCGCTGTTCTTTTGAGGTGGAAAAGTTCCTTCTTATTTTGCATCTCTGCAGTAGTCAAGTTGCTGCATTTGCACAGAAAATTACAATCATTTAATTAGTTTCTTCTCACACCAGCTCGAAGATCTTAAAATAACAGCACCCTCCTTCCTTCGTGATTTTCTTGCAAAAGCAGATCATTTCCCGCAATGTTGAGCTCGCCTTGACTCCGACAGGGCACATCTCTTGCATGACGCCGTTTCCTGATGCTCAGAGATAAATTAAGTTCAAATTAAAGTAAGAAAAGAGCCAGGCCGAGTGTGGCTGCTTCTCTTCAGATCACTTTTAATTCAGAAAGGGCTCTTTATGAGTTTTCTGTGCTGCGCATAATTCTGAGGCGTCAGAGGTAGAGATACCATCTTCCAGGCCTTAGCTGCAGAGATGGCATTTAGGATCGCCTCCGTGCTTCTCCTTCGGAGGTAATTTTATCTTATAATAACAATTTCTCATTATTTACATATTGCTTCTGATTAGTAATAATGAAGTCAATAATCACAGTCCCCTTTTATGTGTCCATGGCTGTGCCGAGCACATCACAGGCATTAACTCATTTAGTCCTGGAGACAGTCCTAAAAAAATAGATACGATTATTATATTCATTTTACAGACGAGAAAAGAAAGGTTCACAGCATCCAGGGGACTGGCCCAAAGTCACACAGCTAAAAAGGGTCTGAGATGCGATTTCCTTCTTCACTCTTGAGCCTGAGTGCTATTTTTTTAAAAATAAATTTATTTATTTATTTGTTTTTGGCTGCGTTGGGTCTTCGTTGCTGCGTGTGGGCTTTTCTTTAGTTGTGGCGAGTGGGAGCGACTCTTCGTTGTGGTGTGCGGCCTTCTCATTGCGGTGGCTTCTCTTGTTGCGGAGCACGGGCCCTAGGCACGCGGGCTTCAGTAGTTGTGGCACGCGGGCTCAGTAGTTGTGGCTCGCGGGCTCTAGAGCGCAGGCTCAGTAGTAACAGCGCGCGGGCTTAGTTGCTCTGCGACATGTAGGATCTTCCCGGACCAGGGCTCGAACCCGTGTCCCCTGTGTTGGCAGGCGGATTCTCAACCACTGTGCCACCAGGGAAGTCCCTGAGTGCTATTTTTTTAGTGCAAGAAATATTTCTACTCTTTTTTCTTTATTGTTATTTTTTAATGGTGATAAAATACAGATAAAATTTACCCTCTTAACCAATTTAAGTATACAGTTGAGTGGCATGAAGTACATTCACATTGTTATGCAACCGTCACCACCATCCACCTCCAGAACTTTTTCATCTTCCCAGATGGAAACTCTGTCCCCGTTAAACACTAGCCCCCCATCGCCTCCTGTCTCCCCCTTTCCCTGCAAACCACCATTCTACTTCCGTTTGTGAATTTGGCTGTTTTTTCTAGGGACCTTATATAAGTGGAGTGACACAGTGTTTATCCTTATGTGACGGGCTTACGTCACTGGGCATGATGTCCTCGACGTTCATCCAAGTTGTAGCCTGTGTCAGAATTTCCTTCCTTTTTGAAGCTGAATCATATTTCACTGTGTGGATGGACCACATTTGTTTTCTTGTTCATTCATCCGTGGACCCTTGGGCTGCTCCCATCTCTGGGCTAGAGTGAGCAACGCTGCTGTGGACATTGGGGTACAAATGTCTGTTCAAACCCCTGCTTTCTCTTCTTCTGGCTGTATACTCAGAAGTGGGATTGCAGAATTCTGTGTTAGTTTTTGGATTGAGCCTGAGGTCTTAACTACAGCAGACATCGTTCTTGTGTCTGCTTTGAGTTTTTGCCCACTTGCTAATTTGTTGCGTGGTTGCAATCCCCAAAGAAATCTGTCACCCTGTGGTTTTGGGGGAGAAATATTCACAGCACTAAGGGCCATCCCATACCTGGAAAGGACACAGCAGGGAGACAGTACAGTGGGTGGGAGTGGTGCTGTTTCTGGTTTCTTCTGATAACCCCCCATTCTGCTATGTGTGACCCAAGGGGAGGGGCTGGCTGTTGCTTGGAGCCCAGGACATCCAGATCTGTCAACGTTGGAAAGTCAGAAATAGGCTGACTGGTCTGGCGGTGGGGGGCCTGCGGGGGGTAGGAAATGGTCCAGGGGGGCGTGGTCCGGAGCTCCTGCCGTTTGTATTTCAAGTTCACGTGCACTTCACTTCCTCCCTGCGTTTAGGCCCTTTTCCCTATTGACTAGCTCATTGACCAGTTAAATAATTCAATTTTCACTCGTAAAAATGAAGCGCTCAGTAAAAAATCTTACGTTTTTTTCAGTTTATTCCCATCGATACTGCTTAACCCCATCCAGGTTTATGTGCTGATTGATCACTTGACCGTGCAGGGGCTTCGGGGATTTTATTTAATTCCTGCAGCCGTTCTGTCTCAGTCGTTTGAGGCGGCTGCTGGGTGCCTTGCTGGGTGTCACACCACGGGCTGCCCCGGGACACACGCGGAGGGGCTTCCCGGCTCCAAGGACCCCCCCCCGCCCATCCTGACACAGAGGTTCTCAGCTCCTTCTGTGCCATAGACTCTCCCCACCCCAAGTCTGGAGAAGCCCATGAAGTTTCTCAGAATGTAGTTTTTATAACCAGCATAACATAGAATAGATAGGATTAAAGGATGATTATTAAAAAATAAATGCTATGGCAATAAAGTTACCAGAATATTAAAGCTGATTTCTTTAGTAACACATCAACAAGAGTTAGCAGCAAGTGTGATAAGTACCACAGTTCTGAAGTTGTGATGGACGTAAACGATATTTCGGGGTCGGCAACAGCTGTGAGCGTGCCCGGGAAAACACCTGTGATTTCTGTTGGTGACAAAGTCCCAGGTACTAATGACAACATTGTGACTTGTTGCTTTATGATGAAGGAAACGCCCAATTTCAGTCGGAGTTGATGAAAATAAACCCAGTTCTTGTTTCTCCACCCAAGTTCATGGGCCCCTGGATTCTGTGGTCCCAGCAGAGCTGGCGGGGAATCACAGGTGAGTAGTGAAGAAATGAAGTGAATAGAAGTGAAGAAGCCAGGTAGGACGTGGCTCTTGGGAAAGAGAGGGGACAGACGGACCCCGTGGGGATGATTCTCTTCTCCGCCACCCCCCACCCCAGTGCCTGCTCCCAGTGTCCTATCTCCCCCAGGCCCCTAAGGGTGTGGACCCCGCGAGGGCGGAGCTTTGGTCTGTCTGTTCTCTGCTGTCTCCCAGTGCTAGGTGCTTAGCAGATGCTCAGTAAACACTGGCAACTGACCAGATGAGTAGGATAGGAGGGGCTCATTGGTCCTGAAGGGCTATGAGCTCAGAGGCCCGGCCCACCTCCTTCTCTGCTGAGGATCTGGGAAGGACCCCGTGGCCGGTGGGTGACAGAGCTGGCCTCCCTGTTCAGTTGCCTGCTCCCCATGTGACCTCTGAAGCTCTGTAAAGCACTCATTTGTCCCCACCTGTGTTCAGTGAGGATCCTGAGCCTTCCCCGTAGGGAAGAGCCCTTTGGGGGAGATGGAGAGACTGCTTCTTGCCCAAAGCTTTCTGCCCAGAAGCTTCGACTGGCAGCAGTGGCCGTGCAGCCAGGCCACGGCGCCCTGTGCCTCCCCCTGGCCGGGCCTCTGCCCTTCGGCTGGGGTGGCTCAGCCAGGAGCCAGGGTGCTCAGTGGGGAGGGAGCATCAGTCCCCAAATGAAGCTGGCGCTTTTAAATTGCTTCTCTGCTCCCAGCCTCATTTCATTCACATAAAACGTAACACAGCACCCAGGAGATGGTTGGCTCCGCTTTGCAGCAGATAAGCAACCCTGGGTGGGTTTAAACACGGAGGTGCTTTTCTGGAGGGCCACCTGGGGGAAGCTGGGAAGGTCGGCTTTCTGATGGGTGTCTTTCTAAGTGTCACCCGCTTGGTCCCTCGTTCATTCATCCGTCCATCAGACCTGCATTGAGCGTTTCCTCTGGGCCAGCCTTACGGGGATAACTAGGTCCTGATATCAGCCCTGGGGTGGGGGAGCCCCCGAAAATGGTTTTGGTCCTCGTCACCTTCGTTCTGTGTTTGCCCGTGTCTTTTCTTTAAAGTCACATCAGCAAGTTACCTTTAAACAAATTATTTATTATTTGGCTGAGCCGGGTCTTAGCTGCGGCACGTGGGATCTTCGTTGCCACGTGTGGGATCTTTAGTTGTGGCGTGGGGGATCTAGTTTCCTGAGCAGGGATCGAACCCAGGCCCCTTGCATTGGGAGCCCCCGGACCACCAGGGAAGTCCCAGCACGTTACCTTTTTAACGCTTGAGAAGGTGCCACCTTCGGAGGCTGTGGCTGCGTGCTCGCACCCTCCCCTTACTCCCTGGGGGGCTGAGGGATGTGTGGGCTCGGAGCTCACCCCAGCATCTGGCCAGGGCCCCGCTGACGTGCGGGGGGTGGCGTGGCTCCATTTTCGTCCCATTTCCTGAGTAGTTTGCTAAAGCACAGCCAAGCCCAGCAGCGTGGGCTCCAGGAGCCCACTTTTAGAGGGAGGATTTCTCGTTGACGTCTGTTTTTTTTTTTTGCAAGTTTCCTGATACGAATTATCACCTGAAATGCTCACCTCCTAAGGTCAAGTCAGACTTTCTTTCCATCTCACGGAGCAGAGGCCCGGCAGGCAGCCAAGGGGAAACCCGAAACCCATGGCCTTACGGGCGGGGTCTGGAGGGAAGGGCCCTTTGGGACCCGCTTCCCCTAGATCCCGCAGCTTCCCCTGCCCCAGGGAGGGAGCCGGCCCTGCAGTCACATGTGCCTTCCCTGGCACAGAGGAGCAAGCAGGCGGACCCTGGGTGCTGAGGTGGCCTTGCCCTGCCCTGCCTGACCTGGCACCTCGCTCTTCTGGGATGTGGAGACTTGGCCGACTTTGGTGCTGGCCACCTTGACCTCTGACCTGGGAGAAGGGTGGGGCTGGGGGCCATCCACATGGCACATGGGGGAAGGAAGCGGATTGCCCTCAGTTCTCCAGGGCTCCTGGGAGTCCTGTTTTCTGGAGCATATCCAAGCGACGCTGTCCACTGGAGTGATGGGGAATTATCGCCAGGGCAGGGGCTTGGTGGGAGGGGACCGGGGGCGGGGCTCTGGCTGAGGCTCCTGTCACGTGATGGGGCCCCAGCCCTGCCTGTCCCGTGCCCAGTGCAGAGCCCGTGCAGCGTTATCCCCTGAGCCCCACAGCCCGCGAGCAGGGCCCACGCAGCCTTTTATAAGGATGAGAGGCTGTGGCTCTGCCCCTCTCTGCCTCAGTTGGGGCCGAGCAGGACCCGCGGGCCGGGATTGCCGTGCTCTGTCTCCCTCAGGGTCCCTGGGGTCCTCTGTGGGGATGAATCTTCTCTAGTCTCTTGGGTGAGCCTGCGGCCGTGCCCCGGTCTGGGTCTCGTGAGCCCGGGAAGGAGCTCCGAGACGCTGGCTGGGTCTGCGAGCTGCCTGGCTCCCCTGCCCTGGCTTGGGACGGGCAGAGCCCGGAGGGTGGTCCTGTCTGCCTCACCCACCTGCCCCCGACCACACTCAGGCCCTCTTCACGCCCACCGCCCTCCACTGGGGTGTCCACTCTGCTCTGTCGCCTCTTGGCCACGTGTGGCCCGGCCAGCTCCTAATCCCATGGACCTTTGTCTTTCTCATCCTAAAAGGGGTGACGAGGCCCACTCGGGCCTGTGGACTGAAGGCCGGTGCGTGCTAGGGCTCGGCTCCATGCTGGGCGGCCAGCTTCTGCTCGGCCCCTCCAGGCCACCTCATCCTTCTGGGCTTGGCTGGCCCGTCCTGGGGTGGGTGGGACGTCTGGGGGTGGGGGGCCTGTGCGGACCGTCGGGCCAGATGCCCCTGCTCGGTAGGAAGCCCTTGGACCTCCTCCGCTGGAAGGTGGCCCGCCGGCGGTGAGGCCGGCTGGAGGTGCCGGCACGTGCCCCTCTGCTGGGCTGCTGTGGGTAGGCTCGGTCCCCGATGGGTTGCACGTTTGGGTACGGGGCGGGCAGAGCTCCCTAACTGTGGCGGCTGGCCTGACGTGCACGTGATCCCAAACTCACAGGTCAGCGTTTCTAGTCTGGTGTTTCCCTCTTAACTCACCCCGATGCCATCTTCAGCTTGTTTTCAGCGTGATGGAGGAGGGCCGAGCTCCAGATGACCCCACTCACCAGCGAATCCAGAGCTTTCGTTGATGCCCATGGGGGCTTGGCCTGAGTTTGCATTTGCCCCAGAGCGTTTCAGAGAGGCTTTTGCAGTGGTTGATTCGTTCATCGATTCTGAGTTATGGGCCAGACCCTCTGCCAGGTGGAAGGGGTGACATGGCCAGGATGAAGCATGGTCCCTGCCTGGGGAGAGGGGCAGACAATGACCTGATGACCTGGGGACACAAGGGCAGGGGCAGGTGGGAGGGATGCTGTGGGGGAAGGCACAGGTGATGGGGGTCTCTAACTGGGGTAGGGGAAGCAAGGGCCCGATTGAGCTAGTGGTCAGGGAGGGGTCCCAAGGAGGGGGTGGCATTTCCAGGAGGTCTGGAGGGTGACCTGGGCGGTGCTGTGCAGGGCTGCAGTGGGGAGCGCTCAGGGAAAGCAGCCAGGCTGCCCTTGTCCTTGGCGCTTTCTCCCTCCCTCTCTCTGTCCGACGTCCTCTCTGGACCTGGGGGTGCCTGGGATGGTGGCTGTGGTGCTCAGGGCCGCCTGTCCTCTCCCAGTCAAGACCCCACCGAGCCTGGCACCCCTCTTATTCCAGGAAGGGGGTACAAGGATCTCCCACCTGCTGAGTGGCATCGGCCGTTCCTGAGCCTACGAGAGAGGCATTTTGGGGGAGGTGGTGGTGGCCTGCCAGCTGCCAGCACCTTGGTGCCCACAGGGCTCTTCCAGGAGCTCCCTCTGCTCCTCAGAACGCCTGAAAGTTTACAGCAGGGCTGAGTCGGGGCCACAAACTCACTGCAAGAAATTTCATGTGTCTGCATTTTTTTCTTGAAGTCAATAAATTCTGACTTTGAGTCTTCATCCTACTGCAGGGAACAAAACTTCCCCCTGAACTTCCCTTCCTGGAGAAATCTGGGAAGGCTTCCCAGAGGTGGTGGCCGGGAAAGGAGGGTGGGAGGAAGGAGGGCATCCAGGTAGTGGGAACAGCAGGGCAAAGGCTGGGCCCGTTGTTGAATCTTGGTGAGTTTGGGAATTTGGGGTGGGGTGGGGGAAGGAGAACCCAGAAGGGAGGGTCCCTGGGAGGAGCCAGGCGGTGACACTGGGACGGTCACTTACCTAACATTTGTCACGGTGCCTTTTATTTTTGTTTGTTTTTCATCTATGCTATATCAAAGAAATCAAATAAAGTTCTCAGAATTTTAACAAAGAGACAACAGAAATTCTAACTAGTGAAAGCCCTCTTTGTTTTTTTTAATTAAAAATAAATTTTTAATTGAAATCTAGTTGATTTCCAATGCTGTGTTACTTTCTGCTGTACAGCAGAGTGACTCAGTTATACACATAGAGACATTCTTTTTTATATTCTTTTCCTTTATGGTTTATCACAGGATATTCAGTATAGCTCCCTGTGCGCTACAGCAGGACCTTGTTGTTTATCCATTTTAAATGTAATTGTTTGCATCTATCACCCCCAAACTCCCAGTCCCCCCCCCCCGCCGCCCAGCCTTGGCAACCACAGGTCTGTTGTCTATGTCTGTGGGTCTGTTTCTGTTTTGTAGATAGGTTACTTTGTATGTCACGGTACCTTTTAGAAGACGTGGATCATCGACCAAGTGCATACACGTCCCCAGATCGTTAGGAGGGAGGTGGGTGTGACGAGGTGGAGGGGGCCTGGGCGAGGGGCGAAGACTCTGTCAGCTAATCCTTAATCCCTTTTATTCTTGCTTCACCTGGAGGAAAATGTAATGTCCATTGTCTATAGCAGTGCAAGTATATAATGAACGTTATCTGGTGTCTGTTTCTGTCTAATTCTTTCAAGAACGTTCCCAGCAATATGTGTGGTTACATCTCCTTTAGTGCCCTGAATCTCCATGGCTGCCCTGGTGGAGTTCCCGTCCCCCCAGTGGGGAGAGGAATTCTTGTGGAAGGAAGAGAAAGCACAGAGTGCAGGGGGCCCAGGAGTGAGATCTGGCTCCTGTCACTCGGCCCTCTGGGGTCTTCCTCTCCCCCAGCCTCTAGTCGGCAGTACTGGTCACATCCTGTGTCCCCACCTGGTGTGTTTGGGCCGATTGGTCAGGTCTTCCTGGTTCGGTCTAAGGTTACAGGAGGGTGTGGTGTGTGTTCTTATTTCCTGCCATTCCCATGGCTTCTGTAAGGCTGTGCACAGAACGGGGTGTGTTAAGCAAGATTCTTGGTCACAAGTCACAGAAACCCGACTCCAACTAGCCTAAGTGAAAAAGTGGACTCGTAGGCTCACAGGTCCAGAAAGTCCAGGGTTCTGCCCTCAGGTGTGGCTGGCTCCAGGGGCCCCAGGTGCAGTCTCTCAGCCTGTGTCCCTCAGCCTCTGTCCCTGTCCCTGGGCTCAGCTTCCCTGTGTGTTGGCCTCCTTCTCCGACAGCCCACCTGGGTCACGGCTCCCTGAGAACCTGAGGCTGGAGAATGCTGCCGTCCACCAGTCCTTCCCAGTGGAAGCCCAGAACAGAGACCCACTGGCCGGCATGGGTCACATGCCCACCCCGACCCGTCACCTCGGCCAGAGGGCTGATATGCTGATTGTAAGGCCAGGGCCCCAACCCTGGACCCACGCGCACTAGACCGAGAGCGTAGTTTTGGGTAGGACCCTGCAGAGGGCGTTGTCGTGAGTTGGGGGTCCAGCAGCAGCGTCACGTCTCTCCCGGCTTTGTCATTGGAGGGTCATCCTCCCACGTTGGGAGAATACCCATGGCCGCCGATGACACCCCACTCCCTCCCCCAATGCCCTGCACTCCCAGAGGGGTCAGTTATGGGCTGCGTGATTTCCACGTGGTCAAGGCCGAGACAGCCCCACACTTCTGCTTTTTATGGTGCGCTGAGCGGTGAAGCCGCAGGCCTGTCGGCTCTGCCAGGGGCCATGCCTGCGTCCACGTAGCTCAGAGCAGAGGAGACTCCTGGTGTGTGGCACTCAACCGCATCTCACGGTGGCCTGGATGCTCCTGTGCGGGCCACCTGTGCTGTCTTTTGGTCAGTGCTCACCGTAGGTCCACTGGGGCCTAGCGGCGGTGGCTGGACGTGGGGTGAAGTGCAGGGGGCAGCCAGTGCCACCCCGGGCAGGGGCGGGCGTGTCCTGGGACACCCGAGGTCTTGGCGCCCTGGACGTGGACCGCAGGACAGCCCAGGCAGGCTGGAGGCGACCCTCTCAGATGGTGACACGGACAGAAGGCGGTCAGGGAAGTGGGCCGTGTCTGGTGTGGTCATCCTGGCCTGGAGCCGAGGGGACCCACGCTTCCGTGATTTGGCTGTGATTTGAGTCTCTCCGTCCCTGTGCTGCCAAAATCTCAACCCAAAGAAGTCAGGAGCCGCTGAGTTCACGCAGGGCTGTGGGTGTCGTAAGGCATCTCAGAGCCCCGTGGCCTTAGTTTACAGATGAGAAAACTGAGGCCCTGGGAAGTCGAGTGGTTTGAACAGAGTCCAAAGCCGCGGGTGGCAGAGTGGGGCTAGACCAGGTCTGCAGGGTCCCAGGCCAGGGCTCTTTCCAGATGGAGACCCAGAGGGCCTGGGGGTGGACCCTGGGCAAGGCTCTCAGATGCCCGAGCAGCCCTGGTTGAGCCTCCAGGGATTGGGGTGGCTGTAGCAGCCTCCCCAGCCTTTTGTGTCCCGTCTCTACCCTGAGCTGCAGGGAGGGGCTCCCGGCGGCCAGCGAGCCGTGGGCAGGGCTTGGCTCCCCTCTGGCAGGAAGTCGGCTGCGACTCTTTGTTTTGGTGTCTTTGCCTCCAGTCTGCAGCCCTGGTGTCTGACAGGACTCGTGGGAGAAGGTGAATCACAGATGGGCCTCCGCTTGTCTCCGAGAAGGAAGTCAGCTTCTTCCACCAAAAGGACAGCTGTTGGGTGGGAAGGCCCTCGGGGCAGGTTCATTCAGCAGATGCCACGTGGGCACCTACTGTGCACAGGATGGCTGCCAAGGAGGAGTCCCGGGGTGGACTCAGAGGCCACCGAGCCCCAGCTGGGATCTTTCCAGCGACGGGAGGCTCACCCCCTTCCCGGGACGGCACATTCCAGGGTGTCTGGGCTTGCTGAGAGCAGCTGAGGTCAGCACCGAGTTGAGGTTGTGTTAGAAGGCAGTGCCGCAAGCAGGGTGTGTCGTCCGGATGGGCGCGAAGGATGCCTGTCTTTGCTGGTTGGCTTTCTGGGCTGCGTGCCTTGTTGACCCGTGAACCTCAGGGAAGGCACGGTGACGCACGGCACTGCTGAGTGGCCCCAGCTTTGCTGCCGGCTGATACATTAGGAAGCGGAGGCGAAGGCGAGATCGGCTTGCCTTGTCTTTGTGATGGTGAGCACCGCCACCAGTGGAAACCCAGCCCAGGACTGGCCCACCTGGGGCCGGCAGTGGTGGACAGACGGGTGGGGTCTGCGGCTAGGGCCGTCCTCCCAAGGCCACGTTTCTCTGCACTGATTCCTCCTTTGGCCGCTGTCACAAACAACACAAACCTGGCGGCTGGGAACAGCACAGATGTATTTTCTTACAGTTCTGGAGGTCAGAAGTCCACCGTCAGTCTCACCGGGCTGCAGTCCAGTCCGCCTCCCTCTTACAAGGACCCTCGTGAGTACCCTGGGCCCACCTGGATAATCCAGGACCACCTGCTCATCTCAGGATCCCTCATCACATCTGCAGAGTCCCTTACGAGGTAGCATAGGTACCAGTTCTGGGCATTAGGACGTGGGCATCTCTGGGGGCTGTTATCAGCCTGTCGCCACCCTCTTCTCTCACCAGCCTTGCCTGGCCTTCATGCCACAGCTGCCACCGACTGTCCTCAGGTCCCTCCCTCCCCTTGTCTCTTGACCTTTGCCCCTGTGACCGCGTCTCCTCAACCTGGAACCTTCCAGCCTGGGCTCCTAACTGCTGGCCTCCCCTGCTTTGCCCCCGTCGGAGCCCCCACTCAACACCATAGTGTTGCGCCTTCTCTCATCTCCCCGGGACACCGTGGCCCCGCTTGGGGCCCGAGGACCCCGCAGCCTTGCAGGTGCCAGAGCCCTCGGGCACGGCGGGTCTCAGTGAATGTTTGTGGGACAGACGGGCGAGTGGAAGAGTCCGTAGTGAGTTGCGGGTAAATGAAAGTTATTTTTAAAGCGCATTTAACCGACTTGGCTGCTTTTTGGCCTCTCGGGTCCGTCGTTCTGCCTGTAGACCTGCTTGGGGGTCCACGGGACAAACAGCCCCTACCAGGGGCCTGAATCTGCATGATTTTACTTAAGATGAAGGTTTTTAAGCCGCTTGGAGGTAAAATTTGGCCAACTTTTTTTTTTTTTTTTTTAATTTGGCTGCGCTGCACGTCTCATGGGATCTTAGTTCCCTGACCAGGGATCGAACCGGTGTCCTCAGCGGCGAAAGCACGGAGTCCTGACCACTAGACCGCCAGGGAGGTCCCACGGCCAACTTTGAATGATATCGAATCAGCAAATATTTGTTGAACATTTGCGAACAGAAGGCGGATCCCTCGGGGTGGGTGAAAGGGTGTGGCCCTCATGCCCACAACCAAAGTGCCCAAGGCCTGTGCCCTCTGCTCTCAAGTTACTTATTATTTAGTTGTGTGCGGATGTGTGTGTGACAACGGTGCACAAATGGATGAAACGGAAGGGGGGTGGCGGGCAGCTCCTTCTGCAGGGCCGGGGTCTTGCATGGATGCCTGGATGTTAGGATGGCGAGGGTTGAGGGATCTGGGGGACAGCTGAGAGCCCTGGAGAGGGGACAGCTAAGCTGAGCTGGGGTCATGGTGAACTTGGGGAACAGGGTCCCAGGCCTGCGCCTTCCGCTGGTTATCTGTGACCTTGGGCGGACCATCGCACCCCTCGGTGGCCTGGCCGCCCCGCGTGTGACGCGGAGCTCTCCCTGCAGACCAGGGTGAATGGCCAGGGTGGGCTGAGCCACCGGATGGGCCAGGACTCAGGAGGGCCCCTCCAGGGGCAGAAGCTCAGTTTTGGAGGTTTGTGAGCTGTCGGACTTGGCTGAAGTAGAAGCTTGTGCTAAACAGTGAAAGAAACCCAAACAAGGAGAGTCTGTGCTCCAAGTTGCACTTGGCCGGCTCACCTCCCATCCCACCAGGTGTCACTTCCTATTTGTGCCGCGTAAATGGATTCAAATAGCTTTCTTCTCCTCCATCACTCAGAGAATGGCCTTGGTAGCCAAGGAGGGAATTAGTTTCAGGTGGAAGCCTATTTTTACCGTGGTGGAGACCAAACTGTTAATTACCTAGAAATCACACGAGGGTTTTGAGCCTGAAAAAGTTTTTTCTTGGGTTCAACTTTTCATAGATATTAATTATAGGTATCGGCTTCAGCCCACTGAAATAATTCCTCTCTCCAGAGATTAAAGACATTCAAAACGCTGTGCCTTGTTAAACGTAACGCATATTCTTTTTCTCTATTTCTGCTCGGCATATGGGATGGAAATAGGAGATTAGGGAATTTAAAATCGATTTGATACCTTTCCTGTATTTAACTAATGGTTGATTCCATACTCCACGTGTGTTTTCAAGTCTCTGAAGCTGGTGGGGATTTGACGATAAAGGTCGAGAAGGCAACCCTTTAATACTGTGACGATGGAGCCTGATGGGGTGTCGTGTCTTGTTTCTAATACGCATCCCTCCACCCACGTTTGTATGTGGACAACCGTCCTGGGGCTTCCCACTGTTCTTGGGATAAAATCCAGACTCTTTGCCTGGCCTCCACTCACCCTGCCCTCTGCACTCTATAGAGCCCCGTTCTTTCAGCTTCTGGAACATGCCAGGCCCTCCCCACCTCAGCCTCCGTGTGCCTGCGATTCCCTCCGTCTCACTTTGGGGATCTTTTCAGCAAAGACTTCCCATCAGTCTCCTTAAACGTGTCCTTTTAGTCTCCACCCGTTTCCTTAATTACACTGTGAAAACTCTATTTGATTTATCTTTTTGTCTGCATGTCTGTCTGTCTGTTTTTCTGTCTCTATCAGAAATAGTTTCCTGAATACAGGGATGGTGTCAGACTTCGGGGCCATGCTGAGTTTGAGGTGCCCCGGGTGTCGAAGTCCTCCGGATCCGGGGGTCCCTAACTTGACTTTAGAGTTTCTGCTGCCTGGGCCCCACTCCAGGGAGCCTGGTTTCGTGGGCCTGGGCACCTGCATGATTCTAACCTGCAGCCACGTTTGAGAACTGCTGTCACGGCTTGGGAACTTGGCGGGCACGCGGGAGGCCCTGCAGGACAGATGGGACCCCGACCTGGAGCCAGGAGCAGCTCCAGCCCAGGCCCCTCAGGGGCCACCACGCGGCCTCAGAGTCACGCCTCCGTGTCCGTGTGAAAATAAAGGAGTGTTTGGCTCACTCGGTGTAAGAAGCCAGAGATTTGTGGAATGGATTTTAGTGCTAGTTCCACGAAAAGCGTTCCCAGCATTAACACAGCAGCCAGTGCTGGCCGCTCAGCCCGGCGGGCTTAGCGTCGCTGGCGGTGGGCTGAGGCTGCAGATTCTGAGTCTGGCTTTGTCCTCAAGCCCTGGCTGCAGCCCTGATGTGGGGAGGCCGCCCTGGAGTGAGGAGGGCCAGCTCCGTGCTGTTTCCCCAGCTCCTGAAGCAGAGACGGAGGCTCGGGACGAGAGGGGACCGGGCCACGCTCTCCTGGTGTGCGGTACATATTGGTGTTGGTGTGACCTTCCACCACTGGAGGGTGCAGTGTTGGAACAGGGGCCTCCAATTCACCTCTGCACCCTAATACCTAAGTTAAGGCCTGGTGCATAGTAGGACCTCAGAAAATAATTGGGGTAGAGGAACACATGGATGGAGGAGAGGAAGAAGGAAAGGAAGGGGCCTGCTTTCCTGATTCCTACACCCAAGTGGGGCCGTGGGTGTGTCTCAGGCAGGTCTACGTGTTGGTGTCCCTTGAAACTGATTTTCTGGACATACCTATCTGCTCAGTGTTCATTTCGGTGGGTGGGGTTGATTCAGGCAAGGGCTGGGCCTGCTGCCTGGCTCAGAGGGGAGGTGCCCTTATGCTGTGTCCAGCACTGTGGGGTGCCCTCCCCAGGCTGGTGCTCAGACCTGCTGTTTTTAGTCCCTTCCCGAGTGCTTGCTGGGACTGTGCAGTGGGAAGGGATTTAGGGGGTGAGCTTGCGTGAACCTTCCAAGAAATGATTTCAGCACACTGCGCGTTCAGTTTGTTTCCAAGTTGCTATAGAAAGTAAATGATTAGTTAAGTAGCACCCACACAGTTTCTTAAAAAAGGAATGATTTTCCAAAACGAAGTAAAGCCCCGCTGATTTGTCAGAGAGAGGAAAGAAGGCTTTAAGAAGCAGAATGATGTTTAAGAAATCATAATAACTTATGTGGGCAAATGCACCAGCTCAGGGAGGTGCCCAGTTCAGCACCTAATCACGTTGCCTTTCTCCTTCACACTGGCAGAGCCGGCTCCCCACCCCTGGGGTTGACCAGATGTCCCCGTGTTCTGGTGGGCAAATAGTATCACCTTCTTTTTCGTTTATGTTTTCCCCCTGAGTCGCTGAACTGACGTCCTCGATGACTTATTTCCAAACTGGTGTGTATCAGACTCTCCTGGGAGAGCTTGTTATAAAGGCAGAGGCCCGAACTCGCCTCCAATGTCCTGAGTGGGAGTCGGTGGGCGGGCCCAGTGCCTGGATTTCCATGAGCTCTTGGGCTGTACCCCTCCATGGGGCGCGCTCTCTCAGGCAGTGGCCAGCAGGATCAGAGAACTCGGTCGGGGCTTCCTCAGTGGCCGGGGTTACACTCCGTGTCCTTCCAATTCGAGGTGTGCAAGAGGGCGAGTTGAATCGGGGGACA
Source organism: Lagenorhynchus albirostris (assembly GCF_949774975.1). NCBI lineage: Eukaryota > Metazoa > Chordata > Mammalia > Artiodactyla > Delphinidae > Lagenorhynchus > Lagenorhynchus albirostris. The sequence continues at coordinate 144,288,277 of NC_083098.1, forward strand.
GGTGAGAAAAGCGCCCAGTTCTCTGAGCGGTATGAACCATCGCAAGGTGGAGTGGTGTCAGGGGGACCCGTGAGCTGGCAAGACTCATCTGCGCCTGCTGTGTGCCAGGCCCGCGTGGGCACACGTGAGGCAGAGTAAGAAGACATGTAAGCCCTGCCCGCCAGCCTCCCCGAGTCCAGTGAGCAGATGGACAAGTAAGCAGTGACCAGGGCTGCGGGGGAAGGATCAGGGCAGGCTTCCCGGAAGAGGAGGCCCTTCACTGAGATGTGGGGAATTAAATTACATTAACTTAAGCCCATATGCATTGAGTATCGCCTGAGTCTCCAGCCCTGTGCTAGGCGGTAGAGATTCAGTCATGACCAAATCAGACAAACCCCCTTTGTGGAGCTTGCATTTTATCAGGGGGAGAGAGACACATAACCTGAAGCCAGCAAAGTAAGTTCAGATGGTGGTAAATGCTACGGAGAAAATCAAACCAACAATGACCTGCGGTGATCAGGGATGGCTTAGGAGCCTGCATGCAAGACCAGGGTCTGAGCTGGGAATGGGCTTGGCAGGTTTGGGGGACAGAAAGAAGGGCAGTGCCTCGCAACCCAGCAGTCTCACCCCTAGATATATGTATATCTATGTTTTTACTCCAGAGAAGTAAAAACCCACATAGAAACGTGTACGTGATTGTTGATCGGAGCTATTCACAACAGCCCACAGTGGAAGCAACCCAAATGCCCATCCACTGATGGATGGATTGGCAATGTGCTATACCCATAAATGGAATGTTATTTGGCCATTAAAAGAAATGAAGTACTGATACACGAAATGCATGAACTTTGGAAACACGATGCAGAGTGAAGGAAGCCAGTCACACAAGACCGCATATTGTGTGGTCCCGTTTGTGTGAAATGTCTAGAACAGGCAAATGCATAGAGACAGAAGGTAGGGAAGTGACCGCCAGGGGCCAGGGGGATGGAGGGATGGAGGGGTGGGGAGTGGTAACTAAAGGTATGGGGTTTCTTTTTGAGATGACGAAAATATTCTAAATGAATATGGTGATGTTTTCACAACTCTGTGGATGCACTGAGAACCATTGACTTGTACCCTGTAAATAGACACATTTATGGTGTGTGAATTTTGTCTCAACAAAACTGTTAAAAAGAAGGTGGCGTGGCTGGAGCAGAGCGGGTGGGGGGGGGCGCAGGTGCTGTGGTTAGGCAGGGGGAACAGATGGGGTGAGAAAGGGCACCCCGGGGAAGTGGCTAGAGAGAGCTGGAGCCTCAGGAAACAGTTGGAGAGGCTCAGGGTGGCAGAGGTGGGTGTGGAAGTGCACAGGTGGGCGGGGCCAGGCACAGCAGGTGTGGTCACAGGGCAGGCCTGGAGAGATTTGCTGCAGAGGAACCAAATGGAGGCTGGAAAACCATTGCTCGTCTTTCACCACTCTGCCTCAGTTAATCCACTAGTTACCCTGCAGGGGCTTCTTCTGTCTCTTATTCGGGCAGACCCCTGCCGGGACAGTGGAGGGAGGGCTCCTCTGCTTTGGTCCTGCTCCCTCCTAGGCCCCCCAGATGCTGACATCTCAGACCTCCGGAGCCCTGAATTGACCAAGGTGTGTAGTTCATTAAAAACCAATGACCCACCGAACAGCAGAAAATCCGGACTCGTGTTGCGATCGATTAAGGATGTAACCCGTGCTCATCTTAGACCTTGCAAGAAGAAAGTTCTAAGAAAAAGGAAACCTGAAATTACTGATAATCCTCAGAGATAACAGTGTCCAACCTTTTGATCGTTCCCTTTCTGAGCAAAGATTAGAACCCAGTGATACAGTTTAGAATTCTTTGTACACTTAACATTATGTTGTTGTCAGCATTTTCCTCCGTCGTTGGAAATCCTTCGAAAACTACAGTGAATGAACTATCACTCTTTTTTTTTTTTTTTCTTTTTTTGCGGTACGCGGGCCTCTCACTGTTGTGGCCTCTCCAGCTGCGGAGCACAGGCTCCGGACGCGCAGGCTCAGCGGTCATGGCTCACGGGCCCAGCCGCTCCGCGGCACGTGGGATCTTCCTGGACCGGGGCACGAACCCATGTCCCCTGCGTCTGCAGGCGGACTCTCAACCACTGCGCCACCAGGGAAGCCCAATCACATCTTTTGTTGTTGTTGTTTTAGAACTTTATTAAAATTTTTTTCTTCCAGTTTTATTGAGATGTAATTGACATACAGCACTGTATAAGTTTAAGGTGTACAGCGTGATGATTTGACTTACATACGTCATGAATTGATGACCACAATGGGTTTAGTGAACATCCGTCCTCTTGTATAGATACAACATTAAAGAAATAGAAAAAAAAAGCGCCTTTTTTCCTTATGGTAAGAACTCTTAGGATTTATTCTCTTAACAACTTTCATGTGAAACATACAGCAGTGTTAGTGATATTTATCATGTTGTACATTACATCTCTAGTACTTACTTATCTCACAACTGGAAGTCTGTACCTTTTGACAGCCTTCATCCAATTCCCCGTCCCCCTAAGCCCACCTATGGTAGCCACAAATCTGATCTCTTCTTCTCTGAGTTTTGTTTGCTTGTTTTTGAAGTATAATTGACCTACAACTCTGTGTTCGTTCCTGTTATACAACATGGTGATTGGATATTTCTGTGCCTTTCAAAATCATCACCATGATAATTCTAGATTCGATCTGTCACCGTTCAAAGATATTACATAACTACTGATTGTATTCCCCACACTGTACATTTCGTGCCTGTGACATTTATTTTGTAACTGGAAGTTTGCACCTCTTAAGAACTGTCATTTCTTTTTTTTTTTTTTTCTTTGCGGTACGCGGGCCTCTCACTGTTGTGGCCTCTCCCGTTGCGGAGCACAGGCTCAGCGGCCATGGCTCACGGGCCCAGCCGCTCTGCGGCATGTGGAATCTTCCGGGACCGGGGCACGAACCCGTGTCCCCTTCATCGGTAGGCGGACTCTCAACCACTGCGCCACCAGGGAAGCCCAAACTGTCATTTCTTTATCGTTTTCCTATAGTTGTATTCTTGGAAGGAAGCTCAGTTTTCATTATGAACAATGGTATTGACATCATTAACCAAATCAACACCTCTGGAGGCAACTCTTTATGTGTCTGACAGTTTCCTAGGACAAATTCCCTGAAAGGGTCACTAGTCAAAGGTCATGAACCTTGAACACACCAGCAGCCGTTATGCAGATGTTTTCTGGAAAGATCCGCCGATGTGACCCAGAGTCACAGTGTGACTCCAAGTGCAGGTGTCACACGGGCTCTCTGGTCCCTTCCTGCGAAGGGCTGGGCTTGGGAAGGGCTTCTTGGAGGCTGCGTGGTCCGGCGAGGCCCACTGTGGGATGGTGCAGTGGGGACCAGTTTGTGCAGTCTCCATGGCTGGAACACACACCTTTATCCGGGGGAGGGAGTGAGGGAGCTGGGGGTCCAAAGCTGAGTGGTCTCCCAGCGCTGGACAGGCCGGGAAGCCGGCACTCACTTCTCCCTGCCCAGCACCCCGACTCAACCTCCAGCCTCCGTGGGCGCGGCTGCCGAGGCTGGCCTCTGGGCTCCTGCTGGGCCTGGATCCCCAAAGTTATTTTCGCACGTGGGTGAAGCCCGTCAGCCTTGGCCTGCGCTTATTACAGGCTGTTTGGCCTCTTCACTTTGGGGAAGTGAAGCCAGCCCAGAAGTGTTTCTCCTGTGATCTCACAGTGGCTGTGGTTACCCTACAGCCCCTCTCTGCCCGAGGCTTTGCTGAAGTTTTATTGGAAGATTAAAACAGAAATCCAGGAATTTTACTGAATGAAGCCTTTTATGACTTGCATAGCTGAGCCTTCAGACTGTGTCCTTCAGTGTTTGGAAGTGTTCTGAGTGCCGGTCAGCAAGGGATCCTGGTTCTATTCACCAGTGACCTGCATATTCCAGGAGTCATTCATTGGTCAGAGCCTGGTCCAGCGGGTATGCTCATCACAGGAGGGTGCTGGGTTACCGAGAAGGTTCCCGGGGCCCCTGGACATGCACCCACACACAGCCGCTCCCCACCCCCCCGCCCCCAGTGCTTGGGCCGTGGCTCTCAGCTGCCGTTCCAGCGGGCAGCGGTCACTCCAGTGTCCCGGGAATATAGAGGTCCCCCACGTGGGCCTCTGGTTTCCACAGATAAATGACTCGAGTTGATGGTTGGTAAGACGTGGATGGATTGCAAGTGGGCACGAACGTAGGTGCCCCTGGGGAGCGTTGGCATATACACGCCTGCTGGGAGAGGGGGATGACGGCCCTGGAAGGCAGTGGCGGCCTGGGGGGCGGGCTAGGCTGCCGTGTGTCTGATTCCAGGTGTGACCTTGGACAGGACAAGCTCTGTAACTGGGAGGCCCCTGCTTGAAAGGCCTGCTGGAGTGAAGGTTGGGACCCGCCGAGAAGGGGCTTGTTGCGGAGAGCAGGGGGAGCCTCCTCTCGGCCCACCCTCCGCCTAGATCTGAGCCGCTGCTGCCCGGCTGCTGTGAGGGGCCCAGGAAGCAGGCAGACCAGGGCTCCAGGGGTGATGGGGGTGGCCCGGCCGGGCTGGGGTCTCTCCCTCCCAACCCCCAACACGCGCTCACCCAGTGCTTTGTCGCTCCAGGTCCGCGCTCCGGCTTTGCATGAGTGAACTCATTCAGGCCTCGCCACAGTCCCACCAGGCGGGTGCTGCTTGCACCCCATTTGCAGTTAGAAGAGCCAAGGCACAAAGGAGTTAAGTAAATCGCAGCTCAGTGGCAGCCCTGGAATTTGAACCTGGCCGCCGCACTCCAGAATCCATGTTCTTAGGCGGCTGTGCGGTGGGTGGTTTCTCTGGGCCTCAGTTTTCTCATGTGTTCAGTGGGGTTACGGACGCCTCCCAGGCACAGCGTAGGAGCTGCATGGCTGTCCGATCTCATTATTCTCAGTTGTGTCAGCAAATGAATCGAGATGTGCAATGAGAGTGGGGCTGCCACAGCAGATGGGGGGGACCCCTGCGCTGGTTGGGGAAGTCTGCGGTGGCCTGGCGTGCTGGTTTGCAGGGCCCCCCAGGCACCGCGGGTAGGCGGCTGAGTCTGACCCACCTGCTGGGAGGACGGAAGCTCGGAGAAGCTCAGCCCTAGCCGGGTGACGCAGGCGCCCCGCAGGGCGCGGCTGAGCAGGCTGGGGAAGGCGGGTTTGACTGCGTTTAACTTCGTCCTCTAAATCTGCCTCCTTTGGCCAAATCCTCTAGTGTGAGGCGGATGCACCATTAAGGCGCCACACGGGCGACTCAGAATTACTTTTTAATAATCTGTGATGGGGGTGGGGTGAGTGGAAGGCAGAGCTGCGATCCCAGACCCACAGGATCTGCATCCGTAGGCACGAGGCAGCTGTCTTTTCTGTCCTTAAAAACCCTGCCTTTTGGTCTCTTGCTTTAGTCACCTCCTTCTTCTGCCCACACCTCGTGATTCTGGTGGTCCTGGCGGGGGGCCGTGGAAGCGTGAAATCAGGGAGGGGCTGGAGGTCCTCTTCCCCTCCCCTCCCCTGCCTGCCCTCCCTTCCCCTCCAGGGCAGTCCTGAGGCTGTGACCTGTCCCACCAGCCTCCTGGGGGCCACATGGGCCGATCGAGGATTCTGAGCTTCATCATGCATTTTATTTAGGGAAGACATTTGCCCTCTTTGCTTGGGTGTTTTGTCTACATGATGGTAAACAGACCAGTCTTCCCCTCCACCTTAGTGATGGAGGAGTGATGTGCAAATGTTATGTCCCATAAAATGCTTCAAAGAAGGTGGGTGGGGAAAGAGAGAGGGAGGAAGAGGGAGTGATTGAGGGTAGGAGCCAATTATATAAAATATGTTGGCAGACTCCTGTTCATCCTTCAACACCCTAATGAGGTATCGCCTTCTCTATGAAGTCTTTCCTGATTCCCCTGGACAGAGTCACACTGATTGCTCACACCAGTGCTTTGCTGCACACACGGTTTTATCATTGTTGGGTCATACCCAACCGTCATTACGGTTCCTGGGTGTCTGGGTCTGGCCTGCTGGGCCTGGAACTCTGGACGGCAGGGACCACTGCATCTTCATCTTTGTGCAGTACTGCTCTTGGCTAAGGATGGGCCACAACCACTGTTGAATGGAAAGGAATACTGACAACAGCGTTTGGCCAGACACAGAACACGGCAGGGATGCCCGTTGCATTGTTTCCTGAACTCTTCCTCGTTTCTCCTCTTAGTCGTTTGAACTCAGCCAGCCTGGCAGTTGTCAGGATGGAACGATGTGTGTGCTGGGTCCAGTCCTGGGAAGCGGCAGAGACCCTGGCACCCCCCTGTGGTCCCAGGCTGTCAAGCAGGGTACAGTTGGGGGCTGGAGGGTTCCCTGGGGTCGGTGTAGACGCCCCTCTCTGCACGAGCTCTCAGGGTTCTCAGGGCTTTGCCCGTGGACCGGTTTGAGCTTCCTCTTGGCACGGTGGCCTCAGAGCAGTGGAGTGCGTGCGTGGCCGTCCTGGGCCCCAGCGCGGGGCTCCTGCAGAGAAGTGGAGGCCCCGTGGCCTTTTGGGACGCAGCCTTGGAAGTCGCAAAGTGTTACCTCCACCGCCAACCTGCCACAAGCTTGTCCAGGTTCAGGGGAGGGAACATAGGCCATGGGAGCAAAGTTAGCTTTTGGAGCTGTGTTTGCAAACCACCAGGGTGAGAAGCCGCAGCTGTGGCAGATCTGAAGCGCCCCTGCAGTCCCCTCCCATCCCCAGCCCAGGGGCCTCTGATCTTTATTTTTTTATTTTTATTTTTTGCGGTACGCGGGCCTCTCTCTGTTGTGGCCTCTCCCGTTGCGGAGCACAGGCTCCGGGCGCGCAGGCTCAGCGGCCACGGCTCACGGGCGCAGCCGCTCCGTGGCATATGGGATCCTCCCGGACCGGGGCACGAACCCGCGTCTCCTGCATCGGCAGGCGGACTCTCAACCACTGCGCCACCAGGGAAGCCCAAACCTCTGATCTCCTGTAAGGGCTTTCCATCGCGCCGGGAGGGTCAGAGGCCTCGGGTCATGTCTGCGCGTGTGTGCTGGAGCACGGCTCTGCAGGCACGACCGTCTCTGCTGCGGACCCAGGGAGGCGGGCATCACTCACCTCCTTTACGGCCGAGGCTGGGGGAGGCCACGTCGCTGGCCTGAGGTCACAAAGCCTAAGGAGCAGAGGCTGGATCTGAACCCGAGTCCAGCTGACCCCCAGCCCGGGCTTGCTCGGCTCCCACACGCTCCTCCAGCAGGGGGCGCCCCGGGTCGGAGGTGGCGGAGCTGTGTGGAATGTGCCCCACACGCCCCTCCAGCAGGGGGCGCCCCGGGTCGGAGGTGACGGAGCTGTGTGGAATGTGCCCCACACGCCCCTCCAGCAGGGGGCGCCCCGGGTCGGAGGTGACGGAGCTGTGTGGAATGTGCCCCATAGCTGTGGCTGGCGCCATCCTGTGTGCTGGAGGGTTAAGTCCTGATGCCTACGACGGACCCCGCAAGGGGATATTTATGACCGGATTTATTCCTAACAGGTGGAGGGCGCAGGGCCGTGGTTCTGCAGGCCCTAACAGCCTGCTACATGCCGTGCAAGACAAGGAACGCACCGGCCCCTCTCCCGAGACCCACTAGTCCAGACCGCCATCTGTTCCCGCTTTCACAGGCTACCTCCTGTTCAGTGTCACCGTTCAGGGTAGGACACAGTGGCTCCACTGTGGCAGGGAGTCTCGCTGGTCGAGAGTTCACGGCCAGGCCCTGCTCTGTTCTGGGGGGTGCGGATGGGTGGCACAGCTGTTCTGTGTCTTCGAGGACCCCCAGGAAGCGCCAGGGCGCCGGCTTTTCCTGTCTTTGTTTTCTCACTTCTGGGCCTCCTTATCGCCAAGATCACGAGCATCTAAACTGAATGACGAGCTCTTTGCTAGCAAGTTAGTTCTGCGACTCATGGGGCCGTAGCTGGAAGCGGGCCGGGCATCGCGGGCTGGGATGAGTGTGTCCTCGTCGCCCACACACGCCTCCACCGCCCGTGCACACTCACACACGCTCAGGAAAGTGGCCAGCGGGTCTCCCCGCTACTTGAGCAATCCTGAGATGCAAGCCAGACGGCGGCTGTGGCTTTCCTGCCTCCTGACATCTAGACGAGACCGGCTCAAACCGCCTTGCGGGCGGGAGGCCTCCGTGGTTTCTGTGCACGTCGGGGCGCCTGGAGCTCTGGTCACCGCTGGCTCTGCGTTCCGCTCTGCGGCCCTGGCTTCTCCCCCGCTGCAGAGACTGGGACGAGAAACCCCACGTGGTTCTCCGTTTCTCTAGGAAACCGCATTTCACGGGGCCTGAGAGTGAGGTGGGCCTTACTGGTGGGAGGTGGCAGAGGGCACTCGACGTCACCCCATGTGACACGCTCAGGTCGGGAGCCCAGTTCCCCCTTGGTAGCATGGCCGCGGGGGCAGAGCCTCCGTCAGCCCTGTCACCCCGGGAGCCGGGCCAGCAAGGAGGAGGGAGGGACAGGTGGGAAGGCCGCCCTGGCAGAGGGGAGGAAGGTGGGACCCCGATGATGCCGTGGCCTCCGTCCTGGGAGGCTGCCGTGGTTGATCATGGTGCGGTGCCCCTTCCCTTCCCGGGTGAGCTGCCCAGGGCGTCCAGGCCGTGGGTCCTGGCCCAGCGCTTGGTCACCGGACAGCTCCAGTTAGCAAGCGAGGCATGGTGCGCGGCCGCGTTAGGCCAGAAGCCACGGTGCCCAGGACGGCGGATTCATTCTTTCCATCATCTCTGGAGCCCTCCAGGGTTCTGGTCCCGAGCTCTTAGTCTGCTTCCCTGCCGAGCCCGTGGTCTGTGACCTTCAGACTCCCGCTCAGCTCCGACATTGCGACATTTCAGTGGAGGCCTCGGTAGCCCGCCGGCCTCTGCAGGAGGCGTGGGCTCCCGCTGGGCCAGCTGCAGCCGTTTCCGGGGCAGGCGCCATGCTGTGTAGACGCCTGCCTCCCCCTCCTGGGGTGGGAGGCCGCGAGTCCCCTCCCACCTGTGGGAGACGCGGTGGAGCCCAGGTGCTCAGTTTAATTCCACTTAATGGACTGTCAGGCACCAGGTGTCAGGGTCAAGGCTGGGCAAAGCTCTGCCCCTGGGGATCATGGGGTCCCACGGGGACACGGCCGCATGGCCACGGTGAGGCATGGCGGGGCAGAGTGATGGGTAGAGCACTGTGGTAGCCAAACCTCACGGCTGCCCCTCCAGGCCCCGCTCTGGGACTCCCGTGGTTCAGGCCAGTTCATCTGTTACGATTACAGCCCCATGAGGCCGGCATTACTGTATCACCACCTGTTTATAAGTGGGGAAGCTGAGGAACTGAGAGGGTTGGTCACACCTCTGAGGGTGGCAGGGCTGGGGTTTGAACCCAGGAGTCTGATGCCGTAGCCCGCCAGTGGTGGAGGTAGATGGGCCAGAGGCAGGTGTGGTCCCACCCCCGTGCTGCAAGAGGCGAGGCGCCCCAGGCGGTAGGAACAGCGAGGAGGTGAAGGCCTGGGATGTGTTGGAGCAGGGGGAAGTGCAGGCCAGCCTGGAGAGCTGGAGGGACGGTCCAGGGGCTGCCCTGCTCACTGTGGCCTTGACCTGCAGAAGCTGTGACGGGATGGGAGCCCCGTGAGCACAGGCAGGGTGACCGTGACCGTGTCTTCTGGCCGTTGCTGAGCTCCAGCTCCATGGTGGACAGAGGCCCTAAGAGCTCACCTGGAGCCCGACCCCGCACACCTGCAGCCAGGACTCGGCCTCGGCGGACCACGCCTCGAGGGGTTCAGAGCGCAGCAGACTCCCGCGGCCATGGGGCTGGGTGCACGCGGCCCAGAGGAAGACCCCATACGCGGCCGGTGGTGACTGCGTGGTGGAGTGAAGTCCCCAGATGGTGTGACAAGGCCCCCCTGTTTTGTACCGTGAGGCACCTTCCAGGTCAGTCAGAGCCATCCTTCCTGCATTTGACTCCTGTCCCTGGCTCTGCCTGCTGGGGCCTCAGGCGAGTCCCTGCCCCTCGTTCCTCAGTTTCCCCGTCTGTAAAATGGACGTCATCACCGTGCACACATCAGATGGTGGTTATGAGCGTTCAAAGAGTGACTTGAGTAATACACTGTCCTGTCTCCTTCTTAGGCCTCGGTTTCCTCATCCCTAGAATAGGGCAGTTGGACCTGAGGGACAGGTTGGAAGTGGTGGGAGAGGGCTACGTGAGTCTCTGCATGGGCCGCGTGCTGCGGCGGGCAGGCCCGGGTGCCTTGTGGTCCTGGGCTTGGGGAAGAGAGAGCTGCAGATGCGGGATCGGTCACCCTCACTGAGCCCCCAGCCTGGCGGCCCGGTGTCCCCAGGTGCTGGGGTTCTCGATGGTGACCCAGGATTTGCACCGTCACCAAGGTGGCAGGTTTGTCCATCACCCTCGAATGTACCCATTCCTTTGATGGCTTGAACTGATTTCGAGTAGCTGGGGGAAGGGGGTCAGGGCTGTGCTGAGCTCCCAAGGAGTTGACAGCCATTGTCAATTTCTTGGTCTTTCTTTTTAGGAAGAGAGCATGACTTTGAATTACGTCCTGTGCCCTCGGAGGGCTGTTGGCCTGAGGATTTCCAGGAAGGCTCATCCCGGTGACGCTGCATGGTGATGGCTCTGGGGCATCTGTGGGCAGTACAGCCAGAGAGTCAGACAACCACCCTCCCTGGGGGGCCTCCGGAGCATGAGGAAACCCCAGCTTCACCCCGGCTATGGGCTTGAGGTCCAGGGGCTGCCCTCCGCCGCTGTCCTTTGTGATCTGTCCCCCAGGCGCCACCTGGGCCCCTCAGGGCAGGGTCCCGTGTCTGGTTGTCATGGTGCCCGGCACACAGGTGGTGCTCGGTCCAGACTCCCTAAGCTCTGGGTACCATGGGCACAGCTTACCGCCCCTCCAGCTGCCTGACAGAGGACCACCCAGGCTCCGGCTGCGAGGCAGCCATGGGTCAGGGGCAGTGACTGCTCTGGGCTGGAGGCTGGGGAAGCCTTGCGAGGAGACGGGTGGAGGCTCGTAGAGACAGAGGCGGGAGTTTACCCGCAGGATGGGCAGAGCAGGGTGAGAGAGGCGTGGCCACTCACCCAAGGTCACACAGAAGGTCCTGTCACGGTTCCTTTGGCCTCGAAGCCTGTGCCTTGTGGCTGAGAACCGCTCCCTGGGGGTGATTAGAGGGAAGTGTTTGGGCAGCACAGCTTCCTGGGGACGCGCTGTTGAGCCCCTGGCTGAGCCCCCACTGGGATCCATCCTGGCTACTTGAGGGACTGTTGAGAGACCAGGTCCTGGTTGCTGCAGGGACTGACCTTGTCCCTTGGGGTCCACTGGGGCCATGCTGATGAGCGCTCAGGGGCGGAGACACTTAGAGTTCACAGCAAGGGTGAGGCACCTGTCTGGATTCCCAGGGCAGCTTCCCCGGGTGGGCGAGCCCTTTTGGTCACGTGGCTAGCGCCAAAATTGGATTTGCAGACGGACAGGAGCACCTGTGGAGCATCAGCTGTAGGTACTGCCCAGCCCTGAGGGAGTGTGCACACCTCCACAAGTCTTACTGAGCACTGATCGCACGCAGGCACTGTCCTAGGTGCAAGCGACAAAGCAGGAAACCACATAGGCGAAACTCCCTCTCTCCAGGGATCCTCGCGGAGAAGGGGCCTGCTGCAATCACAGGAATGAGAAAACACGTGCCTGCATTCAGTCACACACACATGTACGTGCATTCACCCGTGTGAGGGTGTGGAAGTGCAGGTGACACTTTAGGGAGGGTGGCCAGAGGAGCCATCCCTGTGGGGAAGTGAGGGAATGAGCCGCAGGGGTGTCTGCAGCCTGAGCACCCAGGCCGGGAGCAAGTGCAAAGGCCCTGGGGCAGGAATGTGTCCGTCTGTGTGAGGACCAGTGGAGTGCCGGTCGGTGAAGGGGAGTGACTGAGGGGCTGAGCGTGGTAGGAGACAAGGCCGGGAGGTGAGGGGGTGCTGAAGCCTGTGTTCTCAGCCCCCTCAGCGTGTCACCCTGCAGTTACTGTGAACAGCTCGTTAACTGTGGTTTTAACTTTTTGGTGCAGGCTCACAGCTCACAGGAGTGAGAAGCAGGTGTCATTTTCTAGATGGAGATCCCGAGCTTTCGGAGAGTTGGACGGCTCCCCTGGGGGTGAGCAGGGCCGCCCCCCCCCGCCCCCGCCGAGCTCCGTTTCAGCCATCTGACAACACGGGCCTCTGTGGCTGGCCGCTCGGTGGCAGGCGGCTATTTTTAGTCACAGGCGGAGGTGCAGGGGCCTCGAGTCCAGCGCGAATGGAAATAGAAATGTGGTTTCCGACAAGCAGCAGATAACGTGGGCAATTCCCCTCTTCTTCTTTAGGAAATCCAACTTTAACAGAATTGATGGCAATAAAAATAGATGGCCTTTTCAAAATGCCCAGTGAAAGCTCGTCATGCAGAGGGATTCCCGCTTAAAACAATTTTTATCGGGTTAGGGAAAAGACCTCCTTCTTCTGATGGCTCTCCAGTCGTGCCCGCGAACTCCCTGCAGAAGAGACCCCTCTTGACTCAGGCGTCAGCAGTGGCACCGGCTGTTCCTCTGATGGGACCCCACCCATCTGTCTCAACAGAGTGGAGCCAGGGAGCAAATGGAGTGAACCCGGGAGTCCCAGGACTGGGGTCTGACTCTGGTGTTAGCGGTTTTCTGTTTTCATTTATTCACGTATTTATTCAGCAATTTTATCGAGTCCTTCCTGCAGACCAGGTATCGTGCTTGGTGCCACGGGTGCCGTTGTGAGGAGAGCAGAGGTGAGTCTGTATCCTGCAGTGTTTGGTCAGTCTTGTGTCTCTGAGCCTCTGGCGTCCCAACTGTAAAGTGGGAAGAAGAATACCCATCGCGGGGCGGGGGAGGGGAGTTTCGAGGGTTCGCCTCACATCACACATGAGAAAGCCCTTTGGAAGCAGTAGGGTGCTGGTCCCAAGGATGGGGAGTTTCGGTTCCTCCTTTTCCTTCGGTTGCTCCATTGTGGACATTCTGTTGAGCTGAATTTCTCTAAGATCTGCACCACGATCCACCTGACGTGATTTTTTGGGGTCTCTTTCGCTTCTGAATTAGAGAACGCAAGTGAAAGAACACGGTGCCGAAACATTCAGGGGTTTTAAAGATACTAATGGACTGTGGACCAAGGGTATTGTTGAATGGCGTCTGAAACGTGAGATGCATTTTCTCTCAGAAACAATGCTCTTCCTGATGCAAAGCCAATGTAGACAAGATTCTGTTTAACTCGTGGTGGGAATGAAGAGGCTGCGCTTGCAGAGGCAAAATGAAGTGATTAGAACACGACTGTTCAGTGGCCCAGATGTACTCCAAAGAGTAAACAACGGTTTTATTAATTGTGGATGCTGGAGCTTGAGGAAAAACAGATTTAATTAGAAGAGGTGGTAGGGGTAGAGGGAGGATTTGCGGAGCATAGGAAGGGGCTCCCTGGGAACTACAAGGGCTATAGATGCTGCCGGCGATGTTCTTTACTGTGTATAAAACCAAATCCAGACTGAGTCGACCTTTTTTTTAAAGAAATAAGGTATAGGGCTTCCCTGGTGGCGCAGTGGTTGAGAGTCCGCCTGCCGATGCAGGGGACACGGGTTCGTGCCCCGGTCCGGGAAGATCCCACATGCCGTGGAGCGGCTGGGCCCGTGAGCCATGGCCGCTGAGCCTGCGCGTCTGGAGCCTGTGCTCCGCAGCGGGAGAGGCCACAGCAGTGAGAGGCCCGCGTACCGCAAAAAATAAAAAAAAAAAAAGGAAAAAAGAAAAAAATAAGGTATATACCCACGCAGCTGTTAGGAGGCCGGCTGGGGTCCGAGAGGCAGCAGGGCAGGCAGTTCTTTTGTGGACCACTGAGTGGCGCTGTCCGCCCAGAACAGCTTGGTTGCTCTCGGGAGGGAGGGGGCCGGCTTGTGCGTGCACACGTGAATGTGCGTGCGTGCACGTGCGTGTGTGCGTGCGTGGAAGGGGGAGGGCGGAGTTGGGGCGGAGCACGTGTCCTCAGGTGTTTGTGTTGGTGGCGTGGTGAGGCGTGTGGGCTGTGCTGTCCCCCCCGCCTGGCGTTAGCACATGAATCCAGCTGCTCCCGTGACCCGCGCACGGTGCTGTCATTCTTCTGCCTCCTGCACTGTCTGGAGTGCGTGGCCCCCTCTCCCCCAGCCGCCTGGTTGGAGCCGAGCGGGTGGTGTGGCCTGTTTCCTACCCCCCCTCGGCCACCCACCCGTGCTCTCCGGATCCTGGGCTTCTCCCGGCGGGCGGGCACCTGCCACTCCGGTTTCCGCTGCTCCGGGAGCCGGGACACAGCTGCCCCCGTTCCTCCCAGGGACCTACTTGTCCTCCTCTCTGCGTCTGTGGCCCTGTCCTTTGCCTCCTGGAGTGTCTTTCTCCGTGTCCTGTCCCTCATTTCCTTTTTCTTGCTCTGGTGCTCTGCCCCCCACTCCCTGCAGGGCATTTCCTTGTGCTCGACCCGTGGTCAGTGTCAGGGAGCCCTTCTCCCCACTGGCAGGGCCCCGCATGGACACAGTAGCGGTGTCTGGGCCTCCGCAGAGGCGACGCAGGCCAGGAACGAGGGACTGGGGCAGGGCCGTGGCCGCGAGGTGACGCGGCCTCCCGTGGGCAGGGGACGCTCTCTGCTGAGAATAGCTGCCTCGCTGATACAGTGTGTCTAATTGGAACCCTCCAGGCCCTAATGAGCGACCCTCACGGAGCTGCGCTTCTCTTCCTGCCTCTGCCCTGATGGCTTCCGGGGGGCGGCGGGGGGGCTTCAGTTTCCCATTTGGAATCTTCCTGTTCCCTGTACCCTCCCCCAGATGTAAGTGGGCCCTGGGCTGCTGATCTCCTGGGGGAAGGGACTTAGAGAGGACGGCCTTCCAGGAGCTGGGCGGGGCCTGACTGGTCTCTGGGCCAGAGCTGACCCTGGCAGTGGGTCAAGCCCTTTGCCTGCTGCTTCCTTCCGGTGAACTAGAAGCCAGGGGTTCTGGGTGAGGAGGCCTGAGAAGCCCGCCTTGCCCTTTCAGATGTTACCAAAGGGAATAAAAGGGAAAAGAAACAACGCTTTGATTCCTTTGTCTCTGGAGATAAAAACCCCAGTATTTGTCAGAGAGGGTTAACGGGGGCGATGCTGCGTTCACCCATCCATCTGGTGAACTGCTCTGGGAAGATAGACACCGCTGTGGAACCATTAGCGGAGAGCTGCCGTGCTGGTCTCCCGTCTGTGAGCAGAATGGTTGTTGCGGTCACGGGAAGGAGTCTGGTCTCCACGCTGGACGTGGGTTCTCATTTCAGCTTCAGCCCCTGCAAGGTGTGACTGGACCAGTGGCCTGACCTCACAGCTCAAGGCTGGGGCAGTGATCCCAGGGCCACAGGGGATGGCGTCACAGGTATGCTCTGGGTGCGTTCAGGTGTCTGCGAGCATCATCGTCCCTGCTGGGGAGGAGCCTTCGTTCCCTGGGGAGGACCCTGGTCACCCAGCGCTGGGCCCTGACAGTGGCAACTAACATTTCAGCTGCCCTGGAGGATGGAGGAGAGGTGCACACGGGCAAGCTTTGTTCTAATCAGGGTTTACTTCTGCAAAAAATGTTCTACCAGAAATTACCGTGAGGAGCCCTTCCTGGGGATTCGTAATTTGTTTGATACAAAATGTGGAGCCATCAGGGTGTCAGCTGGAATGAAAGATAGACTCTGATTTGCTGGGGAGCATGGAGGCTGGAGAGATGGCAATTAGAAGTGATTATCTGCCCCTGATTCTGCGAGATCACTTCTCCATTCCTGGTTCTCGAGGTTGGAATGGAGCAGAGGTGGGCCACCCTGGGCCCTGCTCTGAGGCTTTGCTGCCTGATGAGTTCTGTCCTGTTCTTGTTTTCTGGGCTGGATCAGGGGGTGCTGTCTTTTAAAGAGGAATTTAACCTTCTCAGCCCTGGTTCTCGTTAGAATCCTGTGGCTGTAACTGATAGACTTCTCCCTGGAGAGGCGGTGGTGACCACGACATTAGCCATCGTAGACCCTGCACACCGGACTCTGTTCTTAAAGACAGCAGCTGTAGCAGGAGACACGGGTTTCAGACCTGGCTTGACCCTCAGTTGGGGTTGCCAGATAAAATACAGGATGCTCAGTTAAATTTGAATTTCAAATAAACAACGCATACGTTTTTAGTGTAAGTGTGTCCCATGTCATATTTGGGATGTGCTTCTACTAAAAAATGTTTATTCAAACTTTAAATCTTGCAAGGGACATACTTATACTAAGAAACGACTTGAATATTCTGTAGTTTATCTGAAATCCAAATTTAACTGTGGGTCCTATATTTTTATTTGCAATCTGCAGCCTACCCTTAGCAGCCTGGGACCTTGGCTGGTTGCATAACCGCTGGGTCTTTGCCCTTCCACAGGCAGGGGAGGGCGGGTGATAATTCCTGCTGCACTTACTCCCCAGGGTGGCTGGAAGCAGTGAGGCAGTGTGACCCCGCACACATCTGTAAACGCCCACCTTGCTGCCCCATCCACCCCATGAGCCCTTGTCAGCCTCAGAGCTCCTTCCAGAGATTCCCATCTCATGCGGCGGGGTAGGTAAAGAGGCGTTCTTGGGGGCCCGGCTGGTGGGCCGAGGGCACCAAGTTTTGTAAAGTCCCGGCTTCTGCCCTCAGTCCAGGCCTCGCTGCCCCAGGTCCCTCTTGGACCCTGGCCAGCACCATGGGGAGGGACCGGACAACGAGGGCCCGGGAGTTGGGGCTGGTTGTCCTCTGGTGACCACGAGCTCTGTGAGTGGTCCTGGTCAGGCCGCTTTATTTTATCCTCCACGCGCCATTTTGGACACATCTCTCTGTATTCTCCGAGTCTGCTTGCTAATAGGATGGGGCTGCAGAGGAAATGGGAGGGCGGGTGGACAGAGGAATGGAAGTCTTCCTGCACGTTTGGTTAATTTTGGGACGCCCCCTCTTGGCTCTCTTGACCATGTTGTGTGTCCTCTCTTGGGGATACAGACACCCTGGCAGAGACCACAGCAGAACCAGGGAGAGGCTGCCACTTTGGCCGATGAGGAAGTTACCTGCTGGGATGTCTCTCTCGGTTATTTCATCACCTTCGGCCTCCCAGACGCACCCAGCTGCCATGTCGGTTCGGCCTGGCTCCCCGTCCATCCTCTGTGTGCAGTCAGAGTCAAGCGCTAACCCACGTGGGGATTTATCTCCAAGGTGATTCTCGGGATTCACGTGTGAGCCTTTCTGTGGCCTCGGCGTTTGCTGCTGCTGCCGGCTGCCGGTTGAACACGATGTTGTCCCTCTAGGAGCCGGTAACATCCACCCTGGGCGTGGCGTCCCTGCAGCTCTCCCCGCCCTGCGTGTGAAGCGCGTGCCGGCAGACCTGCCAAGGCCCTTCTCAGGGCCCGTGTGTTCTCAGAGGGGAGGAAAGCCTGGAGCAGGCGAGTGCGAGTTGGGCCTCACCGTAAGCAGACCCTGGGAAATCAACCTGGAAATGTGCTCTGACCCCTCGTGGTGTGCTCAGCACAGGCCACTCGACATGAACACGGGATCTCGTTTGGTCCTCACGGCAATGTGTGGGGGGAAGAGCTCTCCGCCATTTACCAAGGAAGGAGCCGAGGCCCTGAGAGGTGAAGTCCCGAGGCAGGGTCACACGAGCTGGACCATCCATGTTACGTGGACGTCAGGAAGGGCTGGGGCAGTCAGGGAAGACTTCCTGGAGGTGAAGGTCCTGCTGTCCTGGGGCTTGCATCCTGGTGTAGCGTTACCATAAGCGGCCGCCTCTCAGAGGACGCTCACCTGTTCCTCTGGGCCGGGTGCAGCGCTGACAGCGGCATGGGTGTGAACTCACTTATTTTCACAGTAACCCAGCACTACAGGAACTACTGGTGTCCCTGTTTAACACATGTGGAAACTGGGGCTCACTTGACCAAACACGCAAACGTAGAGGCTCCAAACAATCAGGGAGCAGGACTTGAACTCAGGACGTGATCAGGGCATTTCCCCCTCTTTTGAGGGTATGTAGAGAGTACAGAGGAACCTCTGTATCCGCTGAGCTCTGATTGCAAAGTAAAACCACCACCAGCACATCAGGGAAAAGGCCCTTGTCCCGGGGCCGGGGCCCCTCTGCTCCTGCCCTGGGGTCCCTTCTGCCAGCGGCAGGGGTTGCTGCAGCCACTCTGTCCCTAGCTTCCCCATCCACAGCACCCCGCAGTCCTCTAAAAATGCCAGTATTGGGCAGAGGTCATAGTCGAGGGGTTGCCCGTGAGATGCTGGCAGGTCATGTAAATGAGTGAAGGGGGCTGGGGGATACATTAGAGAGTGGTGGGGAGCAGGGCAAACTGGACAGAACCCCCTGTTTCAAGGTATTCAAACCTCGAAGAATTTAAGACCGTGCATTTGTCAGAAAACCCTGACTTTTGGCCAGCTTTGGCGTGGGGTCCTGGTTTGTGACCTCTGACTGTTGGGGAGACCTCTGGCCCCTGGGAGACCCCATTAGGGCCTTGAGCTGGGAGTGGGATGGGGAGAATCTGCTGAAAGCAGGACACTGAATCCCAATTTGGTCACAGTCAGCTTTGCTTCTGCTCTCCCTGCAGCGATCTGAGGTCTGTCAGGGATGTCTTGCCTCCAAACATCAGAGAGATGGAAAAGTAGTGGCTTCCAACGATGCTGCGAGAGAGCCCAGGTCCGGGTCAGAGGGACCGGGGTTCGAGTCTTGTGCACCTGGGACTCTGTCTGGAAGGTGGGAGTCGGACCTGCACATCTGCTGTGCCCTGTCACCCCCCATGACCAGCAGCTCTGCTTTGCTGGTCATGGCGGATTACAGGGCACAGTAGATGTGCCGGCCCGACGTGCAGTACGTGCTCCGAGAAGGGCAGCTGTTCCTCCTTCCAGGGTGACACGGGAGGTGGACACCGTCTCCTGCAGGGCAGGCATGGAGGCAGCCTCCACGGAACAGTGCTGAGAGGCTGGCCAAGGGGCACCAGTGTCCCACTGTACAGATGAGTAAAGTGAGCCCTGGGGAAGTTACGGGACTTTTCCAAAGGTGCTGGGGAGGCCGGGGGCTGGGACGTGGGGCCTGACTCCCAGTTCCGGGGACCACGGGCTGCACTTAGTGCCCAAGTGTTGGCCGAGGTCCGTGATGCTGACCCCAGCCTGGTTTTCTGCACAGGGGTTGGATGCGTCCTGGCCTGGCTCCCAGGAGTTCCTGAAAGTCCCTTTTAAGGGGCCACCAGCTGCCCATCAGCAATTCCACACTGTATAGTTTCAGTCCTGGGCTAATACTGAAAGCCACAGCCGTGTAGAAAAGACCAGGAGAGAGCACCGAAAGGTTCCACGGCCTGGGTCCTCTGTGCCCCAGCGTGTGCCCCTGAGTCTGTGTTTGGGGTACTTGGCCACATCCGCTCAGGAACCTGTACCCCATCTGGTCCTTTTTTCTTCACTGCAAGCTGCATTCTTGTGTCTAATCTGCAGGTTTCAGGGTTCAGAGGTTACAGGTCACGCGGCACCACACCGCCCACCTGGCTCTTTCCTGTCCTCTTTGGCACCAAATACCTCTGGGTCCCATGGCACCTGTGGATGGACGGCACCGGGCAGGGTTGGTGAGGGCCAGAGGGGAGTCCGTGGCTGCCGTTCTGAGCTCCCCTGCAGAGCCCCGCCTCTCCTGCAAGAGACGCCCACAGGGCGGTGTCGTCCTGTGGGACGGGGTCGTCCCTGCGTCTCGGGCGTGGAGGTGAATGTCCACCCGGAGACGGTGATGAGCGTCCAGCAAGCACTCTCTCCCCACGACCCTGCTGTTCCTCCCGCCAGCAGTGCTGTCCAGCCGCGACCCCGCCATCTCCACGGGTAGGACCCCTATCCTGCTGTGCGCTGCCCACTCCCTTCTCCTCCAGGGAGCCTGCTCTGATGTCCCCCGTCCCAGCCTTCTCCACGGGACACACAGCCGGTGCTCAAGAGCTGTGTGCAAAGCAAGCAGAGGTGAGAACCTTGCTCTGAAGGCCAGAGGCACTTGGTAGGATGGGGGGTGGCGTGCTGCCCTGGCCCCGACTCGGTGTGTGCTCCCCGACGGCACTGGTCTCTAGAGAAACCCCACACCCCCCGGGGCCAGCAGGTGTGCACGGCAGAGAGCACAGCTTGAGTGCAGAGCCGGGAAGGCTCTGTTTCCAGTGGAGCTGATGTGGCTGAGTGAGAATTACGTACTCTAGGTGGACGATGCTGTCTTCAGTGGTTTTTTTGCGCTCATTGGAAGCTTTCATGTTTCTGGGTAATGAAATCCATTATCCGGTTTTCAGTGGAATACTTGGAAGAGAAAATTATTGGAATGAATAAACAATGCAATATTTGTACCCAAACATTCCTTTAAAATATAATGAAAAACATTTCTTCGACACTTGGAGCGTTTTGGTTGTTTGGCCAACCCTAAATGGTGTCGTAAAACAAAACGAAGAGGCAAATTTATTAGTCTTCATGGGGATGTTTCCTATATGATTTCTTTGGAGGATCTGGGGCGTAAACATAGAAAGTCTTAGAAGAGCCGGAGGGCTGGCGACTCTCTCTTGACGGATGTAAAAACTGAGGCCCAGGGAGGGCTGGCCTTGCCGTGTCCGCACGAGCGGTCATGGCCAAGGTTCCTCCCTCGCTGGCTCTCAGTCTCCTCGTCACCAGTGATGTCAGCTGGGAGTCCACCTTGAGGACCGTCAGGGGTCAGATACAACGGTAGGGGTGGGGAAGTGCTTTGTAAACCCTTCTTGTAGCCCGAATCCAAATCCCTGGAGGGTACCGTTCCTTCTTGCCCCAAACCCCTACCCCCGTGCGCTCCAGTCACCTAAGAAGCCAGACTCCTCCCTCCCTGTGTTACGTGAAGAGGTGCCCTGAGGAAGGGGAGCCCTGGGCAGGGTTGTCCGGACCTGAGATCTGAGCCCAGCACTTACATAGCTGGGAGGCCCCAGGCTGCGCTGGAGAGAGTCGCCCGGCCGAGATCAAACGCCGGCTCAGCTGCTCACCGTGTGTGGCCACAGGCAGCGGAGCCTTCCCCAGCCCAGGATGCTCATCTGTAAACTGGGGCCGTTCCGTGACCCACAGGTAGGGCTGGATGGGGAGATGGTGCACGGCGGAGGTTCTACCAGTTGGAAGGCGCTCTACCTACGTTAACTGAGGTTGCAAGGTCACACCCCTCGTTCTGGTGGGGTACAGGGCAGCGTGGGGCACTGGGCCGGAATCAGACTTTGCACCCAAACGCCAGGCGTGTGGCCTGGCTGTGTGACTTTGGGCAAGTTGCTTAACCTCTCTGGGCCTCTGGTTCCTTATCTCTGAAAAAGAGGATGACGGCCCCTTCTGGACGATTTCTGATGAGAATTAGAGACTGCCTCCTGAAGCGCCTGGCGTGTGAAGGCATTTTGGAAATGGTGGCGATTCTCAGTATCACTCTCTGTGACCTTGGCTGGGCACCTGGCATGTCTCGTTCTCAGTGTTCTCATCTTGACTTGAGTTTTGAAGGTCTCTGTCCTTTATTTAATTTTATTCCTCTTCCCTGGTATATAATTCTTCTGTTGCATTTATAGTATTTGAAGCCCTGTGCTTTAATCAGAGTTTTGCAAAAATACGTCCATACCTTAAGAGGGCCAGTGTTGCAGAGATGGAGCAGTCCACTCGTCGTCTTAGTGGGAAAGGCTGGCCTCTGGGTTAGGCCAGGATGTGGAGAGAACTGAGGGGGGGGGACCCCCGAGAGCTTGTGTCTGGGGCTGGAGGGATGATGACTTGGTGGGCCAGCAGAGTTTCTTTCTTTCTTTATTTACAAAGCATTTATTTATTTTGGGCGGTGTTGGGTTTCGGTTGCGGCACGCGGGATCTTTCGTTGTGGCGCGCGCGGGATCTTTCGTTGCGGCACGCGGGATCTTTTGTTGCAGCACGCGGGCTCAGTAGTTGCGGCGCGTGGGCTCAGTTGCCCCGTGGCATGTGGGATCTTAGTTCCCTGACCAGGGATCGAACCCGCGTCCCGTGCATTGGAAGGCAGATTCTTAAGCACTGGACCACCTGGGAAGTCCCCAGGCCAGCAGAGTTTAGCCATCTGCTTCTGAAGCGTCTTGGTCCCCTTACCTGCTGTTGTAAGTCACTTTGGCAGTGGTATGTGAATGGTGAAGTTTCATCAGTCAGGGTATCTAGACAATGCTTTAGAAACGAACAGACCCCGATCTCCTTGTCTTAAGACAGCCACTTCTTATTACAGTTATGCGGGTAGACTGGACTCACCTGCACGGGTCTCGCTTGGCTGCAGTCAGATGACGGTGGGGCTGGAGTTGTCTGAAGGCACGACTGGGTTGGACGTCCACAGTGGCTTCCTCACTCTTGTTTTGGGGACCTGGGCTGGAATGGCCGGGGCAGCTTGGGGCAGCCTGGAGTCGCTCTCTCTCCGTGCAGCCTCTTCATGGGTTTGGACTTCTCACACCATGGCGGTCCCAAGAGCCAGTGTCCCCAAAGGCAAAAAGCGGAAGCCGCTAGTCTCCTAAGACCTGAAGCCAGACGCTAGCACAGTGTCACTTGCGCTGTGTTCTTTGGTTGGAGAAGGTACAGAGCCGGCCCGGGTTCAAGGGGAGGGGGATTTGGATTTCGCCTCTCGATGGGAGCGACGCCAGAGCGTTCGTGGCCTTTTTTATTCCTCCGCAGCCACCATCTGCGAGAGTTTACCCTGGACCAGATACCCATCAAAGGCTTTTCACCTCATTTAAGCCTCAAAGTTTCCAAGAGATAGGTACTATGAGATGCCCATTTTATGGATGAGGAAATAAAGGTGGAGGGGGATGTAACCTGCTCAAGGCCTCACAGGGGTACGTGGGGGAGTCGGAGTCGAACCAGGCTTCCTTCCCGCTGCAGCACCTTCTTTGTGAACAATAACAAAGAAGGTTCTGGGGACTGCTGACTCCTCTTCTCCGGTCAGAGCTGATTTAGGAACGGACGTTTATCCTGAGTGGCCCCGAGCTGGCCCCGCGTGCAGGACTCTGCCCTTGGCGGGCTCAGGCAAGAGCGTGTCTTATGTAAGAAAGGGATGACAGTCTACTCGAGCCTAGCAGTTATCCCATCACCTGGGCCTCCTGGACGTGCACGCTTTCTTTTCTCTGTAGGCTGCTCCGTCTATAATTTAAAACCCCCCACAGAGCCTCTTTAATAAGAAACACGCTGGCTCTTCTGGTGTGGTTTAAAATGAGCAGCGTATTCCAGAGACATTTCGTTGTGAGTATTAATAAAATAACGTGCATTTTTGTGTGTTTCCATAGAGACTTCCCGATTTATGTCCGTGAGATGTATCTTTGGATCCCGTGGAATAATTATCTTCCAGACGTCCCCTGATATTCTGCAGGTCTCCCCGCCTGAGAGGCAGATGTTGGGGATATTTGGGTATGAAATAAAGACAGGGTGGACGTAGCCAGCCTGAGGTCTTTTGTGTCCTTGAGAAGGCGAGATGTTGGGTACTAAGAGGTGAGAAACATCTGGGCACGTGGGGCTGTCGCATCTGCAGTTGGGGCTGTTTAGATGTCGGCGTATGTCTGCCAAGAACAGCGGGTTCCCTTTTGCTTTGCCGCCTAATAAGAGGAGCTCAGGCTTTCACTGAATCCAAAAGAACTGGGCCTTTTAGTAGAGACTGGTTGCCTGAGCCGCCGCAGCACCAGGGCGCTGGCCAGTCGGCAGAGGGCAGCGGCCCCAGGCGGCGTGGATGACGGCGAGGACCCTGGAGCAGGAGTTAGAGCGGAGTCCCTTCTCTGCCGCCAAAAAGCTGACTGACTCAGGGTAAGATAGAGCTCTTTGGACCTCAGTCTCTTCATCTCTAAAGTGGGTGCATTAGGGTAATATCTTTTTATTTGTGTAGAGCTCTAGCTTCAGGTATGGCTTGATCCAGGGGCTCAAACAATGTCTTCTGAGCTCTGTCTTTTTCTTTTGTTCTGTCTCTGCTAAGTGAAGGAACCAATTCTAGAGGAATTTGTTTTGTGAGGAGTCACCGTAAAATTTTCCTAAGGAATTGAACAAACAGGAGTTTTTTGTTTTTTATATTTTAAGAAATATACACACGTATATTAACAACATGGAGGATGGGTTGGGGGACCAGGGATACATTTTGCCTTGTCCAGTTGTTAGAGGGTCTCACCTCATGGTGTGTAGGAGGCCTCACTAAGTCATAAGATGCTGTTCTTGGACAAGGGGTGGTTATAACGCAGTGGGGAAGAAAGTTTTGGGCCAAGATGACCACGATGTTGAGCTTTGCTCTGGTATTTTCACAACGTCTGAGACTCCAGGTGGGAGAGCTCTCTCCTCCTTAAGCCTGCTCCTTTCCATAATCGATAGAATACTATCTATTGGTGCCTTGATTGTGTAGTTGTGAAGAAATAACTTCGACTGGTGCTTGGGGTGTGGCAGGGGCTCCCCAAATGTTGCCTCTCTCCCTGACATCTCTGTGCTTCAAAGCTGTCTTGGTCCCTTTGGCCTCAGTTTCCAGCTGCCTCTTGTCCATCTGATTGGAATTTAGTTCAGCCCCTTGCTCTGGGGGGCAGTTGGCCACTGGTGGTTTAACTGGCTAGGAGTATACTTGTCCCACACTAGAAAATGTCTGGGGTGAGCCGGCTGGTTCTGGGGTGGCAGCTTCTGTCCCAGGCTCCTCCTCCTTCCTGCTCTGCTGGCTCGGCGTGTGGCTTCATCCTTAGGTTTGCAAGGCAGCTGTCTTACCTGCAGGCATCACGTCTGTATTCTAAGCAGGAAGGAGCCGGTAGGGAGGTGAAGAGTAAAGGGAAGCCTTCAGAGAGCCTCGCCTTTTAGAAGAGCTGAGAAGCCCCACCCAGTGACTCTCGCTTCTGTCTTTGGGTCAGAACTGGGTCACACGGCCACCCCCAGAGCCACGGAGTCTGGGGAGGCTGGGGTCTCTGCTGAGCACGTTGCCTCCCAGGGCAGAAAGGGGTTAGGTTGGCAAGGAGGAAATCTGCAGACCTCAGTTTCCCCATCTGTGCAATGGGGAGGGATTGGGGTGTGTGTTCAATTTAGCTGGTTGCCAGTTAGTCAGAGACTTGGGGTCCGGAGGCCATGCTCTGCTAAGAGCTCCTTTCCCAAGCCCCTGCAGCCTCGAGCACATCTGTGAAATTCCGTCAGAGCTGCTTCCGTGGCAGGTCGCCAAGGGGGTGGAATTGGGCAGGTTCATCACAGAAAAGGGGGCGGAGGAAGAGGAACAGGGTAGGGAAAGGCCCCACCGCGTGCAGGGGCTCCTTCCGAGACGAAGTGGGTGAGGACGGGGTGCTGCCCAAGATGCTTCCCCGGGAGGGGGCCCCACGAGACGCCCAGCAGCAGGGGCGAGAGGGTGGGGCTACTGCCCCTGGGGCAGGCCCGTGTCCTCTGAGCCGCACGGGCACAACCAGCGTCGGTCTCGGGCACACAGGGGCCGTCGAGGCTGAGATGTCACCTATTATCACTTGTCTGTGTGGGCAGGCTGGCCGGATGGTGGCCGGGCGGGAGCATGACTGGGAAGTGAGGGGGGCGTCCATGGGCTCCAGGGCAGACTGTGGGGCAGGCCTTCCCTGCGGCGGGCTCCACATTCCCTCGAGAATTCTCTGGAAGCGGCAGCTCCCTCCTGCAGTTCCAGGTACCGCGTCAGGGGTCCGGGGATGCTACGAGGCCCGTTGATGAACCCGCGACTCCAGGGCACGTGTGTTTTATTGTTTGTATCCAGACCTACCACGCATACTCGGACAGAACTTTATTTTTCAGTGTAATGAAGTTCTGCAAAGCAGCCCAGACACTTGGGCAAGTAACCGGATGCACGCAGATAAGAAGACGCCTCTTGTAATTGTTTAGGATGGTGAAAAACTGGTAACGACCCACATGGTTTCACGCTCGGGGCTGGTTAAAGAAATGAGGTCTCTGCAGCCATGGATATAGCACGTGTCTTTCTGCCCCGGGAACGGGGCCAGCGTGTGGTAGTGAGTGTGAAGCTGATGCACAGGCGTCGGTTTAGTTTGGTTTTGTATGTAAAATTGCGTTGTGCTTGTGTGTGTGTGTGTGTGTGTGTGTGTGTGAGCGTGTACCATCAGCCCTCCCAAACAACAGGTTACTTGGGACGGGAACCCCATAAGCTGCTCTGTAAAAAGGGATCCACGGTCAGGCAAGCACGGGGACTGGGTCCTGTGCCCTCTTCGAGAGGCGCACTGTCCAGTGACCATAAAGGCCCTGACAAGTCCTGTAAAGAAGCAGTTTACCTCCACTTAACCCGCTGTCTCCCAGGCTTACATGATGATGGGACACTTTTCCAATCACTCCTCGTTCCCCCTCATGGAACATACTCTGAGAAGTTCTGCTCCACTCAGAAGATACGTACTGACCTCCACTGCCAGGCACTGTGCCCAGGTCTGCAGACACTAGCAGTGACCAGGAGAGACACAGCCCAGGCCGCCCAGCGTCCCCCGGGCAACTGATGAGTTACCACCGTGGCCTGGCAGAGTGGAGGGGTGCGTGGGCCCTGAGCCCCATCTCGGGGCCTCCTCTGTTGTGAGACAGAGGCGGGGAGGGTGTGGGGGAAGCCTTCTAGGACAGTGGTTCTCAAATGGGGTTCCCTGGACCGGCTGTAGCAGCAGCATCGCCTGCGACTGGGCTGTGCAGAGTCTCGGCCCTGACCCCTGACCTGCTGAATCAGGAACTCCAGGGTGTGGCCCAGCAGTGTGTTTTCATGCCGTCTGGGGGTTGCTGGCGCTCCTGGAGTTTGAGAACCACTGCTCCGGAGGGGTTGGGAGGGCTGGCCAGGGGAGGCAGGAGGGTGGGTGGGACCAGGGCCTTGCAGGCAAGGGTGCCTGAGCCGCGGCGGCCCCGTGCTAGGCAGCTCTGGGGAGCTCGCGGGTGTGGCTGGGATAGAGAGAGAGACGCCGCCGTAGTATGGGTGGGGCCTGGATGGGGCAGGGCAGAGCTCACGGCGCTGGGCCCAGAAGTGCATGTGTCTGGGGTGAAATGTCCACTCCGGGGGGCTGGGTCAGGAGGGTGTTCCTCACCCCCCTTTTTAACATGTTCCTGTGTCGGTGGAACTTGACGTGAACAGGGACCACTGCAGGGACGCCTGGTTCTCCCCGCACCGAACTCCAAGTAGATGAGCAATTCTACGACTTACTACAGACAGAGATCTCCAGCCGGCCTGGGTCCTCAAGGGTGGCATCTGAAATCGTTGCTGTATTTCGTTTTGAAATATTCGAAGCAGTCGAATGGAAAATCCCCCCAGCAGATCACCGGGCCGAGCGACATCGTCTCTGTCGGCCAGATGGAGCCTTGGGGAGCCGCGTGGCTGGTCCCAATTCCGCGCCAGCGCTCCGGGTGGAGACCCCAGCTTGGACCCCCCTGCACCGCTCGATTCAGCCTCACCCAGCTGGACTCAGGCCCCTGTGGCCGGGTTTCTCCCAGCCAGGAGACATCTGGAAGACCTGGGGGGTCATGACGGCAGTTAGGCATTTACATAGTGAACCCGCCGGCCTTCCCCACCTGTGAGCTTCCTGGACAGCCTGTTACCTTCCCCCCATCCAAGTCCCTCGTCCCCAGGAGTCCCCCCCACCGAGGTTTGCTACGCTCAGGCTTTGCAGGAGGAGGGACCCCAGGCTGGCTCTGGGTGCGAAGGCCCCGAGGTTCCATCCTGAATCCATGGCCGCGTCCTGCCTCTTCCGTCCCCTGGAAATGACACGTTCAGTTTACACCGAGCAGTGGCACCAGGCCGTCCCATCCTCACCAGGGTCCCGAGCTCATCCCAGAGCCGGTGGGATCTTGCAGAAAGGGGTGGCGGGAGAGAGGCGAGGCAGCACAGTGGTGGGAAGCAGGGGGTCTCGGGGGGAGGGACAGGGAGCCCTGTCTGGCTGGAGGGGCTGGGGCAGTGTCAAGGCAGGGTCAGAGCGGATCGGCGGTGCTGGGAACGTGACCAGAGGCCGTGATGTCCTGCTGAAGAGCTCGGACCGACTTCTTCGTCGAGTGGCCTCCGGCCTGGGCGTGGGCCAGCCACAGTGACCCCTTTCCTTGTCAGAAAGGACTCAGGGTCCTTGGTCTGGGGCTTGGGAGGTCGGTGCTCAGCCAGGCTGGTCGTCCAGAGAGACTCAACTCAGAAACACCCAGACCAGGGAAGAGACAAACCAGGCAGAATCCCCAATCATTCACGCGGACCCTCCACCCTCCAGGAGGGCCCCCCCGCCCCGTGTCAGGTGTGGGCTGTGCACGGCGGCCCCCTCCCAAGGAGCACAGAGTGGGGGTGTGGGAGGAGCTGGACGGGGAGAATCCTGGCCAGCACGACCTCGGCCGCGGGGTCAAGGTCAATCGCAGTGGTCGGCCACGTGGATGGCGGTGCCCCTGATGTGATGGGAGGGGGTGCCTCCCCTCTGTGCTCTTCCTCCCAAACCGTGAACCCCGTCCAATCATGAGAAAAGCATCTGACGAACCCCAGCTGAGGGACAGGCTGCGAAACACCGACCAGCACTTCTCAAAACTGCCAAGGCCGTGAAACGCAAGGAGAGTCTGAGGAACGGTCACAGCCCAGGGGAGCCTGAGGACGCGTGAGGACCAGTGTCGCCTGGTGTCCTGGACGGATCCTCAGATACAAAAGGGACGTGAGGGGAAAACGGGTGAAATCTGAATGCAGTGTGGGCTTTCGTTAATTATAACGTATCCATCTTGCCTCACTAGCTGTGACAAAGGTACCGTGGAAACGTAGAACGTTAACACTGGGGTACACTGGGTGCGCGGGACTCGGGAATTCTCTGCACTGTTTTCGCAACTTTCCTATAACTCCAAAACCTTCTAATATAAAAAAGTTTATTTAAAACAAAACACCCCAGATCAATCCCTTCCCATGCTTGGTCCAGGGGCAAAGCAAAGCCCCCTCTGTATCAGAGCCCCTCATAGGCCCCCTGAAGAACCAGCCCCGAGGATGGTCGTAGGATTTGAACTTGGCTTTTGTGAATGGAGATGTGGCTCCTGGCAGGCGTTCTCTCTCCCCCTTCCCCCTCTCCTCCCCCCCACTCCCGCTAGATGCAGACACACTGGAGTCCCACCTCCATCTAGAGCAGGGAGGGCTTCCCAATGGAGGGCAGTTCTCCGTTGTCACGACGGGCAGGATGTGCTTCTGGCATCTAGTGGGTGGAGGCCAGGGCTGCTGAACATCCCACAGTGCATGCCCGCGACAGAGAAGGATCTGGGTCCACATGTCAGCAGTGCCGAAGCTGAGGACTCTTGTTCTAGAAGGATGCCGTGCAGGCCGGCTTCTGGTCTTGGCCGAGAAGCACCTGAGTGCTGACAGTTCCGTACCAGCAGCTGAGTCTTTCTAGCAGACTCTGCCATGCTTGCAATTTATAGGCAACTTAGGGGGAAGATGATACAGACAACTAACGTTTGTTGAGTGTTTATTGTGTGCCGGGCCTTACGGTGAACTAACTCATTTCATCCTCACACCTCCTCAGTGGGACAGGTGCTACAGTTATCAGGCTCATTGTACAGGTGGGGAAACCAAGGCACAGAGAGGCTAAGCAGCTTGCCTCAAGTCACACAGCTAGCAAGTGGCTGAGCTGAGCTTTGAACCCAGGCCGTCCAGTTCCAGAGGGCACGGTTGTACCCGGTGTACCAGGGGCCTTTCCTGCGGGAGCCCTGAGGCCTCCCGTGAGTCTCTGTGGGCAGGTGCTGCTTCACAGGGTTCTCCACCTGCGGCGGGACAGGGGACGGAGGAAGGGGCCCCGCTGTGAGAGGGGCTGCGCTCTTACCCGGGAGATCTCCCTCACCCTTGCCTGCTGCTCCTCCCCAAATATTGTCTACGTTTCACGCTGT
The DNA here is from genome assembly GCF_949774975.1 of Lagenorhynchus albirostris. Lineage (NCBI taxonomy): Eukaryota > Metazoa > Chordata > Mammalia > Artiodactyla > Delphinidae > Lagenorhynchus > Lagenorhynchus albirostris. The sequence continues at coordinate 144,318,054 of NC_083098.1, forward strand.
CACTCGGCGCTCACTGGCAGCATGTGGGCACCACTCATTCCAGTGCCCTGCAGACGTGGGCATCAGGGGCGCCATGGAGACAGTCTGTCACCCATCACGTGGCATCATCATTAATTTACAGCTGTGGGGCATTTGCTGGTGATTTGAGAAATTCAGTGGGAATTTCTCAGTCCTTCTTGGACAGAGCAGGTTTTGATATTTTCACATCTGGGGCCCACAGGGTGGGAGAGGGGGCAGGGCATTATGAGAATGTGCAAATCATCGGCCCTCTCCCTCCGGCCCTGGAGGTGGGCAGCTGGCCAGAGGACAGAAGTGATATTTTCATGCAGAGGAGTGATCTCCCACTTCCCTTACACAGGGCAGTAACCTAACCTGCGGGATGAATCTGGAGGTCAGGCTTGCATGTCTGGGCTCGGGGCACCTGCCAGTAAGAACCCTTATCCGGAAGAGGCTGCTTTGCTCGGTGCTGTCCAAGGAGCAGGGACTGGGCTGGCGTCCGGCTCCTTCACTGACCGGGAGGGAGTGTGTCCTCGAGCAAGTCTCTTAACCTCCTTGACTGACACGGTTGGGGCTCCTGTGGGGTGCCAGGCACTCTACACTCTGTGGGGCTCAAGCTCCCCTGGTCTCCCCCAGAGCCACTTGCCCGTCTCCATCCTGCTCTGTGCCCCTGCTCACCTGGGCCCCCTTATCTTCTGCTCGGGCATCCTCCCCCTTCCGTGTTGGTGGTGAGGCTTCGGGCTGTGGGCTCAGGGCGCTTCAGTAGCCCTGCTCTGCCCCAGCGCCACCCACATCCCTGTGAATCCTCGTGCTGCAGATCCTCTGCCATTAACCTTTTTTTTTTCCTACATATATTTATTTTTGGCTGTGTCGGGTCTTTGTTGCTGTGCTCGGGTTTTCTCCAGTTGCGGCGAGCGGGGGCTACTCTTCGTTGCGGTGCGTGGGCTTCTCATTGCGGTGGCTTCTCTTGTTGCGGAGCACGGGTTCTAGGCATGCAGGCTTCAGTAGTTGTGGCACGCGGGCTCTAGAGCGCAGGCTCAGTAGTTGTGGCGCACAGGCTTAGTTGCTCCGCGGCATGTGGGATCTTCCCGGACCAGGGCTCAAACCCATGTCCCCTGCATTGGCAGGCGGATTCTTAACCACTGCGCCACCAGGGAAGCTCCTGCCATTAACTTTTGATTGGGCCTTCGGTTTCTTGCACAGACCCAGCTGACACAGACCTGTTATCTGTTTAATCTTCACAATACCTCTTCCCAGTGCAAAAGCACCATTATCTCCCATCTTTTAGACGTGGACTCTGAAGGCCAGGCAGTGAAGTTACTTTCCTGGGGGATTCGAACTCAGGACACCCTTAGGGCCCATGTGCACACCCGCCGGGGAGGTCGTGGGGGCTCGAAGGGGCTATATTCCCGGGCTCGCAGCCTGCAGGAGGAGCTCAGGGAAGGACGCTCTGTTGTGTGCTTCTCCGTGAGGGCAGTGGAGCTGCCCAGGGCCAGGGGCTGTCCTGTGTGGCCCAGCAGTGGCCCGAGTCCTTGGTACTGCCCCTCCCAGAACCCCTCTTGCTTCCCGTGCCCTGCCCAGGCCTGTCCATTCTTTGGGGTAGAGTTTCACTCTGCAGCGTCTAAGGAGATGATTGTGTGCCCAGCTGTCTCGTGATTCCTGGTTCTCTCCTAGTCATCATCTCATGCACTCTTCACATCCCATGGTATTTGTAGCCAGCTTCCCTGTTTTGCAGGCGAGGAGCAGAGAGGAGCAGCCAGCTCCCTGCATCACTGAGGTTGGAGCAGAGATTTGCTCCCATATTGGGCTGACTGTAAGCCCTGAGTGTTCACCACTGGGCCACCCAGCCTGCTGGGCGGGACAAGGGTTTCCCCTGATGCCCAGGCTGGAGCTGGCAGGTGTTGAGGGGTATTTGGGGGGAGAAGCAGAAGGCCCCCCCATCTGTGATTGCTGCTGCTGCCTCCTACGCCCACTGCCCCTCTCCTGGCCCCAGAAGGCTCAGGTGGGAGGGGTAGGATGGAGCCCCTCCTGCCTGTTTCCTCCGAGACTCGGCACACACAGAGCCCCGTATGCAGGAAGTTATCGTTGCCTGTGAGCGTGAGGGAAATGAGCAATGAGGGCTGCCCCCTGGATGCCCCAGGACCTCCAGGCCCACCACCCACGGGAGGCTGCCCCTCCTCCTTCATGTCGCTGCATCGTGAGGAGAAGCGTGTCACCATTTGCCCGCCTGGCCTTCACCACTGTGTCCCCGGCACCAGAGGGTCTTCAACAGGTGTTTGTGGAAGGAGTGAATGAATAGGTGGGTGAGAGCTGAGATGATTACTACCCAAAACGCTCACGGGCTGTTCTGGGGACGACGCACCAACGTAGTAACCCTAAACCAGGCAGGAAAGCACTCTGCCCCCCTACGAGAGAGAGAGAGAGAGAGTCAGGAGGGTTTGGGGGAAAGGGAGGTTGCTCCAGCTCAGAGTGAAGGAACAGTGTGGTGAGGAGACGAGAACCAGGAAGGCTTCCTGGAGGAAGTGGCATTTCAGCAGGTCCTTGAAGGCTTAAGATGTGTGGAGTTGCATTCCTGCTGAGGCAACAGCAAAAGTGAGCATGGGAGAGTGACAGGCAGCTTGGGTTGCTGGGCCATGTGCAGGGGTGGGGTGGGGTGGGGTGGGGTGTGAGGGAGCAGTGGGACCTGGGCCTGGACCAAGGTTGGAGCAGAGTGGGAGACTAAACCAGATGATTCTGTGAGCCAGTGCCTGGCTGGGCTCCGGTCTCGGGGTCTGGGATGGAAATAGGGGATACCCGGTGTCAGGGCCCCCTTGTTTGCCTCTCATCTGGCAAAGAGCTGAAGGGTACCAGGACTTGCCCCAGCATTCCCGAGGCCTGACATCAATTCTGCCCTCATGTCTCCGCAGCTGGACCGTGGGCTCCTCTCAGGCCAGGATCTTTCGAGTTCCTCACCTCTGCCCCCCATGCAGCCTCCAGGAAGCCTCCCTGGGTTACATGCCTGGGTCAGGCCCAGCCTCTGAGCTCCCAGCCTCTTTGCCCCCTTTGCCCCTCCTGGCCCTGATCCCAGCTCTGTGAGTGTGATCACTGCCTCTGGGCTTGTCTGGCACTCCTTATACCAGGCATCCCATGGAGGAGGCCATAGGTCGTCCAGTTCGGGTGTCGGCAGCACCCAGCCCAGGCTGGCCATGGGTGGGCTCCCTTGGTTGGGCCGGAGCCTGACCTCCCCAGCAAGGGAGCCCTGGGCTGGCTTTTCATTACTGCACCTATCGAGGGTTTCCAGAATTAGTGACCGCGTGCCCTTCCCACCCTCCAGAGAGGCTGGCTTCACGTGTGACCCCCTAGCTCGTGTCAGCCGTGTGATGCCCAGACCTGCCCCAGGACCCAGGTTGGCTGGGTCAGTGGGAGACGGGGCTTCCTGGCTTGGCCTAGTCTGGGCGCCTTCGTCCTTGGAGAGCACGCACGTGCTTGGGTCCAGTTGGTCTGCCTGCCTGCCTGGTGTTGCCGCCGCTCTAAGCAAAGGAGAGTTCGTGATGGGAAGCATCCTTTGGCAGGGAGATGAGTCTTCGGTGGCTCTCAGTTTCTTTCAGTAGCGTTTCCTGAGCTGAGTGCCAGGGAACAGCGGGTCTAGTTTCTCCTAATAGGTGTTGGGAGGAGCCGGGAGAGTGTCCTATAGCCTCAGCTTGCCCAGCTGCCTTTCAAGGCTCTGACAAGTCCTGTAGTGGAGAAGTGTATTAACTCTAACAGAGTGTCCCCAAACTTACTTCATCATGAAACCCTGGTTTTTCCCCCCACCCCAGGACACCTGTAACGTCTGTAGGACACACCAGATTGCGAAAGGCTGACTTACAGAATAGAGTCCTAACGTTCCTTCACTGCCTGTCTCCCTCTGTGAGTGCCGGGCACTGTGACAGGAGCTGGGATGCCTGGGGGTTCTCTTACACTCTCTCCCCTTATGTGTTTTTTTTGTTGTTGGTTTGGTTTTTCTTTTCTTTTTTTTTCTGGCCACATGACATGTGGGATCTCAGTTCCCCGACCAGGGATCGAACCTGTGCCCCCTGCAGTGGAAGCACAGACTCTTAACTACTGGACCACCAGGGAAGTCCCTCTAACATTACATTTTTAAGGCAGGTATTTGGTCCAGCCCATGAAGGCCGTGGGGGCTGGCAGTTCCCATGTAGGGGATTTTAGGTGCTGAAATTCGGAGGTCCCTCGAAGGGAGGGTCTGGCTCCAGGCAGCTCAGGGGGGGCTCCGTGAGTGCCCCAACGCACCACGTCTTGCTTTTTTGCCCAGGCAGTCCGTGCTGCGTTGTTAGTAAGTGTGCCGTTTGTCTGCCAAGACCCCCAGGGCCAAGGCATGACATTATATTTATCGAACGCAAATCACGCCATGGAAATTTATTTCCCTGTCTTGCTGTTACTCCCTCTTTCCCCCACATTCCAGATTTATGAAACACATGGATCTTCTCTTTAAACAATCGCTCAAAAGCTCTGACTTGCAAATCAGTTCCTTGAATGATCAGCTGTGTATATTCTGCATTTAATAAATTTAGTTATTAAGGAAGCAGCAACTGATTATTCAATTACAGTGGATTGGGTATCGGAGTCCTCAGCAAACTGCCGGAGACACTGGGTTGAGAAAAGATAAAAGGAAGAAACACCCTTTACAGCAGCATTACCTGGTGGTGACAGAGGGCACAGAGGCTATGCGCAGGCCAGGGTTCCCTGAATGTGGCCCTCTATGCGTCCTGACATTGTAAAGAAACGGGCGAACCAGCCATCCAAGGTCCTTTTCATTTGATTTGCGTGGACTGGAGAATTTGCATCATGTATGAAATGCAATTTACATTCCATTCCAGGGGAAAAACCCAAACAATATTGATAAATACATTTTATGTGTATACAAGATAGATTTGAGCAAGATATAGGAGTCCTGGGGGTGGAGGTGCATTAGGAAATCAGCTTTATAAAAATGGTGTTAATGGAGTGGGAAGGTGATAATGAAAACTCCAAAGGGCCTCAGCTGAAATGCAGGATCTGATTGCACCTTCCCCTTCTCCATCCAGCCAACCTGTGCCCAGCATTCAGGGGTTATCTCAGAGGCCACCTCCTCCAAGAAGCTCTCCGGATTTCCGTTTCTTCCTTTTGAAACTGTGCAGCACTCCATTGTTATTCTTTGCCAAGAGTGGCAGGAGATGCTGATACTCCCTTCCTTTCTTCTATCCTTCCTTCCTTTCTTCCTGACTTTTGTTCTTTCTATTCATTCATTCTTCCATCCATCCAACCATCCGTCCGTCCATCTATCTGTCTGTCCCATCTACCCATTTTTCTACCCACCCACCCATCCACTCATGCTACCATCCATTCATTCACCCAACCACCAACCCATCCACCCATTCATCCATCCACGCACCCACCTATCTATCCATCCACGAATCTGTCATCCACCTGGCCATGCATCCATCCATCCGTCCACAGTGCACTGAGGGCCTCCCCCTACAGGCCACTGTCTAAGCTCTGGGATAGAGAAATGACAAGACTGTTACAGGTGCCTCTCCTCTCAGAGCTTTCAGTCTGGTATGAGGGACACAAAACAAGAAACAAATCAACAAATAGGATTCCCAGGTAACTGCTGGTAGGGATAGGTTTTACTAAGGAAATACAGTTGAGCCATGAGCAGCACAGGTTTGAACTTCGTGGGTCCACTTACACGCAGGTTGTTTTCAGTAGTAAATACTAAGTGCTAATAACAGATCTGCAGTTGGTTGAATCTGCCGGTGCAGAACTGTGGCTGTGCAGGGCTGGCTGTAAGGTACACACGGGCTTTTGACTGTGCAAAGGGTCGGCACCCAACCCCCGCATCGTTCAAGGGTCAGCTGTATCTGCAAGGAGACAGGCTGGATGGTGACCGGGGCTCTTTGGTGAGGTGGCCCAGGAGGGTCCCTGAGAGCACGTGGCCACCCTCCTGAGGGTTCCCATGAGGGGACCACTGGGCACATTGTGGTACCGACCTCCAGGATATCCCTTAGCAGCTGTGGCCGTGGAAACTGCGTGGCTGTGGCTTCACGTCCCTCCAGTGGGTGGATTGGCTGAGTGTGTGTCTGCACGTGAACCGAGGGAGCAGCAGAGAGGGTCCGGCTGCACGTGGTGTGTGGGGCTGGCCGAGGCCGGGCGGATCTGCAGTGGGGGCAGTGCCCCCAGGGACTGCGGCTGCCAGGAGGACCCCCTCGGATCCCCTGGCCAAGAAGGAGGCTCTGGAGTGTCCTCGTGCGGGTGGGCAGTGTCTCTCCCCCGAGTGCCGCCCCTCGAGGCCAGGCGGTGTGGAGGAAGGACCGTCTGCTGCCAGCCTCTCCACTGACCAGTGACCTTGGATGTGTTCTGGAACCTTCCTGAGCCTTAGCTTCCTTTTCGGGGAGATGCTCCAGGAACTCAGACGGTGGAGCAGGCGTGCTTGTCCCCACGGCCGCCTCCTCTCCCTGCCCAGCCGTGGGCCCCTTCTGCCGCCACACGCCCCGCCCCAGCCCCTCTGCTGCCGGTCCCGTGACCCAGCCTCCCCGTGCTGGCTTCCTGGGACGTGAGTGAGTGATCGCCATCACCCCCAGCCTGAAATACGGGGGCCCCCCGGGGCTCCCCACCCTGTCCCCCTCAACAGCAGCCACTTCACTTAATTTTCTTCTCGATCTGCGAGAGAGGATCCCGCCTGCAGTCAGGTGCCCGGGTCCCGCGCCGGTGGGGGCTGTCTCCTCGAAGCAGGCGTGGCTGGGCTGTTGGGGGGCCGAGCTGCAGACCAGGAGAGCGGCGAGCGGTGGACCACGGCAGTCGGGGGGCTGCCTGGCCGACCTTCCCTGGGCTTCGGGGTCTTCACCCTTAGATGGCGTACGAAGAGTCATACATGGCGACTCTGTGCTGAGCCCGTGCCCCACGTTCTCCCTTCACTCCCCCTGAGATGGCAAGACAGGATTGCAGAGCACCCCCATTTCACAGGCGGGGAGCTTGAGGCCCAGCTGATGCAGGCTACAGGCTTCCAGGCTGCAGGGTCCCGGGAGCTTCCCAGGAGACCCAGGAGCCCAGTGGGTACGGTCTGCTGTCAGCATCTCCCAGGAAGCCTGTGCAGTGCAGCCGTGACCTCCACCTGCAGGGACGTCTGCGGGTCAGTGTCTGGGCACCTGAGGGCGAACTGGAAAGGCCTTTTGCCCTGGCCTGCTCCCGTCCTGGGAAAGCCTTGGCCACCAGGAAGGCTTCGTCCCGTGGGGACAAAGGTGACTCCGGCCTGGGCATTTGGGGTCTTGTCCTGCCTTCCAGCCAGGATTGGGGCATTGCCCTCCTTGCCTGGCTGTCGGGGAGGTGAAGGGAGTCTGGGCCTGTCTTCAGACCCAGAAGTTCTTGGCGAAATAACTGCGGCACTCAGCCAGCCGGTGTGGGATTTTGTCATCCGCGTTGGAGGAGCTCTGGGCAGTCTGTGGCTGGAATCTTTGTCCCGTGGCGTTCCAGGGACCCGTCCCAACAGTTGACACGTTTACCTGCTGTTCCCAGAACACTGCAGAGAGAACCAGAGGTTCCAGACCCAGGATTGAACTGGGTTGAATCATGTCACCCTAGTGAGCCTTAGTTTCCTTATCTGGGAAATGGGCCCAGTGACCCCGAGAGGGGCAGATGTGTGTGTGCAGAGTACCCAGACCGTGGTAGATACTCAGTGTCAGCTGTGCGGATTAGCGATGAGAGAGGTTCCAGTCATCGTTGGAATCAATAGTGAGGCTGGCCACGTGGTGTAGGAGGGAAACGTGGGCCAGGAATCGGGAGACAGGGCACAGTCTAGCTTCACCCCGACGGGCCTCGGGAAGCCCCGTCTCTGCCCTGCTTGCCGTGTCGTCACCTGTGGAAGGCCTGGCTTTGAGAGGTCGGCAGGATCCTGCAAGGGAGGCCCCGAAGTTCTGCTTCTGTGACCACTGTGTTAGAAGTGGGGCAGGACACCCGCCCTGGGCTTTGTCATCTTCCCCGTTGTCCCGGGAAGGAGCCGGGCACGTCTTGACCTGGTGTAACCTGCTGTACGTGTGTGACCCGGCGTGGATTTCACGTGGTCCCCTCCCGGCTCGGGGATTCTCTTCCCGCGTTCGGCCGAGCAGCCTTGTGGGCAGAGGCTGTCACTAAACCCATCTTCTCCACTCACGCTGCTTCGAGGCGGCCATGGCCGGGGGGCCGGCGACCATCCTGGGGCTGCCCCTCCTCTGTGCTGGGGTTGAGGGAGTGGCAGGGTGCACAGTAGACACCCACCTCCTGGGGTTCCTCCAGACCGGGCTGGGCGAGGGGCCTGCGGCCAGGCTCTACTTGGCATTGATGCGGGTCGCTCAGCCAACCTGCCACGGCCTGTGTCTCCTCCCTGCTGTTTGGCCGGGGACGTCTGGGACGCCGGGGATGCCGGGGACGCCGGGGACGTCAGGGCCGTTGGGGAGCGTCGGGGACGTTGGGGACGTCAGGTGTGTTGGGGACGCCGGAGACGGCGGGGACGCCGGGGGCGTCAGGCGTGTTGGGGATGCCGGAGACGCCAGGGACGTCGGGGGTGTCGGGGACGCTGGGAACGCCGGGGACGTTGGGGACGCTGGGGACGTCAGGCGTGTTGGGGACGTCGGGGACGCCGGGGACGTCCGGGACGCCGGGGACGCTGGGGACGTCAGGGACGTTGGGGACGCTGGGGGCCTCGGGGACATCAGGGACGCCGGGGACGTTGGGGACGCTGGGGACGTCAGGCGTGTTGAGGACGCCGGGGACGTCTGGGACGCCTGGGACGCCGGGGACGTCAGGCGTGTTGGGGATGCTGGGGACAACGGGGTCTCTGGGGACGCCGGGGACGTCAGGGACGTTGGGGACGCTGGGGACGTCAGGCGTGTCGGGGACGCCGGGGACGCCAGGGACGTCGCGGGTGTCGGGGACGCCGGAAACGCCGGGGACGCCGGGGACGCTGGGGACGTCAGGGACGTCGGGGACGCCGGGGATGTTGGGAGCCGGCTGAGAACTTCGTTTGTCCACTCACGCTCTCATTCATTCATCCTCCGCACGTGTCCTGAGGACCTGTGTGTGCCAGGCCTAAGGCAGCGTCCTCGGGGCTCCGGACAGGTCGGGGAGCAGACAGGTAAACACAGAGGCAGCCTGGGGCCCCGCGCTGAGATGAGGATCGCGGTGGGGCTGCGGGATGCGGAAGGGGACCCGGAGCTCTCCTGCCCAGGGAGGCGCGTTGGAGGTGACCCTCGAGCTGCCGTTGTTCAGTGAGTGGGTGAGAAGGAGGCGGCAGGCCGCTGCCCACACACTTGGCCACGGGCGTGGGGTGCGCGACTCTGCAGGAGTGGGTGCCGCCCCCCCCACTGGCCTGGCCTCGGGTGTCCCCAGAGCACAAGCCGCTGTCCCCTGGACCCCTCTGTCTCCCCCTCCAGCCCTTTGCGGTGGCTCGTGCCGACCGGCTGCGCACAGAGCGAGGGGAGCATCCTCCTTCCCTGGGAAGTGGGCGCGCCTCATGTTACAGATGGCGAGGCTGCGCGGTTCTCGGTGAAGCGCCGCGCGGCGCGTTTGTTTGAGGGCGTTCGTTTCCACCTGTGACTGAAAATAGGCCGGTCTCTCCCCGGCCCTCAGACACTGGGGCTGGGGGCAGGCGCAGCAGGGCCCCTCTGACCAGGGAACCTCCTCCACAGGCCAGCGCTCTGCTTCCTGCCGTCCTGCCCTTCGGTGCCCCAGGGTGAGGACCGCCAGGCCGGGCTGCCCGGCTGGGACAGGAGGCCCCTGCCCGCAGGTAGAGCCCAGCCTCGGGGGTGGCCCGGTTCTGTTTGGTTCTGGTCTCGTGCTCCCATGTCAGGGTCCAGCCTGACTGTGTTCTTTTTTCAAACGCTGTAACAAAGCACCACACACGGGGTGATGTGAACAGCAGGAATTATTCTCGCCGTTCTGGAGGCCAGAACTCCAAGGTCGGTGCGTCAGCAGGGCTGGGCTCCGTCAGGAGGCTCCAGGAGAGGCTCTTTCCTGCGTCTTCCAGCTTCTGTGCCGCCAGGTGTTCCTCGGCTTGTGGCCGCATCACCGCAGTCTCTGCCTCTGTCCCCGTGTGGCCTGCTACTCTGCCTTTTCCTCTTCTGTCTCTCATAAGGACACTTGTCGCTGGATTTAGGGCCCACCCGGGTAGTCCAGGATGATCTCACCTCGAGATCCTTCACTAACGTCTTAACATCCGCAAAGACCCTTTGTCCAAATCGGGTCATGTGGCAGGATTGGGGTATTAGGACGTGGACATGTATTGGGTGGGGGACACTTGCCCACCGCAGGGCCTCGTTCTCTCCACCAGGGGCAGGGGGCTGGCTCTGTTCTATCTTTTTTTTTTTTTTTGCGGTACGCGGGCCTCTCACTGCTGTGGCCTCTCCCGCTGTGGAGCACAGGCTCCGGATGCGCAGGCTCAGCGGCCATGGCTTACGGGCCCAGCCGCTCTGCGTCATGTGGGATCTTCCCGGACCGGGGCACGAACCCGCGTCCCCTGCATTGGCAGGCGGACTCTCAACCACTGCGCCACCAGGGAAGCCCTCTGTTCTATCTTTGTCTTCAGCCCAGGACCAGGGCCAAGGCTGCAGTCGTTTGTGGAAAGCCAGACTCCTCTCCTTCCTCCCCCCAGCCCCACTTCCACAGGGCAGTGGGCTCAGCAGACCCACCCTGCATTTTTCCCCTTTACTGGGGTCCTGCACCCCACCCTCCGAGCTGCTGCAGAGCTGTGTGTGTGTGTGTGTGTGTGTGTGTGTGTGTGTGTGTGTGTGCGCGCGCGCGCGCGGGGGGGCTTTCTTGCCACCCGCGAGTTGGGGTCTTGGCCCAAAGCCTGTGCTCGTCACCACCAGGGCTGCAGAGGAGCTGGTGGCCTGGCCTGGGTGCACAGCTTGGTGGTTCAGGGTTTCTCAGTGGAAGTTGGGGGAAGGCTGTGCACTCAGTGGCTGAAATATCTGAGATCTGGCCTTGATTTGGGGAATGGCTGTGAATGAATGGGAGGCTGCGGACTCCTCCTCCCGCCCCCTCCCTCCCTCATTCTTTCCTTCCTCCAGGGAACCTCTGCTCAGACCTTCCATGCACGCTGTGCTCTGAGCTGGCTCAGGGGGACGTCACATCGTCTCCTGGGATGTGTCTAAGATGACACAGAAACAGCGATTCCTACCCAAAACAGCATTAGGACCTCTTTCTTTGTCTCCACACCAGTCTGCTGCGATTCATTCATTCATTCATTCATTCAACAAAGCCTCCCTGGGCTCCGGTGTGTCAGGCTCCGGCCTGGCTACCAGGGTGTGGAGACGAGCAGGCCTGTCCCTCAGCAGGTCTCACCTCCCGTGTCCTCAGGGCCAGCTCTTCCAGGAGGCCTTACCTGTTTGCCCCGGACCTACAGGAGCGGCCGTTCAGGCTCTGCTGCTTTGGATGTCAGTAAAGACACGGGTCACCTTCTGCCTCAGTTGTCCAGCGCTGCCGTGCTCAGCCTGAAACGCCAGAGCCAGGCTGCCTGCACTCAAGTCCCAGCTCGACCACTTGTGGTGGGGGCGTTAGGCAAGGTCATGACCCGCTCCGAGCCGCAGTGCCCCCCCACTGTGGCTGGCTCGCGGGGTGTCCTGAAGTTTCGGTGGGAGGAGGCGTGGCAGGCTGGGGCATCCCTGGGACTGCCAGTGGGCGCGGCTGGTATCAGGGCCGCCGTGGGGCTGGAGCCCCCTCCTAGCACTTAGTATTGATAGTTTCTCAGTAAATGTGTACTAATTGAATGAGTGGGTTAAACGAGCGCCTCCTCCCTAGTTTAGCTGGAAAATTACTCCCACAAGGGACAGACACAGGGATTGTTAGAAACGAGGAAGCATTTCCTTTCCCCCAAGCCTTTAAAATCTCATTGTTTTTTTAGTATTACTACGGCCGCTAACTTTTTTTCCCCTTTTCACCTAAGAGTGGTGTGTAAATTCACAGATGTTTATTTCAGTTCCTTGCACAAGACACCTGCTTAACCAAGGGCAGAGCCTGGGGTCCTTGGAGAAGCTCCCGCCGCTGGTTCCAGCTCTGAGGGTCCCCTTCCAGAGGGGGGATCTGTCTCCCCACCTTGGAGCCGACTGGGGACATGCTTCCCCGCATCTGGTCCTGCATCTGGTCCCGTGGCCCTGCTTGTTGGATAAAGGAGGGAAAGGTTGAAAGGATGAAAAGATGGGCTTGTCTTGGGCACGGTGGGTGCGGGGCTGTCAGTCCATCTGTCAATTAGTAATAGGAACAGCTGCTGCTGGTGAAGGTCTGCCTTTGTGACAGCTCCACAGGTAGGTGACCTTTACGCTCAAGAAACTTGGCAAACACCTGCCTTGGGCATGTTGGAGCCAGCTGGAGCCAGCCGTGTGGAGAGGGGGCTTTCCGGGAGGGAACCCGGTTGGTCGTCGACACGGCCTGAAACGTGATCTGAGTAGCGGGCCTGGACCCCTGCAGGGCCCCCAGAGCGAGCCTCATACCCCTCAGGTCTTCTGCTGCGGGGTGGTCCCTATCCTTGAAGGACCCCGAGACTCAGGCCCCTGGATGGGGCAAGGTCCACGTCACGTGTCTCGTGTCCGCGTGTCTGTGGAGGGAGGGGAGCTAAAAGGGGGAGGGGTCAGCTGATGCAGGCTGGGAGTCCTTCAGCAAACACACAGGGGATCCTGCCTAGTTGTTTAAAGCTTCCTTTCTTTTGTGCGACCCCTTCCCTTAGTGGGAGCTCCTGGGAGAGTTGGGGAAGGTGCTTTCTCTGGAAGGAGATGATAATTCACTCAAACAGACAGCTCCGGGTTTATCCACATACCAATCTGTCAGTCACCCTCCCCTTATGGCCCACCTGTCAAGCAATGGCCACCAACTAATGGGAGGCATTGGCGCCCAGAGCAGACAGGGCTGCGTACTGTCGTTAGTAGCGATAACAGCGATCGCTTAGGGCCCGAGGCAGGCACGGCCTTGCTGCTTATCGGCGGGGCTCTGCAGAGAATGAGGCTCAGCGCTCTCCTCCGGGCCTCCCTGATGGACAAGTGGGGACCCAGCTATGAGTGAAGGAAGCTGGGAAGGTGGCGGGAGCACTGAGGAGGTACCGATCCAGCCTGGGGGGACAGAAAAGAATCAGGGAAGTCTTCCTGGAGGAGGTGATGCTGGAAATGTGTCTTAAAGCATATGCAGAGGGTAGCAAGCCCGTGGGCTTTCCAGGGAGAGGGGTCAGTGTGAGGAAGGGTCTGGAGGAGACCGCAGTCTGGGGCATGGGGGGAGGGGTGACAAATGATTGTTGAGTTAGAATGTCAGTGGGGAGAGGGGCAGGGGAAGCAGGGCATTCTAGGATGGAGCGGGGTTAGTGAGGGAAGGAGAGAGGAGACAGGACTGAGGCTGGCACTCCAGGGAGGGGCAAGTGCAGGGATCCTGGGAGAGGAAGCCTGGCCTGGCAGGGAGACTTCTGGAAGCAAAGGGGTCGGGACCTGGTGGTTGGCGGAGGGGAGGTGGCGGCGGAGGGGAGCAGAGTCCAGGAGCTGCACTGGCCATTGATCCAGCATTGGCCACACGGAGCACCGCCTCTTCCAGGCCCTGTGCTGGGCTCGGCGACAGTCCCCAGGGCCACTGCCTGGTGGAGCTGACGTCTGAGTGCTGGGGCGAGGACCTGATGACACCAGGGTGCTTGCTGGTGGTGTCCTGGGAGGATGGCCTATCGTTCTCTGAAACAGCAGAGGTCTGGAGTGGGTGAGATAGGCGAGCAGCCAGTGGCAGAGGGAGTTGGGGGTCGGTGCAAGGGACCTATGCTCGGCAGGGGTAGGGTTGCAGTGTTGACCGGGGCTCACGTCCCCTTGGCCTGATGGTGGGTGTAGTGAGTTGAACAGTGTCCCCCACAGAGATGTGTTCACGTCCCAACCCCGGTACCTGCGAACGTGAGCTTGTTTGGAAACAGGGTCTTTGAGGAATTAATCACATTAAGGGGGGACATCATCCAGGCCTTAACTCCGACGACTGGTGTCCTTACCTGGGAAAGGAGTGGGAGACTTGAGACACGGGGACATGCAGAGGGAGAAGGCCACGTGGAGACGGAGGTGGAGATGGAAAGGATGCAGCCTGAAGCGCCGGAATTGCTTGTCCAAAGACAAGGAGGGGCTTAGAGCTCCTTCTGCCCCCGGGGGCCCGGCCCTGCCCACACCTGGATTCTGCGCAGGGATGCTGCTTTCAGACTTCGGGTCTCCAGGACTGCGGGGGGAAAAGAAATTTTTGTTGTTCTAATTCCCCCGGTCTGTGGTCATTTGTACGGCAGCCAGGGGAAATGAACGTGATGTGGGCTTCAAGCCTCGTCATCCCATCCAGGGACATCCGTGGGTGCTGGGTCCCAGATGAACGGTGGAGGCAGAGCAGGCTGCCTGGGAGCAGAGTGCGTGCGTGTGGGCGGGCGTGCCGTGCAAGCACGTTGTGTTCCAGAAATATCGCAGCTCCCTCCTGGCGCCTTCACCCTGACAGGGCTCGCTGAGCGGGTTTGATCTAAACTCCAGCAGGAGGAGGGCCTGGCAGCCGCCGTGCCTGTCCCTCTGTCCGTGACACCCGGTGCCGTGATGACGGCGTGGCCCGTGTCCCGGCCCCTCCAGCATGGGACCCCGACCCCTCCCTCCGTCCCTCTGACCCGGAGCGTGGTGGTCCAGCCCAGTCACTTACAGATTCCACCGCCACATCTCTGCCGAGTGGATGTCTTTAAAGTCACGTCTGGGGACTAATAGTTGCTATGAAAAGTGTTGCTTAGAAAACGTAACCTAAAATGAAACTGTGCCTTTCCATGAAAAAAACGATGCTGCCTAGATCCAACAGTCCTCCTTAAAGCCACTGCCAAGGAGGTGAGGACCAACACAGAGCTTTAGTGTTCTTGTTGTGAAGCATTTTACCAAATGCAAAATAAGTAGAAAGAAGCTTCAGGACGTCAAGGGAAAAAACCCTCTATTTTCTGAGCTAGAACCGTACACCCCACCGAGGAATGAAGTTCATGGTTAGAAACCCAGCCCCTCTGCACTAGCCACGCCCCACCCCCAGCTGAGCTGGCCTTCCTCTTGGGCACCGAGAGACAGCAGAGCGTTGGTTATAATAATGTCCTCTCCGGCATCCCTTCATTTGTTCATCAGTTCATTCATTCATTCACACCTGCGCCTGACATGGTCGCGTGCACTGGGCAGACACTTGGAAGGGTGAAGCACAGTTCTTGCTAAGGGAACCGGGCATTTCCATGACGACAACAGGCCAAACTCCAAATGCTGAGGCTTTTGCAGGAAGCTCTATGACGGAGGCAGGTGTTACTGCGACAGCCTTCCAGCTGGTCTCCGTGCTCCTGCCCTGGTCCCTTTGGTTTGCTCTGCACTCAGGGATCCTGTGAAAATATCACCCTGAGCTCTGAGGATGGCAATGCTCTGAGCTTTCTCTGGTCTCTCCAGTTCTCTCAGAGAAAGAGTCACATGATCCCAGTGGACCACAAGGCCCTACTGGGTCCAGTCTCCATTCCTATTCAGTCTCGTCTCCTGCTTCTCTCCCGCCCAAACACACTGGCCTCCTCGCTACTGCTTGAATGTTCCAGGCATGATCCCGTCTCAGGCCTTTGCACTTGCAGTTCTCCCAGCCTGGAATGCCCTCCCCTGATGGCCACATGCCTCCCCTCCCCACCTCCTTCAGGTGTATACTCCAAAGTCACCTTCTCAGGGAGCCTTCCCTAGCTGCTGTATCTAAGATGTCAACACCCCAGCCCTTATGCTTCTTCCCAGTGGCTTCACTCCAGAGCGCTTGTTTTCCTTGTGGCTTCTCCGCTCTAGAATGCAAACTCCAGGAGGGCAGGACTCTGCCTGCTTTGTTTGCCGTGGCTTCCTCGGTGCCTGGGACGGGGCTTGGCATGTAGCAGGTGCTGAATAAATGATGATTGCGTGATGAGTAGCCTGAGGTCTTGAAGGATGAATAGGAGTTTCCCAGCTGGAGAAGAGCTGAGAGGACAGCATGTGCAAAGGGACTGAGGCAAGAAAGAGTGTGTGTGTTCAGGGAAGCGGGGGCTGGGCCCTGGATGGGAGATTGAGGTTGCAGAGCCAGCTCAGAAGGGGGATGGGCTCTGGGAGTTTGGTAAGAAGTCTTGACTTTACCCAGGGGCAGCGGGTGGTTTCTGGGGCATTTAAGCATGGAGGCAGCAAGATTGGCATGGGGAAGTGTGTGCACATGTGCTGAGGTCATGTGGATGGGGTTGGGGGGTGTCTCCATGATTTGCCAGGGTCACCTTTGCCACTTTAATTAAGCATTTCTCCCTCCAGTGCAAGTCCATTTTAAAGGACTCCATTCTTGTGACCACGGAGGGTATGAAAGTCCTGCCGTGAGTTGATCTGGATACGGCAAGGTGGGGTGTCAGCAAGAAAAAGAGGTGCAATCTTAGCCTTGCTATATTTAAACATTTCAGCTGCTGTATTTCACGCAATTTAAAAACTCTCTTAGATGCTCTCTAAATTGCATCATTATTTTATTCACCACTAAGGAATGGCATTGATTATAAGCCACATTGCAATTTCAAAGAAGTTAAAATGTGGGAAAAAAAAAAAGCCCACAGGTCTTAGAATCTATGAGATACGGTAGTAATGGAATGTACAGATATGCGGGGTAGCACGCCAGTTTCTTTTTGTAAATGCATCCGGTCAAACCGATGTTCTGGTAAACCAGACCAGACAAGCTAGGATGAGCCCTAAAACACTGGGTACATGTGTGCAGGCTTCCTCAGGGTGAGACCTGGTGGGGAGGAGTGGGGCACCCCTCCCGTATGAAGTGGGCTTGGGATTTCCCAGGGACGGGCCATTTGAGATGGAGTAATCCTATCTGCAGCAGGGGGCCTGCGATAATCGCTGTCAGATCCTGTGCTCTGGGCGTAAGCTGAACTCCCAAGGAGGTCGGAAGGTTGTTCAGAGAAGCAAAAGTTTCCAGAGCATTTCTACTCCAACTTCCCCCACTGGCCCGGGCTCTGCGAGATGCCCCCCCCCCCAGCTTCTCTGTCATCATTTCTACTCATCCCCCTGGGGGCTGGTATTTCCCATCCAGTGAGCCCTGGACCGACATGGCCAAGTGCGGGGTGAGGGGAGCCGCGTGGAGTGGGAGGTGCCGGGCTTCCATCCAGGGATACGGGATGAGCTGTGTGCTCGCTGTTGTCTTAAGTGGCTGTTAGAACGTGGTGGGGACAGGACTTGTTCAAGAGATATGGGAACATATATATGTAGAACTGATTCACTTTGTTATGAAGCAGAAACTAGCACACCATTGTAGAGTAATTATACTCCAATAAAGATGTAAAAAAAAAAAAAAGGGCATCTGGCCAGCAACTTGCGATGTAATCTCCCAATACCCTTAGGAGGAGTTAGGAGGACACAAAGCAGATGCGAAGCCACAACAGCGAAAACGAAGACCAGCAGGCAGTATCTCCAGGATCAGGGGTGTGACCTGTCTGGGAAAGGCTGGGGAGGTGGGTGGAGGGAAGGAACACGGGTGCTCTCTGCCTGCTGGGACTGTGGAAGCATGTCCTATCCTCCACACGGTCTTCCCCTGCCCCAGGGACCCACATGGAGGCTTGGCCAACAACGACCTGCCAGTCCTGTGTCTTCCCCATTGTGGTTCACTTCCGCCAGAAGTTAGGGGAGCGGGGAGTGAGCGGCACGCAGGGCCACACGGCCTCCGCTGCGGGCACTAGGGCTCAGTCCCCTCGGGACTCGGGGAGACGGGGCGGAACACGCGTCGGGGGTCTCAGGTGTGAGGTGAGGCGGAGGGGGACGTGAGGGGGATGCCAAGTGCTCGGTCCTTAGTCTCGGCATCTCCCCTCTGAGGCACGTAGATGTGCAAACTTTGAAAGTGTAAGACGTTGAAATGATGCCGTTTGCAGCAACATGGATGGACCTAGAGATGGTCATACTGAGTGAAGTAAGAGGAAGACAAATCGCGTATGATATTAGCGTATGATATCGCTTATGTGCGGAATCTAAAAAGAAATGATACAAACGAACCTATTTGCAAAACAGAAACAGACTCACAGACTTAGAGCAGGAACTTCTGGTTATCAGGGTGGGGAAGGATGGGGGGAAGGGATAGTCAGGGAGTTTGGGATTAACATGTACGCGCCGCTGTATTTAAAATGGATAACCGACGAGGACCTGCTGTAGAGCACGGGGAACTCTGCTCAACTCTGCAGCCAGGATGGGAGGGGAGTCTGGGGGAGAATGGATACGTGTATATGTGTGGCTGACTCCCTTTGCTGTGCACGTGAGACTGTCACAATATTGTCAGTCGGCTGTAGTCCAATATAAAGTAAAAGGTTAAAAAAAAAAGACGTCGCTTGTGAGTATCACAGTTGCTGATACTGTTGTAACTATGACTGGAGCAGTCGGGTCCCCGCGTGGCCTCCTGCAAACCCCTCTTCCGCATCTGCAAAATGGGGAGATTCAATTCAATGCTGACCGTGACTGTGAGGTGGGAGGGCTTTGTGGGAATGGTGGGGGGCAGCACACGGAAAGGGGGAGTGTTAGCCCCAGAGGATGCCTCACTCACCTCCCGGTGTGTGCCGGGCTGCAGGGTGCTGCGGGGAAGACCCAGGGCTGTGTGCACATCTGGGGGGGCAAAGCTCTTAGAACCTCAGAAGCCACCAAACGGGACCTGGGGGGTAGGGTGGCCACGTTGCCTTGCTGAACTGTTCCCTCTGGCATCTGACTGAAAGTCAGGCAGCCCCTGGATCTCCAGGGTTTACTGCGTATGCCAGCCGAGGAGCAGGGGCCCTTTGTCAAGGGGCTTTGGAACAGGACAGCTGGGGGGTGAAATCCGGCTCCATCACTTGAAAGCTGTGTGACTCTGGGCACCGTCCCAGCCTCTCTGAACCGGACCTCAGTGTCCTGTGTGTGAACAGAGTTCTGTCACAGTCCTCCTTCCCAGGCTGTTTGGGAAGATTGGGTGCTTGGTCGCAAGAAAGCTGGGTGCCTGGTAGGGGGGCGGGAGCCCAAGGGACCAGGGGGAGCACCCTGGTCTCCACTGCTCGCAGGCCTGGCCTCCAGCAGACCCCTCCGGGAGGAGCAGACGCCCAGCCACCATGCCTCAGACACCGTGTTTTAATATCCAGCGCTCCAAGTTTCCGAACGAAACTGCATCTTCCCTGGCTGCCCTGCGGCCTGGGCTTTATTAACTGCAGTCTTCCCTGCTGTGACCTTTCACCCCCCCCTGCTCTCTTCTTGGCGTCTGGTCACTGCCCAGTCAGCCTGGAAACAGCTTCGTTACTCGGCCTCCTTTCCCCGTGGCCAGTGGCTGTGAAGTATTGAAGGTTGGAGGCGCTTTGAATTGAATATGGTTCCACTTCACTTCTCCGTCACGGGGGGTGGGGGAGGGCTTGTTCGTTCATTCATTCGTTCATCCTAAAATTTTGCGTACAGGGTCTGCTCCGCGCGGCACGAGCCTGTGGTCTTCGGAGTGTGAGGTGCGGGCCGGCCCGACCGAGATGCTTGCACTGGGCTCACAGCCTTCGGTCCGTGTCCTGGCCACACCGCTCGGCACCACGTTCGCCCCTCGCCGAGCGTGGCTTCTTCTTCCCTAGAACGGGTGTGCTGGTGTGCATTTCTTGGGGTGCCCGGGGCCTTGAGGTGAGTGGGGCGTGCCTGTGAACCCTGGCTCTCCAAGCGCAAACATTCAGGGCCAGTGCTTCTTTTCTTTTAATGCTTTTGATGACAGTATTTTCAGTAGGCCTCATGTGCTTCTCTGGGAGTCACGGGGCAGCTCTGTCGCCTGCCAAGTGCGTCCTGGCTATTATCTCATGCGAGTCACAGCTTCCTCATCTGTAAAGCCGGGTTGAGCATCTCTAGGCTGTTGTGAGCGTTAGGTGGGCCACGTAGCCTGGGACCCAGCAGGTGCCCGGGAAGCAAATCTCAGCAGGTTGGCGTCTTGTGTTTCTCTGTGGGTCAAGTTCACGGGTCGCCTTTCCTTTAGGATGAAGTGGCCAGGCTTTCAGCGCTCACTTCCCGCGGCCTCTGGAATTCCATCCCCTTGCCATTTTGTGCCTCTGGTCTCCTGTGGTCTGGAAACCTGTGCTGCTAAATTTACTGTCTTTGTGAGTGAACTAAGAGTACATAGGCTCTGAGGGAGGGTTTGAGGTAGTTCTCCCGTGATGGAGGTAGGTGAGCTTCGGGGGGAGTGATGTGACGTTTACTGTGACACGCATCGGACTTCCCTCCAGGGTCTGGCCGCTGTGTCCTGTCTTATTTATTTCCTCATTCTCTATTCCTCGTACTTGCACTGAGCACCCCAGTGCAAGAATGCAAGGCCAAGGGCGTCCACACAAGTGCCCAAACCCTCGGCTTGGAGAGTGTGATGTGCTGGGTGCAAAACCCCCGGTGAGGGAGGGGTACCGCTGCTCCAACCGCATAACCAGGGGATTTCTGTCAATTACTGGAAGTTAACACTCCCCCGCCCTGCCCCGTGTGAGCTCAGCACTGACTGTCCAGGTTGCCTTCCAGCCGCTGGACACCCGTGGCCTCTGTTACTCCCAGAGGCAAGCCGCACTTTGCTGGGGGTGCGGAGAATCGTCCAGAATGCCGCTGAGATGTCCTAGGACATTGGAAAGACTGCTGTTACCCCCTGGCTCGAAAGGCAGCCCCCCTACACCGCGTGCAGGAGACCCTGGGGTGCAAGGCGCCCCCGGACCCGCATCCGGTGCCGCCCCAGCCGGCAGACACGGGCGGGGCTGAGCTCCCAGCTCCAGCTCAGCAGGAGTCCCCGCACCCACCCGAAGGGACTTCATGTCTATTGGTCCTGGGTCATTCCCCAGACCAGTCACTTCTGATAACCTCCCGTTTATCAAAGCCGTCTCCTACCCGCCAGCCCCTTGGCCCGGCATCTGGTGAAAGGCTTCTGCCTCAGGCCCCCCACTGGTTCCCGGCCTCCCCTCCCTCCAGGAACCTGGGGGACTCAGGTAGGCCTGGTTCTCGCCCACAGAACTTGCCCTGCACCCAGGGAGCTTCTAAAAACCACTTCCCTGCTCGGGACCTTCCAGCCCCGCATCCCATGACCTCTGGGTGTACTCTCCACACTGGAATGACCAAGTGCCTGGTACCTGCTCTGGGCCTTTAAACATCTGGGCTCTGTTAATAGCTCCCCTCCAGACCCAGCTCAGCGGCATCTCCCTCAGGAACCTTTCTCTGCCCCCCAGGCATGGCGAGGGCTTCCCCAGGCTCCCTCAGCCGAGTGGAGGGTGGATAGCGGGGGAGTGGTTAGTGCATGGGTGGGTGGAGGCCTCTTTTGGCTTCCAAAAGCTCAGCTTGTAGTGGGAAGTGGCCGCATAGCACAAGGAGATCAGCTCGGTGCTTTGTGACCACCCAGAGGGGCGGGATAGGGCGGGTGGGAGGGAGGGAGATGCAAGAGGGAGGAGATATGAGGATATATGTATACGCAGAGCTGATTCACTTGTTATACAGCAGAAACTAACACCATTGTAAAGCAATTACACTCCAATAAAGATGTTAAAAAGAAAAAAAAGCCCAGCTTAAACCTGACTGCAGAGGCAGGGGATTGAGGAGGGAAGCAGAGGTGAGGAGGGGCCGGGGCGGGGGTAGATTTTCTGACATACAAATGTACCATCGAGGAGAGGGCGCTTTAAAGTCGAAGGTGTCTGTGACCTGGGCCGAAGGCGTTCCGTCACCAGCTGACGGCTGCTGCGTCGCCCCCAAATGGCAGCAGATTCGTACGTGGGCTGCCTGCCGAATGCAGACAGGTTTGACGTGAGGAAGACGAGAAAAGCAGCCCTGAAAAGGTAACCAGGAGTCCCAGGGAGAATGTAGAGCTTTGAGGATCTGACATGCCCTTTGTGTTTCGGAATTCCTGGGGCAAACCAGGGTCTCGTTATCTGCCCACGAAACTGGTGATTTGCTTGAAGGTCAGAGGGAAAGATCATTAGATTAGATTAGAGAAATGAGTTGCTGCCTGGGCTCTGGGCTCCGCTCTCCCCAACTCGCAGCTGAACTTCTGGAAGCAAAAAAGTCCCTGTCCACCCACGCCCCCTACCGCACCCACCAGGGAGCCTACACTGCCCACCGCATAAACTGGAGCGGAAGCCCATGGTGCCAGGCCAAGGGGCCGGGCGGGCAGCGCCAGAGTCAGGCCCCAGCCTGTCGGGCCCCCAGCCCCCCTCCTCTAGCCCAAGATCCTCACAGCCTTCCTGGCACCATAAATGAATCCTCTCCTGGAGTAGCATTTGCTCTGGGGTTTTCTTTTTTTTATAGAAGATTGCTCTCTGATCTGGAGGCTGGACTGAACATGTACTGTGAGCAGAACGTGTCTCATTAAGACCCCGCTGGGCCTGTCGGCGCACTCACCTGCCCGGGTTCTGGCGTCCTCCCCATTTCACAGATGAGGAGACTGAGGCCTGGGTGTAAATGGCTTTGCCTGAGGTTACCAGGAAGTAAATGTAAGGGCAGGATGTGCTGCAGGCAGTGCCTTGTGCTTGGGGGCTGCTCCCAAAACTTCCCTGGACGTACACAGCACTTCATGAGCCTCCCCTCACGTCCAAGGTCATGTTCCTTCTCACGGTGGCCTCTGGGAGAGCGACACGGCCCCACTTTACTGGTGAGGGGACTGGGGCTTGACAGGCATCACTCAGATTGAAGTTGGCAGCGGTGCCGTCCTGCTCAGGGCCTGCTCTCGCCCCTGCGGCCTCTGAGTTCTCACCTCCTGTGAGCACTGGTCCCCTGGCGTCCTGGCAGAGGTGCTGACTGAGCCCCGAATCCCATCAGGCCCCCTCCTGGGTGATGCCGGCTAGAGTCTTGGCGGGATGTCCCCCTGCCATGGCTTGTGGGGAGGCTAGGGCGTGTCATCCTCTGGGCCAGGTCTGCAGCCTGATGGCCCGTCCTGGGACGCTCTGAGCAGCCTGTCCACCTGCCAGCCCCTCCCGCAGGGCAGCGGTGTGGCGGTTCCTCCAGGGCCCAGCTGTGCTCGTCTGTGCCCTGGGGCTGTGGCCCCCAGAGGGCTGAGAGCCGAGCGCTGGCTTTCTGGCCTCTGAAGTGTTTGTGGAGCGGGGCTATGGGGGGCCGCACCTGCGCCCTGGATGCCTCTGTGCACACCTCAGGGTGGTTCTCTTGTCCCTCACCCTTGGGGAGGAAGCCCTGTCATTACGCGCATGTGACAGGTGAAGCAACCGGGGCGGCGAGGCTCAGCAACCCGCTGAAGGGTGTGCAGGAGTGGGAGAGCCGGGCTCGCGTCCGGCCGCTCCTGGGCTCACGTCTCCCTGCAGCCCCCTGCTGCATCCCGGGCTGGGCGGGAGCTGCAGCCCTCCCTCCCCTGCGCCACCTGGAGTCTCAGTGCTTTGCCCAAACTGGCATTTATCCGGTGGGAATTAATTCCCTGAACGTGACGGGGTCTCCATAATCATCATCTTCTCGGGCATCGTGCTGGCTTTGCATTTATTTTTAAAGAGAGAGAGGCCAGGACTACGGCGATGCCTCCAGAGAGCTGTCCACGAGGAAGGCGGTTTCTGAGAGATGCCAGCCGCCCACGGTCCTCTTAGCCCTTCCTTTCCATGGGTCTAGCCTGTCGGATAACGTTTGAAACAGGGCAGCGTGCTGGGCTTGTGATGTTAGAGGTTCCAGAGTACAGCTGTTTATAGACCCAGGGACATCCCTCCCTCCCCTCCTTCGACAGGCGTTATGGAGTGTCTCTGCTGTGCGGACCCGTGTTCACACCCCTGGGGCAGCCCTGCCCACCAGGGATGGGGCGTTAGAGCACAGAGAGCAGCCTGGCATCATGCTTTGCCTTCGCTGCTACCACAGGGTCCCTCTTTTCGCACCAAATGGATCAGTCGGGATGCGGCTGCAGAGAAAGGAGACCCTTCTATCCAACTTCCTGAAAGGATATCTAACGCAGGGATTACCTGCTCTCAAAATCCGTGGAAAGGCTTGAAGAGCATGCCAAAGCTTGGATCTCCAAGATGAAGCTTCTAGAAAAACGCCTTCCTGGCCCGCGGTCAGGAAGCCAGTGGTCAGTAAGCCCATCTGTGGAGCCACCCTCGCGGGTCACCATCCACCCCTGCAAAGCAGCTGCCTCTGCACGCCACCTCCCCCCGCACCCAACTCAGCCACTAATTTAAGTTTTGCTGAAGTGCTTCTGAGAACTGTGACCCAACAGGCTGGGACCTGACTCTGGCCAGCTGTGACCCTAGCTGTAAGGGGGGCTCCTAGAAATGTATTTTAAATGTCTCTGTTTACTAATGTACCTTCTCTTTTTTTGGTGGTTTTTCGAAAAGGGGAATTGAGGTAGCTTACAAAAATGTAAAAGCAACATAAAATCAAACTAAGCAAGGAAAAAAATGAGAAAAAATGATGGAGCTGGGGGGCTTCCCTGGTGGCACAGTGGTTGAGAGTCCGCCTGCCGGTGCAGGGGACACGGGTTCGTGCCCCGGTCCGGGAAGATCCCACATGCCGCGGAGCGGCTGGGCCCGTGAGCCATGGCCACTGAGCCTGCGCGTCCGGAGCCTGTGCTCCGCAATGGGAGAGGCCACGACAGTGAGAGGCCCGCGTAACACAAAAAAAAAAAAAAAAAAAAAAAATGGAGCTAGGGACAGGCTCAGCGCATAAAATACTTGCCGTATTGCTAAAGGGGGGCCAAAGATGTGGCTCTGAGCTTCCTAGCAGCGAGAGTAAAGAGGGAAAGTAGAACAGATGCACGTAAACCCGTTGCTCAGGAGAGCTTTTCTGAACTGAATGGTGATACCAGCGGCTGTTGGGGTGATCCCATATCCTTGCAGAAAATGCAATGGTCAGTTTCATTCAGTTATTACCTATAAAGGCTCAAAATGCAGTTTGGTGGCTTAATCCCCAATCCCAGTTTACCAGGGTGGCTCTGCCAGAAACCAGGGCAACAAGTTGAAAGGCAGCAGTCTCTGCGTTGTCAAGGGACGGTGAAGGCATTCCACTCCACGTGGTGTAGGAAACGTAGGTGATAGCTGTCCAGCCTTGCACCACAGGGAGACACCCTGGAAGGATCAGGGGATAGGTGCTGCGGGAGCCTGTATCCAGGGATACAGATCTGCCGCATTTGGAGACACGGATGAAGAGAGCATTCTGTATGCCCATCAACCTGTCGTGGGTTACGTTTGTATTTATAGCTAGTAGGACAAACTCAAAATGAAGTTTGGTTTAAAAGTGTTTATTTCTGGGTCTCCCCCTCCCCTCCAGCTTGCCTCCTACCCGATTAGTCGTCCGTGTTGCATTTCTGCAACTTTCAGCTCCAGTGTGCGATCACTGCCCAGGAGACATTGTCTTTACACCCACACTACAAGCTGCCCTTAACCTTCGAACCTCAAACCTTTCTGAAAACAGGTTGCACACAGATCAAATGGCCGTCTGCTGCAGCTTCTGACACGTTTGGGACGTTCTGGGTACTAGGAAGTTACCTGGAATTCAGGCCTCTCTCCTCCTCTTTGGGTGGCGTCACTCATATTCCCTAAGGACTAGAAGTCAGAACTCGGGCGGAGAGCAACGAGCACGCCTGGCCACCCACCCCACCCCCTGCCGCAGTTTCATATCAGGCACCCACAGAACAATAGGGACTCCGCGTGCGGGAGGTCACCTTCTTATTTCTGTGCCCCTTTAGGAAGAGGGATGGTGGTGCTGACATATCTTTAAAAACGATTGCATTCTCAAGAGGTGAAGATGGACGGATTGGACCAAAGTCAACCTTTGAAAAATGCCTGGGTTTTGGAACCGGGGTTGGCATTTCCAGAATTTATATGAAAGAGTGTCTTTATTCTTAAACTGTGGCAGAATGGGTATTTGGGGACCCCCTCTCTTTTCCTTCTTAAAGCAGGATAACACCATCTTTCACTCATTGTCTCTCTTTTGTCCTAAATGGGAGGGAACCTTGCTTCTAATTCTGGGAGGGCCAGCGTTTAGTGGGATATTTGGGTCTGATTCAACGTGGCGATGTGGGTGGAGGTGGACTGGGATGTGTTAGGAGGGCAGCTGCTGGGATTCAGTCACTTACCCTCTTGGCGCCTCAGCCTCCCCTTTGTAAAATGCAGAGATGACCGGTACTGACCCTGTCCCGTTGTAGTGAGGAAGGAGGGATTTAACCCGAGTGTGGCACTCGTCCAGCGCCTGGTACCCAGGAATTGTCACTGGCAGGCGTGCAGCAGGCATCCGAAGAGAGCTACATAAATGAATTAACCTGCGACTGAATAATCGAGGCTGTTCGTCCCATCTCCTGCAGAGCCTGGTGCGAGAGCTTAATTAGTTCCGTGAAAACAGGATGGCCCCGCCACACCACAGATCAAGTCACTCTTAGAACTGTGCGCCCGTCCAGAACGTCCCCGAATGGCAGAAACACAGCGCTGGGAAAGCAGGCACGTGGTAAAGCGCGGCAGAGGACGATCAGAGGCCTTCCGCCTTCTACGTGCTGCATAGAACTGTTTTTACTTGTCAGTCTTGCTGATGGAATCGGAGTGTGAGGGTCACTCTCGTGACAGCTGCCGCCCTGCTCTTGAGATGGGAATGCTGTTTCGGCGAGAAATCATTATCTTTCGAGTGGACCGGTTCTCCTGTCTCTGCTTGTCAGCCGTGTCAGCCGAGTACTGCCTGACATGTTTGCAAACCTAATTCCTTTATAGCCCCCTCGTTTGGATTTGGGGTGTCATTTGACTCCCGAAGGTCTGAATTCAGCGGCTGCCTGCTGGAAACCCAGGTCCCCCTGTCCTGCCCTTGCCCCCCTTCCCCTCAGCCTCTGAGCACAAGGGCTTTCTCTGGACTCTCCAGCTCTGGGCTGTTCGTGGATCTGGTCATCTTGCTCTTATTCTAGAACTTTCCATCCTCCCTTCCTCACAGACCCGTGTCGCGAACGCTCATTTCATGCCAACCGGTTCTTGCAAACCTGGAGAACTTTCAAGCCTCCGTTGAGCCATTTGGGTGGGCAGTGTGTCCAGACCGTGGTGCTGCAGCCTGGTGGGCTGTTCTGTTGGGAATAATTGTGTCGGTTCCTCCCTCCTCTCACCTCTCGTCCCCTCCCTTGTGGCGTGAGTCCTCATGTGCTATATTGTTAGGGGCCTCTGAGGTTCAGTGCTGTCCGCTGGTGGGGGCTGGGGCATCTGGTTCCTTCTTACTCCTTTTTGGGCCAGAAATCAATGCAGAGGATCCTCATCTTCAAGTACTCATTGTGCCTCAGTGGCTGCGTTTGCTCCAGGCCTCACAAACACATTCCAGCTCTGACAGTGCCTCCTTTGCTCAGAACTGGGGCAGCTGCTCTGCTCAGGGGCTCCAACAGGAAGGGAACCTGATCGGGCTCTCCTTTCGCTCTGCACTCCCTCTCACCACAGAGTCTGGTTTCACTACCCGGTTCTTCCCATGTTACTCAGCCCTGGGCCACCCTCCTGGCCCCATGCCCAGGCCTGGCCAGTGGCCCAGAGATGAAGGTTGATGTTTCTGACAGGGTGATGTTATCACCCCAGGTTGCTGCCACATCTGTGTCTGGCCGGGGGGGGCCTTTGCCTCCCAATGCATGTTTAAATATCAACATACAGTTATTCAAGCACTTTCTGGAGGGCTTAGAGCTTCGTCAGAGCTATGGACATGTTTATGAAACAATGTCCCCCCTCCACCCCTTACAAAGTAGATCATGCGATGACATTTGGGGAAAAATATCAGGGTTTGAAGGCGTAAGCCCATATGCCTTGTTAATTCTGAATGCAAAGGACTTGGGGTTACAAGGTGTAAATGAACTCAGTTTGTATTACTGGACTGTTTGGCGTCATATACTATTTTGACTTAACGAGGATGTGGCTGTATGTTATAGGGGACACCACAGCAGCCTGGATCACAGAGCCTATTCTCAGCTCCTCCACTAATCGTGTGGCAAGCCTGGCAAGAGCTGGAGGTTAAGAGCAGCCGTGCTTGTCTGTGTGCGGTGGCAGTCACGTCAGGGCCTTAGGCCCCCAGATTGGATGTCCCCCGTATACAGATGAGGAAACTGAGGCTGAGAGAGGTGAAATAATCTCACTGCCAGGCTCACCCAGCAGCAGGTGGTGGAGTTGGGATCAAAACCAGGTGGTCTGTCCTGAGGCCTCTGTTCCCAGCCCCTGGGTACACGGCAGGCAGGGCCTCCGTCAGCAAACACCACCCACTAAGCTCGCTGTCCCTGCCGGCCCCGGGGAGGGAGGGTGTGAACATCTGCGCTGGAAAGTCAAGGTGAGGCTTCATTCATTGATGCGTGGATTCCTTCACTCACTCATTCACTCACTGCCGCAGTAAGTGGAGTATCCGCTGTGTACCAGGCACTGTTCTAGGACACCGTGAGGAACCAGACCAGGTCCCTGCTTCTTTGGGCTTTGTGTCCTAGTGGGGAGGACGGATAAGGGACAGGAACACGGGGGAGATGGTGTAGGGCAGCTGTGGGCCGTGGGGAGTGCGAGTACGAACGCCCAGCGGGAGAGGATGGGGGAGAAAGTGGAGTGAGAGGTGGAGCCGGCAGTGGAGTTCTCATCTGGAGTGGCCGTTGGCTGGGGGGCAGGTGGGACAAATGTCTGACACTCAGTGCCTGTGTCTGTGTTGACTGAGTGGAGTCTGTGCTGAGGGAGTGAAGGGGAGGCACTGTGTTCATCTGTTTGGGCCGCGTAAGGAAGTACGACAGGCGTGGCGGCTTAACAACAGAAACGTACTTGTTCCCAGTCGCGGAGGCTGCGAGTCCCACAGCGTGGGGCCAGCACGGCCCGGTTCTGGTGAGAACCCTCTTCCGGGTTGCAGACAGCTGCCTTCTCCTTGTATCCTCACGTGGCGGGAAGGGGCGAGCTAGCTGTCTGGCCTCCTCTTATAAGGGCATTAATCCCATTCGTGAGGGCTCCGTCCTCATGACCTCACTAACGGCGCCCCCCTCCCCGGGTCCCACCTCTTAACACCATCACATTGGGGATTAGACCTTAACACGTGGATTTGGGTTGGGGGAGGCACAGACATTCAGACCACAGTAGGCACGGTGAATGGCTGAACGGAGGGCGTGAGGAATGAATGGGTGAATGGATGAATGAACGAGTGAAGGGTGTGATGAGTGGATGAACGGAGGGCGTGAGGAATGAATGGGTGAACGAATGAATGAGTGGATGAAGGGTGTGATGAATGGATGAACGGAGGCCGTGAGGCATGAATGGGTGAATGAATGAATGTGTGAGTGAAGGGCACGGTGAATGGATGAATGAGTGGAGGGCACTCTGAAGTCGAGCACCCAGGCTCGGGGTGGCAGTGGAGGGGCTGGAATGATGATCCAAGTCTCCCAACTCCCAGATGGGTTGTCTCGGCATCCGCCTAGGGAAGTCCTCCCTCCTCCAGGCTCATTTCGTTTGGGCCATCGCCTGGAGGTTTGCAGAGTGGCCTCCTTCCCTTTCGGCCGTGCCCACCCCTGTGGGCTGAAGTTAAGTCAAAGGTAGGTTTTGAAGCACAGGGGCTCAGGCGGGCGATTCATGCCCATCCGTCTCTCCTGCGATTGCCACCAAATGCAGGGCAGGCACCCTCGGGAGCTGGGAGGAGCCCAGTCTGGCTGGAGCACCCAGGGCGAGGAGTCCAGGGAGAGGGAGGTGGGAGAAGCGGGCGGGGCAGGGATGTGGGGAGCCTTGGAGGCCAGGTATGGCTTCTCCTGATGGGGCTGGGAAGCCGTGGAGGGACCTGGGCCACGGAAGTGAGGGGATCCTTTTTGCGCTCTGGGCCTCATCCTTTGGCCTCCAGGGATCTGTTTGCAGGTTCCTTCACTGGCCGCCCTGATGGGGGCCAGTAGAGTGCGGCTTGTTCGCTCTGAGCTGGGGAGACCCGAGGTGCTGGTGAGCCATCGCAAAGTGAAACGGTGGCCTTGTACAATTCTGCCTGGGTGGCCTGTGAACAGCTACAGGAAGGGGGCAGGACAGTGCCCTCCTAATGACACTTGTCACTGGATTTAGGGCCCGCCTGATAAGCCAGGATGCTCACACCTCGAGATCCTTCACTAACATCTTTTTATTTATTAAAATTTTTTTTTATTGGTCTATAGTTGCTTACCAATGTTGTGTTAAGTTTCCACTGTACAGCAAAGTGAATCAGTTATACGTACACATATATCCCCTCTTTTTTGGATTTCCTTCCCATTTAGCTCACTGGAGGGCACTGAGTAGAGTTCCCTGTGCTATACAGTAGGTTCTCATTGATTATCTATTTTATACAGAGTATCGATAGTTTATATATGTCAATCCCAATCTCTCAATTCATCCCACTGCCCGCACTTCCCCCTTGGTATCCATATTTTTGTTCTCTGTCTCTGTTTCTGCTTTGCAACTAAGATCATCTGTACCATTTTTCTAGATTCCACATATATGAGTTACTATACGATATTTGGTTTTCTACTAACATCTTAACATCTGCAAAGACGCTTTGTCCACATCGGGTCACATGGCCAGGGTCTGGGTCTTGGGACGTGGACGTATCTTTGAGGGGACACCATTCGGCCCACCACACCTGCCTGCGGTCTCACACACCCTGCAGGAGCTCCACGCTGCAGCAGCCTGGCCGTCGTGGGGCATCGATTTGAATTTTCTGCAGCTTCCCTCCCCAGAGACACGGCTGCCTGCCGGGAGCCACGGCTTGGAGCCCCGCCTTCCCAGGCTTTCCCTGTGCTTTGCAGCCAGCCCTCCAGCTCCCGACAGCTGACCAAGCGGGAGCGGGGAAGCCCAGGAGGGGTGGGTGGGGGCCGTTTGCCTGGGGACTCAGCCCTTCCTTCTTAGGGAGACAAGACCGCCAGCAGAGCCTTCTAGAGCAGTCCCAACCCGAGTCAAACCCCTTTTTCCTTTGGTCTGACTCAGGCTCCGGAGTCCCAAGGGGGCCGGGAGCACATGGGCCTCTGACTTTTAAAGCAAAAGTGAGAGCAAATTAAAGTCTCTCCTGCTGAGGGGGTGAGTTTCTCAGATGCGTGGCGTGGCCCTGATGAGCCTGGGTGGCTCAGGCGAGGCTCCTGGGATCCAGACCTGGGGGTCCTGGTGCTGGGACTGGCCCCCCATTAACTGTCACCATGAGCAGGTGCCCTTCCCGTGCCCTGCTGAGGGCCAGCTGCCCTCGTACTGTCCCGCATCCATCCTCCTGGGTCCCCTCCTGGGTAGGTGTCACTGTCCACCCCTCCACTAGCCCGTGAGCTTGTAAACAATTTCCTAGAGTCACCAGCGGGTCCCCAGGCCTGTGCTTGTTCTCACTGTACCGCTCGGGCCCTCAGTTTTCTCCTGTGTGACGGGGGCAACATTGCCCTGCCTCCTGGGAGGCACCGGGACAGGAGATGCTGCAGGAGACAACAGGCCAGGACAGCCGTGGAAGCAGCCTGTGCCCGGGGGGCAGGCGAGGCAGCCGCCCACTTGGGCTTGGCCAGGAAGGCGGGTGCTGTGGGAAACAGAGAGGAAGGGGGTGCATGAGAAAGGAGGGGTCCTGGAGAGGCCTGAAGTTTGAGCTGCGCCGTCTGCCCAGGCCGGTTTCCTTTCTCCTCTTGCAGGTCTGAGGGGGCCAGGCAGGACAAAGGGTGGCGGGCTGGTCTGGCCTGGAGCTGGGCTGGTTCCAGGGCCAGAAGGGGGCGTGGCTGCCACTGGTCCCAGGCCAGCCCCCAGTTGCAGAGGTGGAGAACGCAGGCCCGGAGGGAACCTTGCTCATGGGCACAAAGGTCCGGACAGAGTCGGGACTGGAACTCAGGTCTCTGAGTGTTCATGGGCCTTGGTTGACCAGAGCAGAGCAGGCCCGGGCAGAGAGGATGCTAAGTGAGGCAGACTGGGAGGGGCCTTGGGTCCCAGGCTGCAGATGGGGCATCTCAGGCAACAGGATCCACACAGGCTGTGAGAGGCGAATGTTGTGACAAAGCTTCGCGAAGGTGAACTTGGCGCTGCACATGGGTCTGCTTGAGGAGGGACTGGTCATTGTGGGCAGAGACGGGAGCCCGGGGGCGTTGGTATGGGCCCTTCCTGCTGCCAGTGGCTGCGGCCCAGCCTGGGGGCCTCCTCCTCCATGAAGGCTTCCCTTCTCCTCTGGGGGGCGAGCTGCCTGTGCTGCCCTGGGCCCCAGCCCTCTGTGTTGACTTGATCTGCACGCTCCCTGAGGGCAGGAATGGGGGTGTCTGTGGGGGTCCCCAGGTTTCTCTGCTGCCGTGGGAAGGCCAGTGCTGGAGCCCCGCTGCACGTCCACTGCGTCCACGGAAGCAGCGCACGGGCCCGGACACCAGCTGCTTCCCGCCAGCCTCTGGGGAAGATGTCTAATTATACAGGTTTAGAGTTCATCCAATAAGATTATTTGTCTTCTCTTTCTTTCTTTCTTTCTTTTTTTAAAGAAAGACACTACAATACTAGTATTGACTGTCTTTAATTTGACACTTGACTGAGAGAAAAAAATACCATCTTAGGAATTCAGAGTATTGATCCGCATTGCAGGCGGAGGTGGGTTTCCCGTCTTAGGGCACAAAAGAGCGAAGGACACAGTAGATTTATTTAAGGTGGTTTTCGCTTTGAAGGTAAGGCCGCTTCCTCTGCTCTTTTAAAAATGGTGTCTGGTTTGGAGGCAAGCATTAAACTGTCCGTTGAAAGCCCCATCGGATCCCCCTCCGGAGCCTTTCCCGATGGCTTTGTTGTGGCTGCACTGGGCGTGCGGAGGGGGAGCCCAGCTTGTTGGCCCACTAATCCAGCTCAGGGAGGCCGGGGGCCTTTATGAAAACCAATTCACGCCACTCGGCTGCATCCGATGGTTTCAGACAGCCGTCCCCGGGGCTCTGAGGCACTGCTTAGAAATTCAAGAGTGCGGTGTATTAATTAACGAGTTAATCCACGGAGAAGCTCGATGAATGAGCCAGAACCGTCACCCGTGTTCTCAGACCAGCACCTGAAGGAAAAGGCCAACTGGACCGTGAGAACCTGAACCTTCCCCCCGGCCCCGGAGGCGCCTCTTCCACCGCAAGCAGGTGCCCCGCCGGGGACCCTGGCCGCATGGTCCCCCTCGTCTTCCAGACTGCTTTTGTGTTGGAGGCCCCCGGAGGCAGGGAGGGGGCTGAGGGGGTCGGCCTCAGTCTGCTGGGGCTGCTGTGACCATAACTGGGGTTCAACCACAGACAGTTATTTCTCACGGTTCTGGGGCCTGGACGTCCCAGATCGAGGTGCCTGCCGATTCTGTAGCTGGTGAGAGTCTGCGCCCTGATTTGCGGATGCCGCCTTCTCACTGTGTGCTCACATGGTGGAGAGAGATCTCTCTCTTCCTCTTGTAAGGACACAGTCCTCTTGGTTTAGGGTCCCACCCGAGTGACCTTATTTAACCTTAATTACCTCAGTCACGTTGGGGGTTAAGTCTTCAGCATATGAATTTGGGGGGGACACAGTTCAGTCCATAGCAGAGTTGTGGGTATGAGGCCCTCCTTGCTTGAGGTGGCTGCTCTGCAGCCCAGGCACCACCACCTCCAGGAAGCCTTCCCTTCTCTCCTCTAGGCTTCCGGGGTGCTCTGTGCTGTCCTGGGTTGTGGCCTTCTGTGTTGACTTTTTTTTTTTTTTTTTTTTTTTTGCGGTACGCGGACCTCTCACTGCTGTGGCCTCTCCCGTTGCGGAGCACAGGCTCTGGACACGCAGGCGCAGCGGCCATGGCTCACGGGCCCAGCCGCTCCGCGGCATGTGGGATCTTCCCGGACCGGGGCACGAACCTGCGTCCCCTGCATCGGCAGGTAGACTCTCAACCACTGCACCACCAGGGAAGCCCTGTGTTGACTTTATTGGTCAATTAGTCCTTCACCCTCTGGGCTTGGCACTAATGTTAGATGCCGAGGGGCTAGCAGTTGGAAATCACCATCTATCTAGGGTGGATGGTACACCAGGATCTCCCATCCAGAGGACCCAGGTGCAGTTTGGGGAGTATTCCTGGAGATTCGGGTGCTTTCAGGATTAGTGATTGAGCTAATCTGGTTCTGTGACTCTCTGGACACACTGTGAGGCTTCATGCCTCTGGGCCTTTGTCTGTCCGCCTGGAAGGCCCTCTTTCCCCTCCCTTTGGCCCACTTCTCCTCGGGACTCGGCCTCATGTTTCTTCCTCCAGGAAGTCTTCCGGGGTGCACGGCTCAGAGCCCGCCATGCTGCCTTTGAGCAGTCACTTATCTGTCTTCAGTGCCTTGCAGACAAGGTCTGGCTCTCCTCCCCGTTGTTGTTCAGTGTCTACCACCGAGTGGGTGCCGGGTAAATATTTGTTGATGGAAGGAAGCCTCCCCTCATGCCTGGAACTGTGCCTGACACCTAGTGGGCATCAAACAGTACGTGGTTGATGAATTGGATTCATTGAAGTCGGCAACGTGGATCCGTGGCAACCGCCAAAAAGATAGAGCTGCAGTTAATAAAGCCCTCCCAGACCTGGGACATTCGTAAAATATCACAATTTATGTAAAGCTTTTCATTATAACTCTGCAGGGAGTTTCCTCTGGTATTAGCATTTTTCAGACTCTCTTATCAGCAGCTCTTCAAGGATGAAAGCTGTGAGCTGCAGAAGGCGGGTGTCAGAGAACAAACACGGGCTATTTGCACATCCCACATAGAGATGGAAGTCGGCACAGCCGGCCCTCCGGAGATGCGGCGAGGCCCCGCCCACGCTCCGGCCTGTAAAGGACCCTTAACACATAACTTCCTCGCCACCGTGGCCTGGAGCCACCTGATCGCTACTGGAGGAGGACAAGAGTCTCCTTCCGACTGCCAGAAAAGCAGCCCCCAGAGTCGGCTCCTGACCTTCCTGGGGATCTGGGGGAGGGCACTGCATGGGGGTGGGCTGTAGGCAGCTGCGTGACCCTGTGCTGCAGGATCCTGACAGCTGGCCCCAGGGGAGGCCGGTCAACTCCATTATGGCCCAACTTTGTGAGCCCCAAGATGTCTGGGATTTGGCGGGAATTACTGGGGAGTCCCACGAGGCTTTCATCCCCACTGTCACTGAGAGCAGGGTCAGCAGGACCGCAGAACCGCAGCTCCGGGGGACGAGCTCGAAGACTTAGCCCTGTCCCCAGACCCCGCCGAGTGGCCTCTTTGTCTGATTTCCTGCTGTCGTTAGAATAATTGTATTTGCTCGCTGTAGAAGAACAGCACGGTGCAGCTCACAGAGCAGCTGTCCCTTTAAGGCTGACGCAACCCGTTATCATCTTGGCGGTTCCCCCTTTCCCCCAGCCCTTTCCTATTTTGGGGGCGGGGGGGCGGGAGGGTGTGTGTCAGACTTTACTGCTCCAAACTTGGGCCAGACTTTTAGGTTGTCACAGGACTCTTTTTTCTGCCTCTGTTGAGAAAATTTTATTTATTTTCCTTTGTTCTGTCTGTGTGTGAATTACATAAGTTTGTTTTTCAAACATTAAAGTAATCTTACATTTACGGGATATGCATCACTCGTTAATGACACACGTTTTGTGTGTTTTTGCATTAATGTCCTTTTCTTATTTTATTGAAATATCATTGATTTACAGTGCTGTGTTAATTATTGCTGTACAGCAAAGTGACTCAATTATATGTATATATATGTGTGTGTGTATATATATATATATACACACATATATATATATATATATATTCCTTTTTTAAAAAATATATTCTTTTCCATTATGGTTTATCACAGGATATTGGATGTAGACCCGTGTGCTGTACAGTAGGACTTTGTTGTCTGTCCGTTCTCTATGTGAAAGCTTACATCTGCTAACCCCAGGCTCCCACCCCATCCCTCCCCAATCCCCCTCCTCCTTGGCAACCACCAATCTCTTCTCTATGTCTGTCACAGGATTTTTGATATTGGGGTGATGGGGAGGGGCTGAGGCCTGCCCCTCCCTCGCCGGCTGTGGTCGGGTTAGAGTGGGGCATTGGCGTGGGGCGGGTGTGACAGCCACTGCCATTTCCAACTTTCTTTGAACCTTTCATCCTTGTGAACCTGGACTTCTTCTCTGTGCTTGTTTCATACGCTGAATATGTCCCTCCTGCCCCTCCCCGCGGAGGGCAGAGTCAAAGGGACAACGGAGGAGAACGTCCACGCTTACCACGTGGCCTTGGCCGAGCCACTGAACCTCTCCAGGCCTCAGCTTCTCCATTTGTAGGACGGAGACAATAGCCCCTGCTGTCTAGTGCGGTTGTGAGGGTTAAGTACAGCAGCGGCTGTAAAACACAGGCCACGGTGCATGGCAGGCCCACAGGAAGGGCCCTCGGGGGTTAGGGTCACTGCCGTCCGTTGCGTACTAGTCAGGACAAGCGGTGCTGGCTGCTGTAACAAGCATCTCCGTGTGCTGACACGGTGACTGTTGACTTTGCTCTCGTGACCGGTGACCTGGGCCCCTCCCTCGTGGCCTTGACTTCAGCCCTTTAGACAGGAGGGAAGGAGGACAGACCATCGCCTGGTTGTGCAGAGTTGCCTGTCATGTGCTCCCAGGGCTGTGAGGGGGACCTACCGGGGCTTACACACATCCCTTCCCCTGAGGACAAAGCCCTGTTCCTGGGTCCATTTCCCACTTCTGGGAGATCTTTTTCCCCCTTCTCTGCCTTGTGGGCAGGTCCTCCCTTCATTTCCTCTGGTCCCACCCTCCCTGCTCTTCTGTCCCTGGGCTCCACGAGCCAGGGCCCAGGGGGCAGAGGGGCCTGGAGAGGGGAGACGTGGCTGCTGACTCTGCTCAGACCTCAGTTTCCTCACCTGTGAAATGCTCACCTTTCCGTGCTCACCTGACAGCCAGCGGGCTCTCCTCACTGAGGCTTCTCCACGGCTGCCCCCCGGGCCGTCCCCACCTGTGCCTACTTCCTGTGCGGACTGCTGCGCTCTACGCTCCCGAGGGCAGGGTGCATCTTCCGCACCGCTGGGTCCCCTGTGCCTTCCACAGGGGGTTTAGCATCACCGATGGAAGCTTAGTGCTTAGAGGCCCTCAGGGATCCCCTGGTCCCACAAACCCATTGGCCAGATGGGGAAACTGAGGCCTGGAAAGGCCAAGGGCTTGCTGCGAACCACAGTGACTCAGTGAGAGGATGGAGCCTGGAATCCAGGTCTATGGACTCCCAGCCGGTGTCCCTCCCGTGCTGTCACGTGTGAGCGCGTGTGTGTGCGTTTGCGCGTGTGTGTGCACGTGCAGGGCAGTGGGGGCAGGGGCTGGTCTCTGAGTTGATTTGTTAACTGAAGTGGATTCATTTGTTCAGTGAGTGAAGGCTGAGGGCCTGCCCTGAGCCTGGCACTGCTGAGCAGATGATGAGGAACAAGGCAGACGTGATCCCGGCCGGGCCTGCTTGGTAGGGGATGATGACGTTAAAGAACTAATTTCACGGTTAGTGATTTAATTACGCCAGCCTTGAGCACTGCTGCAAAGGAGCACGGTTCACCTGGGGGTCAGGAGACCTCTCTGAGGAGGGGCCGTGTTAGCAGAGACTCCCCAGGGACGGAAGAGAGATGGCTGAGTGAAGCGGCACATGGAGGAGTGTTCCAGGCAGAGGGCGTGACATGTGCAAAGGTCCTGAGGTGGGAACGACCATGGCTGTTCAAGGCAGAGGTGGCTGGAATAGAATAGAAGCAGATGGGGCGGGAGAAGGGCTGCAGAGCACGGGGTCACGTAGCCAGTGAGAGGAGTTTTAAGCAAAAGCAGTAGAAAGTAGGGAGAGGGTTGAACAGCTGGACGGACGTAGGATCAGGCTTGCTTTCCGTGCGATCCCTCCAGCTGCAGGTGCACAACCGGTGAAGTGCGGCCTCGGGAGGAGGCCAGAGCCCTGGGTGTGAGGCAACCACTGCTGTCCAGCCAGGCCCGGGGCTTGGGCCAGCCTGGAGGCTGGGGGTATGGGGAGAGGAGGACGGGGTGGAGAATCCACGGGACTGGCGATGGGCAGGGGGCCCCCTGAAGGAGGAGGCTTCCAGGACGGCTTTCGGGTTTCTGACTGGACCCCGGGTGCATAGTGGCACCCTTCCTGGGAGAGAAAAGTCTCGTGGAGATTGAGGACCGGGCCCCGGGGTATCCAGGCCAGCATTTCTTCTAGAGCAGCGGAAACTCCTGAGCGTGAGTGGAAAGGGTCAGTGAACTGCATCTGGGGAGGGCTAAGAGCTGATGTGTCAGAATCTCCGAGGATAGAGAAATGGAGGAAGGTCACCGAGATGCTGCAGTTGCTGTGTCCCCATCACGGTCGGGCCTTCGCGTGTGATTCTCACCAGGGCCCAGAGAACGCAGCATAAATTCTGTCTTTACGGATGAGGAAGCTGATGCCCAGAGAGGAAGGCCACTCGGCTTGTCCAAGTTCACCTAAATGCCTCCACAGCCGGGTTGGGGACGCGTCCACACTGGTCCCGCAGGGCCGAGGAAAGGGGCAGGAGACCGTGTGTGGGGACGTGGCGTGTGGTCTGGGGAGGACGTCCCTCAGGGCCGGGACTTGCCTGGAGAACCGGACCAACCTTGCAGGCCGAGGGATGCCAGGACTTGGCTTTCGCACACCCAGTGTGCTCTGGGTGTCCCCATCTCCCGCAGAGACAGGTGAGCTGAGCCCCTCCTCCACTCACAGTAGAGGTACCGAGGCCACTCTCGCCTGCGTTTCCCAAGCGGGCCACTGTGGAGGCCACGATTACAGACAGACTCACGGGGACCCGGCTGCACCTGGGAGGGACAATCTCCGTGTCTTCAGGATGCGCAGGAGAAAAAGGCTGTATGTGTCTGAGGTTGTCCTTGTTTCTTTTCTCTGTTATCATCCCACGTAGCTCGTGAAGGGAGAGGAGGTGGGCCACCGAGGAAATGAGCTAACGAAAGGAGGGGTTTGCGGACTTCCGTGACATCTGTCTGCCACCCAGTTGCATCCTGCTGGGCTGGCCAGAACTGGGAGGGGGCTGCGTGGCGGTCCTGGTGGACCGGCAATCTCCAGTGCTTCCTGGAAAAGTTGTCCTGGTGCCGGAAACGAAGATGAAGTTGCCATGCAACTTGGCAGCGCGCTGAATGTGTTTGTCCAGAAGACACTTAGTAATTAAAAAAGAAAAACAGTGTGTGCTCATTAGGAAATCCAGAAAAGCAGGGAGAAGGAGGATGGCCATGGCAACCGCATGCAGACAGCCCCTGGCCGGTTATCTTTGGTAAATTTCCTTCCAGTCTTTCTTCCTTGCAGGAGTCTGGGGGTTGAGACTTTCCTGACCTCAGGCATTTGTGTCCTGACTTATTTTTCACTTCGCTTTGTAGCATATACATTCCCCACGCCCCTCCACGGTCCTCGCAGATACTGTTTATGACAGCGGCCTAAATGTCCACTGAGTGGATATTCCCCAAATTTTTCCACTGTTCCTTCGCTGTTGCTTATTTTTAGCTCTCCACGAGTATGGATGGATATACCACTTCTGGAGTTTAAGACTCTTTCCTTAGGAGAGGTTCCTAGAAGTGGAACCACCCGTCACAGGTGTGACCATCTGGGGGATGTGTGTAAAGCCCACCTCTCGCTCCCCGGAGGGCTGTGTCTCACCCGGGCTGCCGGACAGGGGCCAATGTTTCTGATGCTGGTGCAGACACCCTCCTTCCAGGAGCTGCTCCCTGGACGGCCCCCGAGGTCGAGATGCGATACTTTCTTTGGCCGAGAAGGACAACAGGGCTCACTTCCCACGAGCGGCTCTCCTTAGCACTGCTGGTGTAAACTTCTTAGGTCTTAACCGTGCCGAGGCCTC
Organism: Lagenorhynchus albirostris; assembly: GCF_949774975.1. Taxonomy (NCBI): domain Eukaryota; kingdom Metazoa; phylum Chordata; class Mammalia; order Artiodactyla; family Delphinidae; genus Lagenorhynchus; species Lagenorhynchus albirostris. The sequence goes on from NC_083098.1 coordinate 144,357,692, forward strand.
CTTCTGCAGGTCGCGTTGTACGGCCTGGCCTGCTGGGATCTTTCCTTCCTTCCAAAGGCACTCAGCATATCCTCATTACTGCTGCCGGGCGTCCACTTTGCCTTTGTTCATGGTTTCACATGCTCCGAGGCCGCAGTGCTGCCTTCCCGCCAGGCCCGGCTGTCGCCTTCAGATGCACGCAGCGGGCGAGGAAGGCTGGCTACGGTTCACTTGCATCCTCATTAACCGAGAGGTTCTGAGTATCACATACACGCACACACGGCTCACTCATCGATCCAAGAAGTGGTGCTGGAGAAGTGGAGAAGGGGTGATCTGGGGGAGCTTCTTGGAAGTGGTGTGGATGGACAGATACGGGGTGGGTTTCTTTTTTTTTTTTTTTTTTTGTGGTACGCGGGCCTCTCACTGTTGTGGCCTCTCCCGTTGCAGAGCACAGGCTCCGGACGCTCAGGCCCAGCGGCCGTGGCTCACGGGCCCAGCTGCCCCGCGGCACGCGGGATCCTCCCGGTCCGGGGCATGAACCCACGTCCCCTGCATCGGCAGGCGGACTCTCAACGACTGCGCCACCAGGGAAGCCCCGAGTGGTGGGTTTCTTATAGAGAGAAAATCTGAAGCAAAGGTCTGTGACGGAATGTGAGGGGTGATAAACTTGAGAAGAGTGCGTTCTCTGGAGCAGCCGGGACGGGGCTGGGAGGTGAAGCGAAGGCGGGAGGGAAGATGAGGCGGGAGGTGGGTCAGAACCAGACTTGAAGAGCCTCGCAGGTGTGGAACAGTTAAGGTGAGGGTTTGGATTTTATCCTGTAGGTCATGGAGAGCTGTTGGCGGTTTCTGGATAGAGACGTCTCTGAATGTGACTGCAGACGTCAAACATGCTATCAGTGTGCTCTCTGGCCTGATTGGACTTCATTTCCCAGAAGTTCATTTGAAAGACAAATAACCCCCTACCCCGTTTCTTTGTTATTTATCCTCTAAAACCACTGTGGTTCTTTGGACTTCCTGGCCCTCTGGATTCTGGATGAATGGGAGTTGTTCTGGTCTTTAACCGTCGAGCCGTCCTGGACCACGTTGCTTGCACATAAAGCCCGCAAGGGCCAGAACCAGGTCTCCCACGGCCGTCGTCCCCCCAGAATGGAGACCCTGGGAGGTACGTCTGAGGCCTTCTGGGAGGGGGCACGGAGACCTTCAGATCACCAGTGTGGCTTCTGACAGCGTCCAGGGACCACCTTTGTCAGGGAGCACTGTCACCCCAGCCTTGGTGGTGGTGTGGGTGCGGGGCTCTGGAACTGTGGAGGGGAGAGTCTGCTCTTCCCTCTGGCCCAGCCAGTATCTAAATGCCATGGGAAAGGGGAATGCCCTCACCCAGCTGCTGGCTCTCCCTCCCCCCTCCTCCATCTTCCTTCTCTTCCTCCTCCCCCTCCCTCCCCGTCCCCCTCCTCCCTCCCCTCCCCTCCCCTCCCCTCCCCTCCCTTCCCCCTCCCCTCTCCTCCCCTCCCCTCCCCTCCCCTCCCTTCCCCCTCCCCTCCCCTCCCCTCCCCCTCCCCTCCCCTCCCCTCCCCTCCCCTCCCCTCCCCCTCCCTCCTCGCCATCCCCCCTCTGTCCCTCCCCCTCCTTTCCTCCCCCCCTCTCCCCCATCTCTCCTCCCTCCCCCTCCTCTCCTTCCCTCCTTCTTCCCCTCCAGAGACACCATTATGGCCACCCACACAAAGAGGCAATTGTGAATCCAGCCCCACAGAAACCCCCGGAACATGGTGGAGGCCTGATTTCCATGAACAAGCGGAGTCCCGGCCAGGGCCATTGCGGGCGGCAACCTGAGCTGGGGCGGCCGGCCGGGTGGTTTGCTCTGGGGCTTTGTCTGCGGATGAAGAGCCCTGGCCGGGTGCCACGTTGCCTTGGCAGTGGGGGCTGGATGCCCAGCGGAGGCTGAGCCGCCCCGCCGTGGGAGTGGTCCGCAGGGGCTGGAGCCCAGGGCAGGGGTCTGCGGGTGGGAGGTGTTGGCGAAGCCCTGCACGCTCTGGTTTGAGACTGCCTGCTCTGGTCCTGTGCGTGGGGGCACCCGCAGGGCGGCCCCGGTACACGCGTGTGGACAGGACCATTCCATCACCCTGATTTGTCGTGGTGGCGGGGGGGAGGTGGTGGGACGTGCCCAGAGTGGGTGTGGTGCCCCCCGCTGTGCAAGCGAACACTTCGTGCGCCCAAGCCTCAGTTTCCTCACCTGCCAGACGGGCCTCCTGACACCTCCGCAGCTGGGCTGAGGTACGCGCCCCCGGGTGGTGGACACGAGGGAGCGAGCACACGGCAGGTGCTCTGTTAGGACACTTGAAGACAAAGCTGACAGCCCTCTCATGGCCGGGGCAGGTCTGTCTTGCAGACAGGAAGCAGTTTCCAGCCTCCCCTGAGGTCAGCACGGATCTGATCCCCGTGGGGATGGAGGGGGCATCCACGGGGGAATTGGAACCCAGCGCCTGCCCAGCACTGTGGCTGAAGTGCCACCTGCTGGCCGGCCCCGGGCTGACCCCGTCGCCGGGGCTCCTCCATCTGGTGCCCCCCCGCCCCCCGTCTCGCCGGCGCCCAGGAAGCCCCCGCTGAGCCCCTGCCCTCTCATGGCCACTAGGAGCCGGAAGTCTCTTCCTCTCTGGCGGACACTGTTTCCTCTCCAGTGGTGACAGTGTTGAGCCTTGTGTGCGGCCTCTTTTCCAAAGGCCCTCCAAAGGCCCCCCTGGGACCCCGAGTGGCCCCCTGTCTTTTGCCCCTGCGGACACTCCGCACTGGTGGAGTGTGGACCTTGGGCAGGTGATTGGATCTCTCTCAGCCTCGGTGTCCCCACCTGTCAAATGGGCATCCGTATCACAGCCACTCAGGGCTGTGGGGAGGCAGTGAATGTGTTAATACTTGCAAACATTAGACAAGGCCACGCTCCCTCCTGCAGGTCAGCAGCCGAAAACAGCAAACTGTCTAGAGGCAGAGCCCGCGGCGGCCTTCCTCTCATTCGGCAGCCCCTGTCTGTTGAGGACGGTGGGGCACGGGTGCCTCTACTTCTCGGCCACCACGTGCCTGGCCGCGTCTCAGATGCCCAGAACCAGCTTTGTGGCTGCCGGCTCCCCACACATCAGTGTCTTCAAGGCCCTGGATTCACACGTGCAGGTGCCCCTCTGACGCGCCCCTGCTCCGCTGTCTTCTGGCTTCAAGACTCAGCTGACCTCTCTCCTTCCCTGGGGGTGTCCTCCCCACCTCCCCGGACGCCTGTGGGCTCGCTCTCCGGGCCTCCGCTCTGTGCCTGGTGGAGGGGGCAGGGATTCCTCATGCCAGCTCTCTACTTCCTGGAGGGCGAACACCCCGGCTGAGTCACCCCCGCACTCCCGCTGCCCGTCTCGGGGTCCCACGCGGTGCTCAATAGCTGCAGGAGGAACCAGCGAGTCAGGCTGGGAGGAGAAGCCGGCCATCCGCCCGCCTCACGTCATCAGGCTGCGGCCCGCCCCTGCATGAATGCCGCTTTTGTGTTTGTCCTCCCCGGGGATGCTGCTGGGTGGGGGGTGCTGGCTTGGGAGGGGGTCCCGACTCTGGTCCTGCTGACCCCTAAGGCTCTGGGGCCCTGGGTCAGCTGCTGCCACTGCTGAGTGACGTGAAGTTCCCTTCTGGGTCTGGTGTTCACGGGGCCCCCTTTCCCAGGTCCCTGTCTGGGCTTCTGGAGGCTTGGAATCTGTTTCCAACCCAGCAACAGGAGACCCACCGAGGAGGGAGCGTGAGACATATTTTCTGTGAATCCAAGGGCCAGGCCAGCCCCAGACTTAGGCCCTGTCTCAGGAGTTGCTGGGGACCCCTAATGCCACTTGGGGGGCCCAGCTCTGCCTTTCCTCGAGTCGTGACCTCTCTGAGGGCCAAAGAGTCGGTGGGAGCCGGGAGAACGGGCCTCCTGGAGATGGTCCCTCTTCCAGCCACAGCCGGGGTACCTGGGACCCTGGGAGTCTGTGCCCAGATGGCCCGAGCTAGCTTCCAGGGCCTGAGAAACCTATTCTCTGGGTCTGTCCTCCCAGAGTGGGCTGTGCAGCCAGTGTGTGCCCCTGCAGCCCGGGGTCTGGCCGAGGGAGGTTACACATGGGTGCACAGGAGAATGGAGCCGGGGTCCATGCTGGTGTCCACGCGTGTGTGTGCAAGGCCGCTCGGGGTCCAGGATGGGGCTGTGGAGGGGTTTGGGGGCATCCACCTGTCCTCGAATCCGGGGCTCTCCCCGTGTTTGGGGGAGGCAGGGGTGAGTTCCGGGCACAGAGGAGCCCCAGCAGGGGTGAACGAGGAAGGGCTGGGGTGCTGGAAAAGAGGTCAGGCTGGGTCTCTCCTGGGGTCACATCTGGCTTCTGGGTTGAGCGTTGAGGCCAGGATACCCGGAAATCGCGGGCAACAATGCACACTTTTCTGGGGAGGGTGGCCGGAGCCTTCTCCGGCTCCCGGAGGGATCAGCGGCCCAGGCCAGCATCAGTACCAGCGGCCTGGAAGCCCCATGTGTTGGAGCTGGGCCTCTGTGGGCAGTGTGTTTCTCAGAGCCAACGGCCTCCCTTCCCACAAGCGTTTGTCCTCCTCCCGGACGGGGCCTGGTGGGAAGATAATTAAAAGTGACCCAGCACTGCAGAGTTGTGCAAATTGCGGGATTAGCGGGGCATTAGCGGGAAGCCTCACAAAAGGGCCACCCTGGCCCTGCCGCCCCTCCCAGCCCCCAAACCCCAGCTCAGCACATAAAACGGAACGGTGGTGAGCCGGTGGGGAGGTAAGCAGAAACAGGGGCAGGAGGATTGAGCCCTGCGGTGGTGGGATTCACTGTGCTTTGGTCTGCAGGGATGAATAGGGACTTTGCAGACAAAGTGGGCGGCCTGGCGGGGGGGTAGGGGCTGCCCTGGCAGCTGGGAGCCCCCGGGAGGTGGGCGCCGGGTGTGTCTGAGTGGCTGGCGGGCTGGGCCGTGATGAGCAGTGGGTGATGCGCCCCGCGCCCCAGTCAACTCACCGCCTTCCCCTTAGAGAGGTTCGCCTCAGCTGGCTCTCCCTCCGAGCAAGGCTAAGTTCCTGTCAGAATGGGTTGCGCGGCCCCCGGGTAAATCTCTCCGAGACCATCTGGCCTGGAACATCAAAGAACAGCTGGGGATAATGTTATTCCCTTGCTTTTAAAACAAGGCGAAAGCACCCACACTTCTGTGAAGTGAGAGTGTGTTAGAGCCTGGAGAATTTTCTACCCGGTTGATTTTTGTTGTTCTTCTTAAAGGTATACGGGAAAGGCGCCGAGGGCCTTTAGACAGCCCTGGTCGTCCAATTGTCTGAAAAACGTGGAATCGGGAACCCCGTGGCCCAGGGCTTCTGCTCGTGGGCACCCCTGATTCGAGCACTTCATCTGATCCCCTGGGGCCCGATGGGCCGGGCCGGGCCGGCTGCCTGCGGTCCGTTTGTGTTGCCTGGGCGCCAGCTCGGCACACCCACCTCTGAGCCCTCCGTGATCCCATTTCACCACCCAGCCAGGCACGTGAGCCAGAGAGCTGGCCTTGACGTTGACTCAGCCTTTCCCCAGAGACGCCAGACACCCACCCTGCCCTGACTCCGGCTGCCCTCCGAGCTGAGGCAAGAGTACAGGGCAGGGGCGGCAAGGCAGGTTCTAGAGACCCCTCTGAGCTAGAAGGCAGGAGGGAGGGTCCGGTGGAACCGGCTTTTCCCGTTGGAAGCTGATACGACAACTAAAGGCTGGCAGATTTGGGTCTGGCGAGAACGACCTGCCCTCTGCTGGTCCCCGTCGGCTGGGAGATGGGAAAGGCATTGTCCCTTCGTTCAGAGCCACTGACTAGTGCGTTGATCAGGAGCTGAGCTGGATTCTTGTGGTGGGGGAGCCTGGAGATCTTCCTGGAGGAGAGGGCCCAGGAGTGGGAGGGCCTGAGGGAGGAGAGGGTCCTCTCCAAGGGATGGGGCTGGAGGCACTCTGGGTGGGAGTGGAGGCCCCTTTCCTGGGGGCGGGGGGTGGGCACTGTCTGGCTCACCTCTGGGTCCTACGACGTAGCCCAGAGCTCGGCCTTCAGTGTCCTTTCACCTACCTCGTTCGTTCGTTCCACGCATATTTGTTTAGCACCTACTATGTGCCAGGCGTCAAAGATACAGCAGCGATCAGAACAGAGAACCCCCCACTCTCACGGCGCCTACCTTGTGGTGGGGGAGTCAGGGAGCCGGTGCTGAATGCTTCATCCTCTACACACACTCGGGGTGAGCAGGGGTATGGAAATGGGGTGGCCACACACCCCCGAGAATGAACAAACAAACGAGCCAATGGGCCTTGGATCAGTGTCACACAGGGTTCTCAGAGGCTGTTCTCTACGTCCCAGAGGGCTGAGCCCGGGGCTCGGGGGGCCAGGCCGACACCGGCTTGTGGTCCCAGCTGTGGCAGAGATGCACGCTGGCCTGGCCTGGGGCGCCCTGTGGACAGAGCTCGCCGACCCCTCCGCCCCCCAGGCCAAAGGCCTAGGCTGCCCTTGCTGCCGCACAAGCCCAGGGGCTGGTCGGAATCCACCCAGCTGCCCCCTCCGCCTGCTCTGCGTGCTGTAAATCCTCGGGGGGGCCGCAGGGGAGAGTGTTTCCTGAAATAATCAAAACGAGGTGACAGTAGGCAGTTTCCACTCTTTTTCCATTAGCCGAGCTGACCTCCCAAATGGTTTGTCACTCAGCACATGTTTCTGGATTGCGCTGTAGTTGATCTGGAAGGATGTGGTTAACACCTAGGACCCTTCTTCCTGCATTATTCACTTCCTTCTTGGGCAAACCCGATGGACACAGCACCACGTACGTGCCGTGCTCTCCGTCCTCACCTTCCCTCGCCGGCCTCTCCCGTCACCCCTGCGGGGGCCTCTGTGGCCCACCTGGGAACCACAGGCGGCACAGAAAGTGGGTGGGTGGGCCAGCCTTCTACACTGCACTGTCTCCACCTGCAGAACATCGTTCCCGGCTCAGAACTCAATTACGTGGCATTTCGTTCACTATTTCCTGTCCCTGGTCTTGTCCCTGGGGCCCGATTGCAGGCACCATCTCCTTTCCCCGGGGTGTATGGGGCAGGCATTTGCAAGGATGCTGGTTGCAGGTGGAGTCAGCTGTGGTCCCTTCCCTCAAAGAGCTTGCACGTGGCTGGAGAAAAGATGCATAAATGACTAATCTCTGGGCAGTGGCTCCCATCTCAGAAAGCCGAGTTCATCACCGGGCCTCTGAGATCCACACCGCCCCCCTCCGCCTCATCTCCTGTGACAACCTGCTCCAGCCCACGGGCCTCCTGCTGAGCACAGTCCTGCCTCAGGGCCTTTGCACTTGCCCCAAATGCCCTTCCTGCAGCCCAGTGTCTGCCCGCTGCTGTCTTCTCCTTCAGGTACTGTACAGGCGTCACTCCTCAGGAAGGCCTCCCTATCTCCTTATTTAGAATCACAACCCAGGGCCCACCCCACCTGCTCTGGGCCTCTCCTCCGTGCGGTTTTTCTCCGGGCGTTTGCCAGTTACACGTAACCATGTCCCGTTTGTTTGTTTACCGTCTGTCTCCCCCAGTGGACGAAAGCTCATTTGTCCGTTTTGTCTGCTGTCGTACCCACAGCTTCTAGAATGATGTCTAGCACACAGTGCACAATCGATCCGTGTGTGTGTATATACGAGTGTCTCTTTTCATACGCTATATAATAAGGATATCAAATAGCATTTTATGGTGTCGATAAATATAAGACTATCATCTGACTAGCACTTCAGAGCTTCCCTAATCATGTATTAATAGCTTAGGTTTGTGTCCCCGGCTGTGTGAGGGTCTTAGCCTGGCAGTGATTTCACCAGCAGATCTCTGTGGCCGAGGGTGTCCGTGGACTGGGTGCCGTGTTCATGATGAAATATTAACATGGCAGGCGCTCGTGGCCCTCCTTCCCGTGTGCAGAACAGAGCTCAGACAGAGTAATGGAAAGCAAATCTAATTCAGTTTTCCAAAATTAGTGCCCTGGAGGACCTTTTCAAGAAGGAGCTGGTGCGGTGGGTCAGAGCAGACGGCCAGAGCAGGGGAGGCACCTCCCCAGGGACACACAATATCCAAACCAATGAGACTTCCCCGCCTTCATTAAGTAAAGACGGCAACTTTTTTATATTTTTAACATCTTTATTGGAGTATAATTGCTTTACAATGGTGTGTTAGTTTCTGCTTTATAACAGAGTGAATCAGTTATACGTATACATATGTTCCCATATCTCTTCCCTCTTGCAACTTTTTTTTTTTTTTTTTTTTTGCAGTACGCAGGCCTCTCACTGCTGTGGCCTCTTCCGTTGCGGAGCACAGGCTCCGGACGCGCAGACTCAGCGGCCGTGGCTCACGGGCCCAGCCGCTCCGTGGCATGTGGGATCTCCCCGGACCGGGGCACGAACCCGTGTCCCCTGATCGGCAGGCGGACTCTCAACCACTGCGCCACCAGGGAAGCCCCCCTCTTGCAACTTTTAAGTCGTGTTGGGAACTCAATTTTAAGGAGTTGTTAGTGGATCTTATCTTTGGTGACGATGATGTCTTTCACGCTTTTTCTCTTTTCCTTTCTCCCGTTCTTCCTCTTCTAAAAAGAAAGCCAGCTCATCGCTTTCTGTTGCTTTAAGATTCCTCCACGCCTCTTGCTGGTCCTTGAAATGCATTAGGTGTGAATTTGCGCCGTCTCAGGATGCAGTCAAATCCTCTTGGTCCCTTCTCGTTTGTTCTTCTTTGCATTTTTTTTTTTAATCTAGGCTGCGGTGACCTAGTGCCACCGCCAAGTTTAACGAGACTTTTTGAAGAAGAGTTCATTTTGGCATTTGAGGTGCCCTCCATACCCCACAAACTCTTTGGGGAGCTGAGGGTTTGTGGTACTGAATTCGGAGTATCTTTTCATCGTCCACCGCCTGCTCCTCGTTTCTGGGCCTTGAATGGGGCCAGCACAGTAGGTGCTTAACCATCATTTGCTGAATCACGGACAAAGAAAAACACCATGTATAACCAGCCAAGCCCTGGGCACAGAGCTCAGCAGAGCTTACCACCCCGCCAGGGGACGGTGACATTCACTGTGGGACCCGCTGTGAGAGCACCCTGCGGGAAGGAGGCCAGAGGCAGGAGGGTGAAGGGGTCACAGTGGCTGGGTACTCCCGGTTAGCCAGGCCCTGTGCACAGTGATTTCGGGGGCTTTCTCCTCAGAACTCTAGGGAGGAAATGCAATTGTCAGTCTCAACTTATATCTGGAAACCAACGCACAGTTTGTTTACCAAGACTCCGTATCGTTCATTCATTCATTCACCACATACTTACAGAGCGCCTGCTGTATTCCAGGCATGGTCTCAGCGCTGGAGATGCAGCGAAGGGCAAAAGACCAAACCTTTCCTGGTTTTTTTGGCCTTATATCCTCATCTGGGGATGGAGGACACAGATAAAAGACCAAAGGAATAAAGACACAATCAGCGGCTAGACAGGTGGACCTGTCGGACTCAAAACCCTCCTCCTTGTTAGGAATAGGGACGGTTTATGGTCGATACTCTGGGGAGAGAAGACGTCCCTCCTCCGTCCCTCTGTCTTCTCTCTCTCCCTTCCTTCCTTCGTTCATTGATTCACAAACACGTGTTTAGCATCTTTTCCAGGCTCTGCCGGTGGGAGGATTGATGGGGAGGAGGTGGGATGTGGGTGGATGGGCGGCCTGTCTTCCTCCCATCCGTGCAGTGTGCTCATCGAACAGATGGTTCTCGAGGCTATGTTGTCCATGGGCCCTGTTCCTGTCCTCAGGATTGTGTGAGCGATGTGGTGTTTGTGATGCACTGTGAGTATTCAGTGGAGGCTGGCCCCCTCTCGGGTTTCTTTTCCAAAGAGCTGGACCTGGGCTGGGTAGAGGGCAGAGACGCTGGAGCAGAGCAGGGCCGGGATTCCCGGTGGGCCCACAGGAGGGAGGGCTCCCGGGGCTGGGCGTATGCATGGGGGTCACTCTCCGTTCCAGGAGAAGGGGGAGGTCAGACGTGTTCTGTGCTGGTCTGGGCGTCATTCCTGCAGATAAGGGCTCTGCTCAGGGTGCTGTGCAGAGCTGCTCGGAGGCCAGGGGTGGCCTGGTCCCTGGAGGGTGCGGGCACAGTGCAGACAACCAGGTCTGATGTCAGGTCAGCGGGACGGTGGGCGGGAGAACTTGTAGGGGACCCCTAAGATGCCGGGGGGGGGCTTTCCAACGCCCAGCGCCTAGAGTTAATTCCTTGACAATGGAGGGGTCTGTCTGACCCTCACCCCCTGGGGGGTCGGAGCTATTTTGATGCCTGGCGGTCACGCTGTCCACCTCCTGGGTTTCCCGAGACAATCCAGTTCTCGAGGGTCTGCTGTGTTTTGGGGAGGCTGAGGCTGCGGTAGGGCGCAGGGTCTGACCAAAGATTCCCAGGAAGGGGCAGAGCAGCTGGCTGACCAAGTCCGAGGACCTGTCGCTGTGCAGACCCCTTCTTTCCCGGCCCCCGACTGCTCTCAGAGCCAGACAGAGACCATGCTGTGCTGGAAGGACGCACACAGGCCCCGGGAGGGGATTCCGGAAGATTCCATGCACGACTCACCTCTCCTTCACTTCCAAGCAGCCTGGAAGTACCTTCCATAACTAATTCATCCAGAAAAGAAGAAAGGCAGCCCCTTGGATGTGCACAACTTCCTGTGCGTGCTCTCAGACCGCTCCCGTCGGGGAGCGTTGCCTCGCGTTGCCGGTGAGGCAGTGCAGGCTGGGGGGCCAGGTGCCTGCCAGGACACGCGGGCCACCCTGGAACGCGGGACTGGGCCTCAGCCACTGCTCCCTCCAGGCTTCGCCCCACTGCTTCCCTCAGTGCTGAGCTGTTCATTGTTTCCGCATTTTCCTCGCAGGAAGGGAATGTCTGCGGGTGGGTGCTGACAGCTGCTCTGTAAACACCGGGGGAGGAGAGCAGAGCTGCAGCCGGACCAGTGTGTGTGTGTGCGTGCGTGTGTGTGTGTGCGTGCGTGTGCGTGCGTGCGTGTGTGCATGTGCGGGCTAGCGTACTGTGAGGGTGTGGGCTTCTGCCTTTTTGCTTTTTCACCAGCTGTCTGTGGCTCCCCTCTAGTCCCTCTGTTCGTGCCTCTGGTGCAGGTAGGACGTGTGGACCCTGCTCCAAGTCGGGGTGTCAGGGGAGCCGCCCCTCTGGCCCCTCTCACCCCCCCACCCCATTCAGGGGCGCTTCCTCATCTCTGGCCCGGGCGGCTCCCCTGTTCCAGGATGGTGGGTGCTTGGCTGGCCTCACGTGGGAACCTGCCCCCCACCTCCCCTCTCCCTTCCTCTGTGCCGGCCTCACCTGGTGACCTTGGGCTCTGCCTGACAGCCTCCCCTGCTGGTCAGCCGCCTCCTGGTCACTGAGGACCTTTGTGGGCACCAGGGGGCAGCTGGGTGTTCTTCCGACCGACCCGCATACTTGGGGTGAATGGGGTTGAGCCCCGCCCACCTCACCCCGCCATGGAGGCCAAAGGGGGGCGCTGGTTTCTGCATTTGGGGCGAGCGCCTGCTCGTCTGTAGAACAACATTGGACTGGCTTGGTACCTGGAGCACTGCAGAGTTGGGGACTTTCTGTGGAGGGTGATGGAGTTGGGGTTTACACTGCAGACACACCAGCAACCTCAGGGCTGGATGCATCTCTGTCCCTAAAGGAGTCCGTTGGCTGTCCCGCCTGCCCCCAGCTCCTGCCGGCCCCCAGCACCTCTGGTCCTCGTGCACCACCCCTCCCCCTCCCCCTGCCCCCCCCTTCCTCCTGTCTCTCCAGGATAAACCCGCAGACCCTGGCCTGGTCCGTGCGAGCGGCTCTGTCCACACACCCATGACCTTTCACCTTCTATGCCAAGGCCTCCTGCCCCCAGGGCTCCTCCTGAATCCTGGCGCCCAGTGTTCACAGGACCCAGTGTTTTCTCCTCTTTCGCCAGGCTCACCTGGTGGCCTCCTCTGTTAATGGAGCATTCCTGGAGCCCCCGGCGAATCATCCCTCCCTCTGCCACCTTCCACCCATCCCGGCCCTGCACGTTGGGTGATGGGCTTCCAGGTCTAGCATCCCACCAGCCTGGAGGCCCTTGATGGTGTGGTCACTAGCGCCTGGTACGGTCTAAGGCACTGTGTGCACTTTGGTGCATGGCCATGAACTCCCTTGAAACTCTGGGTGCTTTATCTCCTGTGTACAAATGTGCAAGCAGCCCAGAGAGGTCAAGTGACTCGCTTAGGTGGCCCAGCAAATAGGAGGCATGTAGGTGATGGAGTTTAGGGCTCTGACTTCTGGGTTTGTTTCCTAGCAACGGGGGACTCAGGGATTCAGAGCGCTTTTTATGCACCTGAAAACCACACAGGGGCTTCGACCCTCCTGACAGCCAAAGGTCAGGCCTCTTCCTTGTATGATGCCCCAGTCAGGGGCCAGTTTGAACTTCTCATTGACACCAGGAGAGCAGAGAGGGTGGGGCTCTTTTTCTGAAGCATCTGAAAGGGGAGCATGAACTGAACCTTCCATACAGGTGCGTTGCTTCTGCTTTGCTGCTAAATGTGTTTGAGATACTTTATTTGAGTTCTTCTGAAGTGGAGCTGCAAAGCTGTGGGAATTGAATTCTGTTCAATCAGGGGTTACAAATGCATCTTCTCTCCTCTCGGCTCTGGGCTGGGTTCCAGGGGGAGGCGGGGACTCAGCCCCGCCTTGTGTAGCTCCGTCGTGGGCAGAGGGACGGAGCTGTGTCACGCGGCCCAGATCAGATCATCCAGGGAGCGCCGCCGGCACATACGCTCGGTGGGCACCAGGCAGGCGGTTTTGTGTGTCTGCTTGTTCCCTCTCTGCAGCAGCTCTGCAAGCCTGGGGTGTCACCCCAAGGGGCAGAGGGGGGAACGGGGCTTCAGGGAGGCGGCTGAATTGACCAAGATCACAGCATTGTGAAATGGTGGGAATCCTTACACGCGGATTTTCCACTCTGGCGTGGGGAAGGCTTCCTAGAGAAGGCTTAAGGAAGGGTGGATCTGGGGAACTTGGAGCAGGGAGAGAGGCAATGGCGGAACAGGGAGCAGCGTGGATGACAGCAGGACGTGGGAGGGCCAGAGGGATGTTGGCGTGCAGAAGTGACGGTTATCCAGCCCCACCCCTGGCCTGGTCTGTGCCGAGCCCTGCACCTGTAGCATCACATTTAATCTCCTCAACAACGCATGGAAACTGAGTCACAGAGAGGTTAAGTCAGTTGTCCGAGGTCACACAGCTACTCAGTGGTAGACTGAGATCTGAACCCTGGCCTCCTGATTCATTTACAAGAGGTGCTAAGTGGGGAGAAGAAGGAAGGGCCCGAGGCGTCATTCCAGGGCTGCGTCTCACAGTGCCCAGCCTGGGCCACCATCCCTGGACCTTGTGCTGCTGCCTCCTGCTGCGGTTCTGGGCAGGGTGTCTGTGGAGCCAGGATATGCAGAGGGGGTCCCCACCCTTTATCTCAGGGAGCCTCTCTGTGCCCCTTGTTGCAGCCCGTGGCCCGGCAGCAGGGGGTGTCTTCCCATTTCCACACAGCACCTGTCAGTCCTTCACAGGAAGAACTTGCTGGAACTGAGCTTATGGGCCCTGTCTGTGTAGAGGTGCTGCCGAATTCCCCCCAAAACCCTGGGCCCGCTTGGGGACACCGAAACCTTCACGTCTACGGGGACCACGGAGAGGTCAGCCAGAGACCACAGCTGGGATCCCACGTGGCCTCACAGAGTTGGTCTGGCCACGGCCACGAGGTGCAGCTCCCCGAGGACAGTGGTGGATGTGAACAGCTTCCTCCTTGGCAAGGAGCCTCCCCTCCAGTTGTCCCGGAAAGTTCCAGATACGTGGGGACCCCAGTGGAGCTGGAGAGTCACCAGCTCCCCACGTGAGCCCACCTGAACTCTGGAAAGGAGGCTTTGGAGCTCTGAGCTCTGGGAGGGGACAGACGGAAGACCTCTGTGGGGAGGCTGGCGGGTGTGACCGAAATGAGCTCCCCAGCCGTGGAGAAGCCTCTGTCTTGCACGTGAACGGTCCAGCGGGGACCAGGGCGGGCAACAGTGTTTGCTCACAGTAGCAAACAGTGTTCCCCCCAAGTTCACGTCCACCCGGAACCTGTGAGTGTGACCTTATTTAGCAGTAGGGCCTTTGCACATGTGATCTAGTTAAGAGGGGGACATGCTGCAGTAGGGGGAGCCCTAATCCGATGACTTTACAAGAAGAGGGAGATTTGGACGTAGACGCAGAGGGGAAGGTGTGTGAAGATGGGGGCAGAGGTTGGGGTGATGTGGCCATAAGCCCAGGGACGCCTGGAGCCCCCGGAAGCTGGAGGAGGCAGGAAAGATCCTCCCCGAGAGCCTGCGCTGGTAGCCTGGCCCTGCCAGCACCTTGATTTGGGGCTTCTGGCCTCCAGGCGGTGAGAGAACACATGCGGTTGTTTTAAGCCCCTAGTTTGCGGTGTTTCGGGAAAAGCTGCGATGGTGCCCAAAGCCACACGTGCAGCAGCTGCTTCTTGTCTGCGTGTCCCTGGGCAGGCGGCTTCCAGGTTCTGAGCCTCAGTTTCCTGAAGTTGGGATCACGATACCAAGCCCATGCAGACGCTGCAAGGATCAAACGAGCTACACAGACAGAGGAGGTGGTTGGTGCTCAGCCCACGCTGGTGTCCTGCCCTTGGACTTTTCTGAGTTGGTAGGGGATGAACAGATGTCCTACTGTGCGCTGGCGTCCCGCCCTTGGACTTTTCTGAGTTGGTAGGGGATGAACAGATGTCCTACTGTGCGCCGGTGTCCTGTGCGCCGGTGTCCCGCCCTTGGACTTTTCTGAGTTGGTAGGGGATGAACAGATGTCCTACTGTGCGCCGGTGTCCTGTGCGCCGGTGTCCCGCCCTTGGACTTTTCTGAGTTGGTAGGGGATGAACAGATGTCCTACTGTGCGCCGGTGTCCTGTGCGCCGGTGTCCCGCCCTTGGACTTTTCTGAGTTGGTAGGGGATGAACAGATGTCCTACTGTGCGCCGGTGTCCTGTGCGCCGGTGTCCCGCCCTTGGACTTTTCTGAGTTGGTAGGGGATGAACAGATGTCCTACTGTGCGCCAGACACTCTGCTGCCCACCTGGGGGCTCGAGGGGGCAAAGTCACGACCCTGCTCAGCTCTGGCATGGTCCCGGCCGAAGCCCCAGACCTCTAGCTGGCCACTCTGCTGATCAGGGGCCCTTCTCCTCATTGTGATGCGGGTTCTGTGTAACTGGACATCACGAGGCTCCAGCGTCGGCGCCAGGTGTCCCCGTGGATCTCCAGGCCTCTGGGCTGAGCCGGAGCCTGCCGGGCAGTAGGTGTCCTGCACAGCTGGGCTCTGGGCGGCCGACCTCCCCAAGCCTCGTGAATGGGCTGTGCAGCCAGGTGGAGTCCTGCTTGGGCCTGAGGGGCCTCAGGGTGGTTTTTGAGGGCGCTGCGGCAGCCAGGCCACCCTGTAATTGTGGATCCCTACTGTGTGCAGCACCCAGACTGGAGGAGGACAGGATGGTTAATTTCTCTCAAGCAAATGAGGTGCCCTGATGATGGATTCCATGTCCGACACACTGATTGAACTCCAGTATATGGCAAAGCAATGGTGTAAACACAGTTGGTTCAGATCGATACACCATGTGACACCAACTGGGTGGAATGCTCATATATCACCCATTCAGTCATTCAGAAATCGCAGAGCACCTACTGTGTGCTGGGCCCTGGGAATACAAAGGCAGCAAAGGAGGGCACAGCCCTCCTTTTTCAGGGAGGAGAACAGCACAGGAGAGAGAAGTACTTGGGGATGAAGGGCAGAGGAGCTGACCCTGGGGCGGGCAGGGAGTGGAGGTTGGGAGAGGATGCCTGGCAGGGGGATGGCTGGGGTAAGATGGAGAGGAAGGGGGGTGCGAGCCTTGGGGACAGAAAGACCCCTTTGGCCCAAGCTGGAGGTCACTAAGGGCAGTCTCTGAGAGGTGATTAGGTCACGAGGATGGAGCCCTCATGAATGGGATTAGTACACTTACCAAAGAGACCCCAGAGAGCTCTTTTCTGGACACATGCATGGCTTTGTCTGTTTGCAGCAGCCTCACTGATTCTGCAATGCAATGGCTGGGAGAAGGACCTCGGTATTTGTCCTTGTGTTTTTTTCTTTTTGGCTGTACTGCACAGCTTGTGGGATCTTAGTTCCCCGACCAGGGATTTCCTGACCTCGGTCCTTGTCTTCTTTGAAGAAAGAATTCAGCAAAGAAACCACAATTGTGAAATAGAGACAGTGTTTATTAGAAGCGAAGCCTGTGTGGAAAAGCACATGGGCAAACTCGGAGCGAGCTGTGTGCAGTAGGGGCAGCGTAGGTTGCTCATATGGGGGCAGTTTTCTGGGTTGTCTCTGGCCAGTCATCTCGCTTATGCCCACGTTTGGTCTGACTCAGGGTCCTTCCTGGGGGGTGCACGCACATCTCTCAGCCAAGATGGATTCCAGGATGAATATGTCTGGGAGGTTGGCAGGACGTATTGTGGGCTGGCGTCTCCTCCCTCCTTTGGTCCTTCCCCTAGACTGAGGACCTCTTCTGCACATGCGTCGGGTGGGGAAATCCCCTTGACCACGAGAGTGGGGAGGTTGTGGTGGCTTTGTCTGTCACCTAATCAGGGCCCAGTGCTCCTGCTGGTGCCTGAGGCAGCAGGAGGCCACTGGCTTTGCTGCTCAGCCTGGGACCCATCTATCTCCTGCCTCATCGCCACTGGCTTTGCTGCTCCAGCCTCCCCGACATGCACACTGTCCCGGGTGACGTTTCCAAAGATGGCTCTGACGATGTCACTCCTTTGCTCCAAGGCCTTCAGTGGCTCCCCAGTGCTTATGGGATCCAGTCTGGGCGCTGCCCTGCTTTCAGGACATCTCCCCGCTCAGTCCCTCCTAGGCACCAAGTTCCCCTGGTCGTTCCCCACAAGCCTGCCTTTGACGCACTGTCCCCTTAGCCTGGAAGGCCCTGCTTTTCCTCCTCGGTTCAGCAAACTCCAGCATCGCCTCCTCTGTGGGGCATCCTGGGCCCTCCGACAAAGCTGGGTCCTCTCCCTGGTCCACAGCAATGAGTCCACACACCCGTCACCTGGGCCAGCCAAAGGTCTCTGACTCCTCAGAGACCTGGACCTCTTCCACAGACTCAACATTTGTGTCCTCCCAGTTCGTGTGTTGAAATCCCAATCCCCAGTGTGATGATGTTGGGAGGTGGAGCCTCTGGGAGGGGGTTAGGTCATGAGGATGGAGCCCTCGTGAATGGGATTCGTGCCCTTACAAAAGAGACCCCAGAGAGCTTCCTTGCCCCTTCCACCATGTGAGGACACAGTGAGACGGAAGCAGGTCCTCACCAGAGGCTGGGTCTGCAGGTGCCCTGATCGTGGACTTCCAGCCTCTGGAGCTGTGAGAAATGAATGATTGTTGTTTAAGCCACACAGTGATGGAATTTTTGCTGTAGCAGCTTAAACAGACTAAGACATCTTCTTGAAAGCAGGAACGGCAGCATGTTCACCTCCTCCAGACCCCAGAGCCCACCCCAGCGGGTGCTCAGGGAATGCAGGAGTGACATGCAGGGGACACACCTGGGTAGCAGCTGGGATTCTGTCCAGGAAGATCCCAGAAACTCACGTGGAGGCTGGAGACCTCAGAGCCCCTCTTCTCCCCATAGGAGTGGTCCTTTCAGCTGCACAGCCACCTTCTCTTTTCTACCTTGAGTCTGACTCCTTCATGTGGCCACAGTGCAGTGACAGGGGTGACAGTGGCCGAGCCAGCCCGCCCGGTGAGAGGGGAGGCCGGGCAGGCTGGCCTCGTCCACGGCTCTGCACTGATGCAGGACGGGGCAGCAGAACGGGATGCATGGCTCGGTAGTCACACAGCTCCTTCCTCCGGCGTTCCTAAGACAATTATGGATTTTCTTAATGCGTCCTGATGAATCGTTAGGAAATGTTGAGTGGAGAGGGAGCAGGGCCCCGGAGGTCTTGTAAACTGACGTTGCTGTGCCGCACAGGCGTGGGCGTGAAGGCCAGTGTGTAGCTGTGCTCGGGCCTCACCGCTTGCCCTGTTCCTCTCCTGCCCCCATTGTAGATGGTCGGGGGCTTCCAGCCAGCCAGCCCGGGCTCCAGCCCCGCCTCTGCCAGCCCCTGGCCGTGTGACCCAGGGCAGTAAGTCCTCACCACCTGCCAGCGCACTCCCTGGGTCAGGCCACACTGGTGCTGCTGGAGGAGAGGGACGTGACTGGACCTTGACCTACAGGGCTCAGGGCCGGGTGAGGGAGCCAGGTGAGGAGGCTGGTGACTCCAAGGTGCATGTCACCTCTCTCCTACCCTGTCACCTTGCTCATGTTCTCCTTCCTTCCAGGACGATCCTTCCCCTAGATCTCTCACAGTAACTTTTATAGATGCAGCCCGAATGCTGCCTCTTCCAGGAAGCCTTCTTTCTCCTAGTGCTGAGGGTTCTCTCTCACCTCTGAAGGCTTGGCTTTTCGTCTCCCTTACGTCCCTCAGCTTCTTCTGCCCTCTACTCCCATGAGTCCTATCTGTGGCTTCTGAGCAGTGTCCCTGAATCGTTCCCAGCCATGCTGAACGTGGTACGGGAAGTCCCAGCCCCAGTCCCCTGTGCAGGACACACAGCTGGGTACGAGGGGTGTCCACCTCGTGTGGAAGGGAGGTGAGACCCCAGAGGCTGGTGACCCCTCAGGCTCTGGAGCTTTCGAATGAGGGAACTGGGGTCTCTTCAGGCTTCCATTTTCATCACTGGAACTGGCTCCTTCCGAAGCAGACAGACTTCCACCTTGAGTCTGACTCCTTTACGTGGCCACAGTGCAGTGACAGGGGTGACAGTGGCCGAGCCAGCCCGCCCTTCACAGGAGACCCCCGGGCCAGGAGGTTTCACAGAGTCCTTGTCAGTCTCCCCGAGCAGCCCGGCATCAGAGACCCTTAAGGGCACCAGAGCAGAGCTTCAGGGGTCTCCAGTGCCCTGAGAAAAGTGTTTACAGATCAACAGCTTGCTCACTCAATAAATATTAGCACCCCTACGACGTGCCTGGTGCCGTGCTGTGGGCCGCGGGCTCGGCAATGTCAGAGCTGCCTGTGGCAGTAGTAACACCCGGAGTGATGGACGCATGTGGGATGGGGGAGCCCGGAGGAGGGACCCAGCCTGGGGGCCTCTGAACTAAGACTAGATGGATGGATAAGGCATCGGCGGGGAGCGGGCTGGGGCAGGGGATGGCTCCTGCGGGTGCTGGGGGACCAGCATGCACGGGGCTGGGCGTGCTCCCGTATGGCATGTCTCCTCCAGGCCTGGGTGGCGGCCGCGGTTGGGGTGGGCGCAGCTGTGTGCAGCACGGTGTCTGTGTGTCCACGAGGCCTGGCAGCACCCAGCACTGTCGCCCCCAGCCTGATGCAGCCCTGACTTCCAGCGCCCTCTGCACCAGCCCTTCCTCTTCCGCATAAGCAGGGGGTGCCTCTTGGGGGGTCTGTCTGTTTCCTCAACACACTGTGGGGATCATGGCTTCTTCCATCCTGTTTTTCCAGGGCTGAAGATTCGGACTCCGGGGACCTAAGTCTCCCCCTTGTCTTAAACCGGCTGGGAGGCAGCGAAATGTGGGTTTCACCCGTGTCCCTTCCAGGTCCCCAGGTGCATGTTCTGAAGGCGAGAAGGGGTTCCCAGTCATGGGACCGTCCCCCTGCCCACCTCCCAGGGCTCAGTGGATTAAACAAACATGCAGAAGCTCGAGAACCCGGTGGGGGCCCCAGGAGCAGCCGATTAAATGCTGAGCAAGTGCCCAGGTGGATGGGCTGAAGTGCTTCCCCCCAAATCCATGTGCTGAAGCCCTAACCCCTAGCACCTCAGAATGCGACTTTATTTGAAGCGAGGGCCTTTATGGGGCGATTGAGGTAAAATTTGTCACTAGGGTGGGCCCCGATCCAGTATGACCAGTCCAGGAGATCAGGACACACACACAGGGAATTCCATGTGAGGACCTGGGGAGAGGGTGGTCATCTCCAGACCAGGGCAAGAGGCCTGAGGGAATCATTCCTACCCACACGTTGACCTTGGGCTTTCAGACTCCAGAATCAAGAGAATCAATTCCTGTTGTGGGAGCCACCTGGTCTGTGGTACTTTGTTACAGCAGCTCTGGCAAACTGATACCCCTGGGCCCCAAGCCATGTTCTCCGATGACAGTTGGGCCGGAGCACAGTTTACCTGGGCCCGAAATGCACCTGCTGGTAGCCACTGACGGTTAATGCTCCCTCACGGTGCTCCCCTCTCTCCTAAGACCTTCGCCAGGATTCTCTCCATCTTCTGCTGGAGAAAGGAGCCACTTGCCCCAGGCTACCTAGCCGGTGGGCCGGGGAGCCAGGATTGGAGCCTGCTACCCAGTCCACACTCCTGAGTCCAAGATGGCCTGGTGCTCAGGGCGGGCTTGATGTGACACCCCCATACCACTGGGTGGCCAGGACCCTCCTTTGAGAGCCCGGGGCCTCCCCACTTCCTGTACACTGTGATGGGAATGTGGGTGAGCAGAAGGCCCCCAACACTTCGTTCCTGGCTCGGGTGCCTCAGGGGGCCGCTCCATGGAGCTGCCCCCATGGGTGCACGACAGCCCTTTCACCTTCAGGACGGGGATTCTGGAGTCTGTACATGACACAGGTGGGATTCACACAGTGGTTCAGACAAGCTCCGGGTGCAGGGGGAGGCCCAGGTAGCTGGTGGAGGAGGGGTTCTCCGGCACACCTGGTACGTGTCTCGCATCCACCCACCAGCCCAGCAGAGCGGTCTTGCGGGAGCCTCAGCGCTCTGGACTCGGGGAGGGGAGGGGGCACAGGTCATTATTTCTAAGTTCACCAGCACGCGAGGCTGCATGTGGCTTGCCTGTCTGGGGTAATTTGTGCAGGTGGTGGTGTGGATCAGGGTGAAAGGTCATGGCCATCTAGCATGACTGTGTTGACCCCACTGTGAATTCCCTCCTGCTTCAGCCTTTATGGGAAGTTAACCCTTCTGTCCCTGCCCAAGTCTTTGATGTTGTAGAGCCTTGGGCTTCAGTTATTTGGAATTTCCTGTCTGTACAAAGTTCAGGAGGCTAGGTTGGCATAAACCTCCAATGACTCCAAATGCAGAAGCTGGGAGACCAGCCATGTCTTCAGCAAGTAGGTGTGGAGCACCTGCCGTGTACCAGAGTGCCTACTGTGTACAACCAGGCACACAGCTACTGATTTGGTTTCTATCGTTTTGCCTTTTCCAGATGTCGCGTAAGTGGAATCTATGGCATGTAGCCTTTGAGTCTGGCTTCTCTCACTTAATACAACGCCTCTGAGATGCATCCATGCTGTAGTATGTTTCTGTTGTCTTCTCCTTTTCATTTCTGAACAGTGTTCCATTGTACTGAGAGACCACAGTTTGTGCTTTTCCATTCACCGTTTGGATTGTTTCTATTTAAAAAAGAAACAAAAACGTGTCTTGTAATTTTTGATTGAGTGCTAGTCATTGTTTGTAGACTGGAGGTAAATAGTATTATGCCTGGAAATGGGCCTGCCTCCTCCTTTATCAGGCTGCTAGTGTGGAGGGTTCAGTCCTTCTAGTCAGGAATTGAGCTGGGTTTGAGTTTTGTTGCTTAAGGACCAGACTGGACCCTCTGACTTGTCCTAACCAGCTAGTGTGGCATTTTCCAGCTTTTAAAAAGCATGAACTTTAACATAAAAATTTGGAATTCTGGTTTCCCTTGAAAAATCAAGAGACTGGTAAGTCAAGTGTTTCGTAGCACTGGTCCTTCATTACCACATGTCAGCTTGTGTGGCGTCGTGACCACCCCACATTGGGCAGGGCCTGTGCTCTCTGCTTTGCTGCAGGCCCCCCTACTCCCTAATGTGCACTCCCACCCTGCTTCTCCTCTATACTATCTTCCTGGTCCTCACAGATGGCTGGGTTTGTGGTGTCAGATACTGAATGATATTCAGTGTACTCTTCTAAAAAAGCAAGGGAAATATATGCATCACTTAAAAATAGATTTCCACCGCATTGGATAGATTTAAAGCAATAATTAGAGAGGTTTATGCTGGAGGCTTTGGAAGACTCAGCTTCAGGGATCCCTTCTTTCCATACCGCGGAGGCTCAAGGGAAGCCGCACTTTCTTGATTCCCTCTGGGTCAGCTCGGTGCAGAGCACGGGTGATCGCACACCCTCTGCCATCCGAGCTGAGGGTTTAGGGATGGACCCTGATCCCCACAGGAGAGAAGGCTTTTTACTGATGTCTGGAAACAAAGAACACGGAAAAGCCCAGGCTTTCCACCTGCACCTGCTGGGAAGACCCACACTTGACAGTTTATTTAGAGGACGCAGCTTTTTGAGTCTGCGGCCAGATGGCTGGAGACGCGGCTGACGTATGCCAGACGGCCGCGCGTGGGGGATTTAGAAACGCAAACACATCCACGTGTTTGGATGAGCCGCTGTTTCCGGAAGGAAGGGCAGAGTGTGTGACTCTCTGACGACGCTGGCCAGAGGTACTCTGAACACCACGGAGATGGGGCCCCCATGTCACTGTCGCTTGCCCATGGAAGGTTGGAAAGGGTCAGGGGCGGATTGGGTGGAGTGATGTGAACACCGGTCTGCTTGTGCCGTCCGGTCACCCCCGTGCGCTCCGTTCGCGCATTCACTTGAAGAAAGCGCCCCGTTCTTACTGTTCTTACATAATGGTGAACAGAACAAAGTCCCTGCTCTCACGCAGCTCATGTTCTAACAGGGGAAAGAAAACAAGGAGGCAGACAAGTCAGTGAACAGGTAATTTCACGTGGACTTAAGTGCTGTAGAAACTGAGGAGCAGATCCGTTGATCTGAGCTGAAGGGTGACCAGCAGGGCGCGGTGAGGAGGGGGTCTGTGATTCCGTCAGACCCGGATGAAGCACAGCCAGCACCACGGATGTGGGGCGAGACTGTCCAGGCGGGAGCACTGCTTGGGCAAAGGCCCTGTGGCAGGAGCATGCAGTGTATGTTCAGTGCCAGGGTGCGTGTCCGGGGTGAGTCAGGGTGGGAGGGGGGTTTTCATCATGTGGAAGGTGCTCGATTTTATTCCAAGTGCAGGAGGAGGCAGTGGGGCCGTCGCATGGCTTATGTGCTTGTCACTCGGGCGACTCTGTTGACCTCTGCTCTTGGGTGAAAACGACAAAGCAGTCGGGGCCGCTTGGCTCATTCCTGGTGAGGTTTCACCAAGAAACAGGTCATTGCTATACGTCCCTGCCATCAGACGGGCTGGGCCAGTGGTGGGCTGGTCAGACCAGAGGCTGCTTGGCCGGAGGGGATGAGATCTGATGGCCAGACAAGTGACCCGCCGCTCGTCCTCAGGAGCAGAGAGGGCAATGGAGACGAGGAAGCGGGTGTGGTGGACAGAGTGGGTGGCCAGAGGGCAGTGTCCAAACGGGCAGCAGGGACGGGGGCGCATGGAGCCGAGAGGGCAGTAGGCAATGCGGAGGGACTCTGGGGGGCACAGCGAGGGGGCCCTGGGAGGCGAGCCCTCGAGGCCAGGCCTTTTCATAACTGGACATGCCTGGGAGTAATTCAGACCGCGTCCTTTATTTGCTTGAAGTGTGGCTCTCTGCCGATTGCAGAATGAAGGTACGGTTCCAGGGAGCAGCCCGCCTCCCCACTGCCCTGTTCGCTGCCCCATGGTACGCTCCTCTGTCCTGGGCCCTAGCACAGGCTCTTCCTCTGGACAAAATGTGTTCCCTCCCTCCCTCTCTCCGCCTGGCTGCACGTGGCTCGGCGCGTTCCTGACTCCTGTCTCCTGTCGGCCCTGCCCCCGCCCCGTCAGCCTCATGGCCTCGGTGTCTGTGATGTGCCCAGCTCCCCACTGCGTGGTGGCTTCCTCCAGGGTGGCCCGTGTCTGGATCATCTCGGCTTTGCCAGGGTCTTGGGAGTTGTGCCCTCGAGGACCGCTGGATGGACGTCATCAAATGACTAACAGGGAAAGGAAGTTGGAAATGCAGGGAGGGGGCAGGGATGTCCTGGGAGAGGCTGTGACACCCGACTCCCGCTTGTCCAGCCCCTCAAAAATCTCAGCCCCTGGGCGCTCCCCAGTCTGCATGGACTCCGTTAAGCTTTGCAAAGAGAAGTTTTTCTTGGAGAACTTGTGCTTCGGATTCAGATAGAGGAGGACCCGTTTTGACTTGCAAATCAAGTGCTGAAAGGAAGTCTGGAGCTCCAGTACCCTCCACAGAGCGCCAAGGCTTGGGGGGCACCGAGAAGCCCCTGCCCGCCTTAAGCCTGCCTGCTACCCCCACTCCACCCTGCGGCCAAGGGCTCTGTTGCCCTTGAAATCTGCCACGTCCTTGAGACCCCCTCGACCTTTTCCTTCCACGATGTTCTGATCTAGTTCCTATAACTGTGCATTTGCTGGATGTTGCAACATGGAGGAAAAGTCTTTGTAAATTTTGCATCATTACACAGTTTGCAATGATATTGAATATTATTTACGTATTCATAACTGCCTAGTTCCACAAATGGCTTTAGGAAGCTTACTTAAAATATGCATTTATACGTGAAAATAGCAAGTAGTTGAGGGAATTAGTACGAAGGGCACGTAATGGTAGGAAAAGAACAAAAACCAAATGTAAGATGAGCATCCTAGAAACCAAAGCAAAAAGGGTAACGGGATTGGTTACAACATCCTGGGGCCCATAGATAAAGCAAGCTGACCGTCCAGGAGAATCATAGCTTTTTTGGACACTGGGCTTGAGTGAAATGCAGCCTGTGGGCCTCCTGATGGGGCACAGTGTGAAATTGCTCAGTGATGCACCGTTAGCCCAAGGGATTAATTAAGAGGTAGCTCTTGACTTTGAAGAGGCAGGTTCAGACTCCCACACGCGTGGCTCTGGAGCTGAAGGCAGGTGAGGAGGGCAGAATATCAGGGTGGCTGGGAGGAGCTGGGGAGGCTCCTTTGAGGAGGGACGAAGGAGGGACAGGGTCATTAATAACTCCGTCTCAGGTTGATTCCTGGATTCCGGCCTGGGAATCCCAACAGTCACAAGGGAGCCCACCGCCAGGGGCCAGGGGAGTCAGCCCTCTCCCCACTGGTTCCCGGTCCTGGTCTGCTACTTGCAGGTGAATTCCCCCCCCAGAGCCTCCCTATCTGGGAAGTGGGAGCAGAACCCCCTTCTCCTCCCAGGATGGGACAATTGTCTTCAAAGGTCAAGGAGACTGAAAGCATCATTCAGCTTTAGTGCTTGTTGTTTGATGGACTGTGCTCTTGACATAGGTGTGCACCACACGTCCTGTGGGAGGGGACAGGACTGACTTTCACCAGGGGCCCACTGCGTGCCACTTGTTGTCGGAGGCTCACACCGACCTTGGGTGGGGTGCCTCCCTCGGGGATCTCCTGTGTGATGGATGGGGTGCTCCAGACTCAGAGAGGTGGGTGCCCAGACCCCACAGCCAGCAGGTGGCAGGGCTGGGATTCAAACCCAGGCAGTCTGGCTCTAAAGCTCTCTCCCTTTCCACTGAGCCAGGCTGCCTCGGCAGAGTCCTCGGCGAGACAGCTTTGGGTTTTGCTCTGGTCCCTCTCCCGTCCCCCGCCCACCCGGGGGTGTCACTGCACTGATGGCCTGTCATATGGCAGGGGTGAGGCAGGGCTGCAGAGCGGGGAGGGATTCGGAGGTGCTGGATCCTCATGGGGCCAACGAGCAGGGCTCCTAAATGCTCTCCCAGCGTCAGAGAGGATATCAGCTCGGAGCTGCAGCTGAGCCCTTGAAGGGGCATCTCCCTTCTTTCCCTCTTCTCTTCTCTTTCCCCTTCTCTCTCTCCCCCTTCCCACCTCCCCGCAACTGCCTCATTCTCTGAGCAAAGCATAGCAGTGAAGTAGGACGGGACAGGACAGGACGGGACGGGACGGGACAGGACGGGACGGGACAGGACGGACAGGACAGGCGTGTTCCCCTGCCCCCTGGGCCACTCCAGCCTGCGTGCCCTGGCACCAGGGGGGTGACTGACTGGTTGCCAGGAGCTCCCCTCCTTCCTCTCCCTAAACAAACCCATCTTGAGTTCCATTTGCTTTTAAAGGCAGCCTCAGAGCGAGGGTATGGGGGTGGGAACCAGGGTTTAGAAAGTCACAGACTTGCCACGTGTGAGTGACAGGTGCAAGAGCTGTTGTCTTCCTCCGAAACAGATGGGACGGGGGTTTGCCGTTCCCTGGGCCTGGGCCTTTGTCCCTGTTTGGTAGCAGCGTGGTGCAGTGGCTGAGCTTGGGGTGCTGGTGTCCTGCTCCTGGGTTTGAATCTGGTTCTGCTGAGCTGCATGTCCAGGGAGGAGCAGGTTAATCTCTCTGAAGGTGGCAAAGAGGATGGGGTGGGTTCCTACCCCCGTCAGAGGAAGTGGGTTGGTGTAGGTGAAGCCAGGACTGGCCGGCTCACAGGTGTGGTCCCCGGGGGTGGGGCTGGGCTTGCTGGTACCATCTCCTGGACCCTCTCAGCCCTTGGGTGGGATGGGTATGAGCTCCACTTATAGACGAGGAGGCACAGGGGGCCCGGGGCCTGGTGGAGGGGCTTTTCCACCAGGACAAAAACCAGCAGATGCTGGGAGGATGGGGTGGAGCGCGGGGGTAAGATGGGAGTAGCAGGTGAGGCAGGTGTGGCTCCAACACCTACCTACCCCCACAAGCCTCAGTGTGTCCATCTGTAAAATGGGGCTGGTCGCCATTATAAGGTTTAAGTTAGATGATGTGGGCGAAGACACCTCTTGTGGTCCCTAGCCCCCAGGGACTGACTGACTGAATGAAAGAAAGTGGGCGGGAAGGAACAGGCAAAGAAAGTAACTGGTTCTCTGTATCTCGGAAGGGAGAAGTTTAGGGAATCCTGTTGGCCTCACAGATCTACACAGGGGTCTCTGCTGGGTGCCCTGAGAGCCGGGGTGGGGCTGAGAGGAGCCGCTCCATGGAACAGGGATTTTACAATTTTAACTCTATGGATATGGACGGAGCTTTCCTGGAGAGGGAGTGAGCTCACCGTCCCTGGGATTATGCAAACAGCTCTGGAAGCACCCTGGGCAAGCCGTCTCAGGCACAGTCCTTCTCAGATCGGGAGACCGAGTGACCCCCGGTTTCCTCCCAGCCTGAGCTCTGGGGCTTCCCCTCGTCAGGCACACAGATGTGGATCGTCCTGCAATGACACCCGTCACGGTTCAGCCAGCATGTGCTGAGCACCTACTGTGTGCCAGGCGCTGCCCTCGGGGCCCACCCCTGGGGGTGGCAGGGGAGGGTGGGAGCCCTGACACTCCCAAGGAGAGGCATGGGAGTGGGCAGGGAGGGCTTCTCAGAGGAAGCGTCGTTTGGGAGCCCGTCGGCCTTCATGGGATGTCGAAGCAAGGGAAGGTGTTCTGGACAGAGGGCCTGGCGCTCGCAGAGGCTCAGAGGCAGGTGATGAGGGTCTGTGTCCTGCAGTTTCTGGAGCATGTTGGACCGAATCACAGGCTGAGTAGTGGAGCCGGGAGGCTTCAGGCAGGTTAGGGCCAGGTCACTGGGGGCCTAGAACAAAGAGACCTTGTCCTGCAGGCAGGAGTGTCCGTCAGGGGACCTTGAGCTGAGGGGTGGCAGGATCTGTTTCACCGAGTGACTCCCGAGCAGACCCTGAGACTTATTTTAGTTTCCTCTCCCGCCAAATGGGGACGGCAGGGCCCCCGCTGTCGTGAGGCAGCAGTGGAGCCCAGGGCGCATGGCCCCGAGCCGATGGCCGTTGACTTTTCTCCCTTCCTCTGCCTGAGCTTGTGACATCACTGCTGCTGAAACCGACGCGTACACTGGCCTTTGCGCAGGTCTTTTTCTTGGGCAACTTGGTCACTTGAGCTGAATCTCTTGTCTCGGTCAAAGTGGAGCTGCTGTCAGTCACTTGAGGGGCACTGGGGCTCATGGACCGGCATGGACCGCCCAGCCCAGCCCCAGGGCCCCCAGCTCCGAGATGCGGCGTGTGAGCTTAAAAGGTGCGTTCACTCTGCCTCTACTGGGGGGCTGAGTGTTGGGGTGCCGACTCCACGCTGGGCCGTGGGGCTCCCGAAAAGGCTCGGCCTGGCACCCAAGGCCACAGAGCTGGGTGTCCACAGTCACCCCTGTGCCTTCTCCCCGGGGCGTGAGACACAGGGACCTTCGTGTCCTTTGCTGGACACAAGGCCAGGTCCCAAGTAGGACCCACGTGCTCTGAGTGGCCGGGATGGGGGATCTCACGCTGAGGGTTCTTCCCAAACAGAGACGTCCTGGTTCTCAGCATCCGGCATCCGCTTTCTGGACGGCGGAGGTCGGCCCCGTGGCGTGTGAGCTTGTGTCCTCGGGAACCGTGGACATCATCCAGGCCCCTCCACTTGGGTTTTACGAATAAAGAAACCGAGGCACATGGCGGCAAAAGAACTAGACGCGTGTGGGGCTCGGGAGGCCCTGAGCCTGTGCTGCCTTTTCTGATCCCGGCAAACCCTGGACAGGGGAATTCTCCCCATTCCACAGGGGAGGAAACTGAGGCCTGGGGCCCACTACACTGCCTGCCCGAGGCCTGACCCCAGCCTCATTCACTTTTCCCCACCAGGCCCCTCTAGACCCTCAAGGCACCCAGGCAGGCTGGTGACGACAGTGATGACAGGCTGATGTCCTTGTCACCCTCCTGGCCTGGGACAGGAGGGACGCTGAAGTGTGGTCCCGCTGGGTCTGGCCGGAGGCCAGCCTTGCTTCCCCGGGCTGCGGAGGTGGAAGGGCAGCGTGCTGGAGCGGGGCCAGCGGACTGCTTGTGAAGGGCCCCATTGATGGGTGGGCGGTGGGAGTGGGGACATGGCGGCCTTCCTGTTGTCCTCCATCCCCCGCAGTTCAGGGGCCTCCGGGCCTCCGCCCTGCTCACAGCAGCTTGGCCCGGGCTCCCGGGGCTGCGTCCCCTCGCCGCAGACCCAACCATCCTGTTCCTGCTCTGACCTGGTTCACGTGAGAGCCGGAGGCCCGTATGAACAACCCCACAGCTGGGGGCTCAAGACAGCAGAATTCGTTCTGCACAGTCCGGGGAGACGTCTGAGACGCGCTGTCCGACCCGCGCTCCCTCGGAGGCTCTGGAAAGCATCCCTCCGTGGCTCGTCCGGCTTCTGTGGCTCCCGGCCGTCCTGGGCTTCCATGTCCTGCAGCTGCGTCATGGCTTTCCTCCCCCAGGGCCTGTGTTCGGCACCCCCGCCCCTCCCACCGTCCTTGCTCTTATGAGACTCCAGTCATTGGATTCAGGGCCCACCCTAATCTAGCACGGACCCATCTTAGCGTGGTCACATCTGCAAAGACGCCATTTCTGAAAAAGCTCCTGTCCTGAGGCCCCGGGTAGACACTCAGCGTCCAGACCCAGGCCCGGCGGCGTCGCTGTTCCTTCCGCCCCAGACCGCTCTGCGCTCTGGAACCGCCCGTGCGCTCTCGCTTTCCCCCTCGGGTGGCCCGTCGGAAGCTTCCCTGTCCTTTGAGCCTCAGTCTTCACGTGGCCTCCTCCGTGAAGCCCCTTTTCTTTCCCAGGCACGTGAGGGTGGACCCTTCACGTGTGAACGCCCCGGATCTCACTCTGGCGTCTACGGGGCCGCCGCCCACACTCTGCCCTGTTGAAGGCGTGCAAAGGTTTCTCTTGTCTCCCTCTGGACCACGGGCTCCTGAGGCTGGGGACGCACCCTGACATTCTCAGTAACGTCCTTCTTCTCCCCATCCGCACAGGTCCAGCGCCTGCTCTGAGCCGGGCGTCGTACCAGGCTTTTGACGTGTGTCCACTGTTGAGTCCTCGTGGCCACCCCAGGAGGCAGGGCTATTGTCCTTCCCATTTTACAGATGAAGGGACTGAGGTTCTGAGAGGTTATCACTTGCCCAGTGGGGTTGAGGCTAGCTGGTTCGACACTCAGGCCTGTCCAGGTCCGTCAGTGAGTGACCTTCGTGGGCTGTCTTAGGACTAGCCCCAGGCAGAGAGTCTGGAATTGGTTCATTTATTCAAAAATTGCTTTTTGAGCGCCTTCCGTGTGCTCTGCATTAGGGACCTAGCAGGCAGCTGGCAGCCCCTATCCTGCCCTCATGGACTTACGGTCTGTGAGGGTGGAAAGACAAATGCCTTACCGTTAACCACACTGTGGAGGGCACTGATTTTGCTACCCACCCCTTCTGTGACCTTGGCCAAGGGCAGCCCCTCTGGGGACCTTGGTCCCTGATCCCTACGGGCCCTGTCGGCCTGAGAATGAGCCTTCTGCATGCAGCAGCCCTGCTCCCTGCGTCCACCCTGTCCTTTAGCTCAGGCAGGACTGGAGTCCTGCATCCTGAGAGGCTCCAGACTGATGCTGGCCGACAGCAGTGGGCAGGTGGGGTGCATTCTCCCTGAGTCCCTGGCCGACTCGGAAGCCTCACGCACAAAGGCCACGTTGGAGCAAAAGTGGCTTTTGAATCCCCCCGGGCCTGTGTCCTGGCTCTGGGAAGGAATCCGTAGGCTCTTTCCAAGTCCTGTGACTCAGAGCTCCCCAGCAAGGCCACTGGGTCAAGCTCCAGCACTCAATAGGGGCTTTGAGAACTCGCCTGCACTGGGACCCGGCTGCCGGGAGGGCAATCTGTCCGCGGCCCACACAGGGAAAGCAGAGTTAACACTTGGCTTACCTGGAAAGACCCATGGGGGGTCCGGGAATTGAGGGAGTGGGACGAGCTTGGGGCAGGGCCGAATGTCAAAAGGAAAGTCCGCCACCCACCGAGGACGGCTCCCGCCAGCCGCACGGAGCCACGTGCAGACGGTTGGAGTCTGCGTTGCTTGTCATGCATGCAGCTGAGGGGTCTTCTGAACCACCGGTCATGGGACCCCCGCCCCCACTGCGAACACGGGAGTTTAGCCTGTGGGAGAGCCCAGTTCACATCCAGTTTTCTTTTATTTTTTTAATTAAAAAAAATTTTTATGGGGGTATAGTTGATTTATGATACAATGTTGTGTTAGTTTCAGGTGTACAGCAAAGTGAATCAGTTCTACATACACACACGTCCACTCTTGTTTAGATTCTTTTCCATATAGGCCATTACAGAGTACTGAGTAGAGTTCCCTGGGCTAGACAGTAGCTTCTCATTAATTATCGATTTACTATATGGTAGTGTGTCTGTGTCAATCCCCAGCCAGTTTTCTTTAGTGAAAACCTTCAACCCCAAATCTGGTGCCAAAGTCCGTTCAGGAGGGAAACGTGAAGAAGAGTGTATGAGTTTCCTGCGGCTGCTGTAATAAGTGGCCCCAAATTTAGTGACTGAAAACAACACAGATCTCTTCTCCTGCGGTTCTGGAGGCCGGGAGTCTGCACTGAGTCTTAAGGAGCTAAATGTAGGTGGTGCAGGGCCCGCTTCTTCTGGAGTCTCCAGGGCAGAGCCTTGCCTTGTCCAGCCTCTGGTGACGCCTGCATTCCTCGGCCCCTTCCTTACAGTGCTTCCATCCCGAGCTCCATTGTCACATGTCCGGTTTTCTCCTTGGTGGTCAAATCTCCCTCAGCCTCACTCTTATAAGGACACTGTGGCTGCATTTGGGGCCAACCTGGGTCATCCAGGATAATTCCCCATCTCCAGATCCTTGACCGCATTTGCCGTGTGAGGTGACATATTCAAGGTTTAGGGCATTAGGATGTGGACATCTTTGGGGGCCATTAGCTGGCCGCAGAGAGCCTCTTGGCCAGCTCCAGGCCAGGGCAGCCATGCCAGAAGTGTCTGTATTTCCCCCGGAGGGTGGGACTCTGATTCCACCACCACTCGCACGCCTGGCCTGTGGGGCACCCGTGTTGGACACACGCAGTCCAACATTGTCTCCCCGATGGGGAAACAGCACGTAGTGTCCCAGCCAGGCCTTGGATTCGGGTCCTCTGCCTCCTTCTGCTTGGTATAGTGCCCCCAGAATTTAGAAGCAAAATAAGAATTTAGAAATAAAATGTAGAATTTGAAAGTGAAGATCAGTGCCGCCGTGGACAGGCCTCTGGTCCCTGCAGTGCAGTTCGCATCCGTGCCAACCTGGCAGCCCGGCCCCCGCCCTGAGAAGCAAGTTTCGTTTTGCCCATGAAACGGAGGAAACAGCCTCGGAGAGAAGGAACGTTCTCAGAGCCCCCTGGTGAGCCTATGCTGGCTGGGTTTCTCCCCCCATGTTTATTCCACAAGTGGGACCCAGAGGGGACAGCAGATGAGAGGCCTGAGGGCGTCTGTGCTTGGTGTGTCCCAGAGCCCGGATGCTGGGGGACAGGGTGGAGGAGGGGGGAAGGTCGGGGCACACGGTGGAGGCCTTGTCCACGCGGAGGAGTCTGGGTTTCTTTCTCCTTGGTCTGGAAACCGCCGGGGGGGTCGTGGTCAGTGTGGGACTCGTGTGACCCAAGCCCGTTCACGCCGCCAGCCTCGGGCTTGGGAAGGTTCTTTGGGCAGGGCTGGGGCGGGGTCTTTCTCTCCGAGCCCAGGGCTGCTGGCGTGGAGCTCGGCCAAGGCAGCTGGGAGCTGGGACCGGTGCCTGGTGGCTGGCGGTGTGTGTCTTTGCGAAGCTGGGCGTGACGGGACCCACACGTGAGGGGCTTGGGGGATTGGGTGGTGCTCGTAGAGCTGAGGTGGAATCCAGCCACAGGTGGGAGGAAAGGGCTTAGGAACTGGAGCGAGTCGGCGATTGATTTCAAACCCAAGCGTGGTGTGAGAGGGAAGGGCCCACCCTTTTGGGTCTTCCTAGCAGCACTTCTCAGCTTTTCATACGCCCACCATCCCCGGGATCTTGTTAAAATGCAGGTTCTGATTCAGTGGGTCCGGGTGAGGCCAGATTCTGTTTCTGATGAGCTCCCAGGTGAGCGGTGAGGCTGCTCTGTGGGGCTCTGTGAGAGGCCGAGGGTCAAGCGGCTTCAGTCCTTCATCTGCTGTAAACCTCCAGACCCTGCTGGGTGGACCTCTGGATGGGGACACGGGGGCTCTGAGAGGGGAAGTGAGTTGTTGGGGATCTCACAGGAAGGGGTGGGCTGGGGGCTTGAACGCAGGACCGTCTCCAACATCCAGCCCCCACCAGGCCATCCTGAGAGAGGGTGCCTGCCCAAGTCGCCTGGTCAGTCCAGGGGGGGCAGGTGGGAAGCCCAGCAAAGGCTCTTATGGTGGCGGGGGACGGCTTGCAGGGTGTAGCTTTTGAATGAACCAACATCCACAGGCTTACCATGGCTCTGGAGAAGCGGGAAGGGAACCGTGTTTAATGAGCACCTACTACGTGCCAGGCCCCGTGCGTGTTACCTTGTTGATCCTTGTTACAGGGACAGCAGCTTTCTCTTGGCTCCTGCAGCACCCAGCACACAGTATGTGCTCAGGAAAGGTCACGATGACGGGGCATCTCCCAGCCAGGCCCACGATGGCCAGAAGCACCTGCTGGACATGCCAGCAGCCCGGGTGACTTGGTCAGATGCTTCGTGGGCCTCCCGGCTTCTCTGAGGCCGTTTGCTTCCCGAGGATCAGTGCCGCCCGGGCGCCCGTGGTCTCCTGCAGCTGGTGGCTGTTTTCCAGATGAAATGGTGGTGTCGCAGGGGAGTGGGTCGGCCGGCTGTCACACTAAACTTGCCTCCACTCGGGCTCAAGGGGAGAGCTAGGGGGTCACACGGAGCCTCGAGAAATCTCCTTCCCCACCTGCTCGCGGCCCCGGGGCCGGCTGGCTGGAGTACGCACCTCGGTGATGTCGCGGTGGCTCTCCTGGCTGGGCACCTCCTCCGGGGCAGCTTTCAGCCCTGCAAAGGGTCTGGAAGGACACGGGGAGGGCCCACTGTGAAGGACCTAATCCTCACGGCACCCACCAGGCCCAACTGGACAGAGGCGGATGGGGAGAGTGCACCATGGGTGGGGCTAGAACTTGTAACCGAACATGCCGTCATGAGCACAACCTGATCGTCAGACCCTCAGCCTCTCTGGTTGCCTGTGGCCCCAGGCACAGGGCCCCGGCCACGGGGGAGGGGCAGGCAGAACAAGGAGAGGCTCTGGGTTCTGATGCACCTGGTTCACGTGCCGACGCTGCCTTTTACCGAACTCAGCCCTTGGGCCAGGCTCAGCTTCTGTATCAGCAGGACGAGGAGAAGGTCGGGCTTGGTGGCAGCGTGGCGCCGAGGGCGGGAGTGGCCCACGCAGGGTCATGCTGGGAAGCGTCGTCCTTCACACGGTGCATCGTCCTGACTGTGGTCATTACACCAGGACAGGAGGCAGAGGGAATGAGCTGGCCGAGGCCACGCAGGCAGGAGGGCAGCTCGGCCCACGGCCCCCAACCCAGGACTCCCACCAGGGCTCCCGTTTCCGACTTGCCTTGGGACTAGAAGGAGAAGCCAGGCCAGGACCCTGCACCTACACCTGCCCCGGAGGGTGGAGTTAATTTAATGTCTGGGCCCCCCCACTGTCCTCTGCTTATTCTTTCATCTCACGCCAAAGGAAACTGCCCTGCGGGCTGGCTGGGCTGCAGGGCCTGCCCGTTACCCATGCAGTTGCAGAAGGTAGTGAGTTCCTCCGTGCGATGCCAGCTCCCCTGGCTGCAGGCCCTCTAACAGCCGGCTGGCGCTCCAGCCCAGGGACAGCAAGTCCTCCTCTGCTCTGTTGGGGGCTGCTGGGACCCCCGCATGTCTGGGTGGGAGGCGCTTGCTGGACTGCTGGTCACAGGTGACCCTGGCCCTTGGGGCTGAGCCAGGGCCCAGACCCGTGTGCCTGTGCTTCCCTGAGACCCAGATCCAGCCTCCGCCTCTTGGCCCCCTGCCCCACGGCCCAGGTTTCCCCACCGAAGGCTCCAAGACAGTTATTTCAAACCATCTGAAAGTAATAGGAAGCAGCTTACAGATGAAATACCTTTAACATGAAGTTGTATCTTGTGGTCAGCATTTCTTTCTGTCAAAACATTTCTCCTCGCTGAGCTGGGCTGGGGAGGGGGGCCCGGGAAACTGTGGGCCTGAAACTGGCGGAGAGAAGCCAGCTTTGCATTTCATGGGGCGGGAAACGGCAGGGCTGGCCTTTGAGCTAACATCCCCCATCTCTGCCCCTTCAGTGCCGCCTCCACAGAGCCGAGGGGAGCTTCCTAAAACCAGAGCTGACCGGACACGGTCTGGTGTTTTGGACTGACGTCTGAACCCCCCATCATCTTGTTCCTATCGACACCCCCTGCCCCCCCAAAGCCTGCCCGGGGTGAGGCATCTGGGGCACAGAATGCGAGGAGGGACTCACTCAGGGATGGAGCCTGCGGGCAAAGGTTCCCCTCAGAACGCTGCACCCTTGCCGCCTCGCTGTCCTGGCCCTGGTCCTGGCCCTGCTTTTTTCTCACCAACCCTCCCCTCCCTAGCTCAGCCATCCTGGGGTTCCTTTCTTGCCCCGCTTTCTTCTGTGCTGGCTCCTTCACCTGGAACCCCCTCCTCCCCTTTCCCTTAGCCAGTCATGACTGCTACTCCTGATTCCCCAGACCCCACCAGGTGCCCGCAGCCCCCAGGTGGTCCTGTCAGGCACTCATCGCACCCTTCGATTCTTTGTTGTCTGTCAGACGCTTGAGACTGTGAATTCTGTGAGGGCCACGACTTGCCTCTTGTGTTTATTCCCCAGGCCTAGCACAGGGCCTGGCACATAGTAGTTGCTCAAGAAACGTGTGTTGGATAGATGGATGGATGGATGGGTGGGTGGACAGATGGACGGATGGAAGGTGGATGGGCGGGTGAATGGATGAAAGGTAGGTGGGTGGATGTATGGATGGATGGATGGATGGGTGGATGGATGGATAGATAGGTGGTTGGATGGGTGGATGGATGGATAGATGGATGGAAGGTGGATGGGTGGCTGGCTGGCTGGCTGGCTGGCTGGATAGGTGGATGGATGGTTGGATGGGTAGGTGAGTGAGTGGACAGTCTCAAGGCTGAGCTTTATTTGTGAGTGATTTGGAGCCCTTCATAGATGCACATGAATCCTGGGCTTAGCCAGGTAGGCGACCTGGACCTCACTGATTGTTGTAGGAGGCCACAGGGCCACAAACAAAGGATCAAAGCTGAGGAGACGTGTCCAAGGCCTGGGGATGCAGAGCAGAGCTGGACACAGTGCCCGCCCTCTTGGAGCTCACCGTCCATTGTGGAAGGTGGGACGAGGCAAGATCATGGTAGCCCGCTGTGATCAGGTGGTAGTGGTGGTAGATAAAGGGCCCTGGGACACAGAGAGGGAGGGACCTATTTTTCAGGACATGCTGAGGAAGGCTTCACGGAAGAGGTGACATTTGAGCAGGCTTTGTAGGTGTTGGCTGGTGAAGCTGGTGGGTGTGCGGATTCTTGGCAGAGAGAACAGTGTGGGTCAGGGTACCAGGCATTTTCCGAACAGAGAGGGGAGCTCTGTGGCTGGAGGTTAGGAGGAAATAAAGCTAAGGAGGTGAAGTGAGATGCAATCTGCCGGCTTAAGGACTTTGAACTAGATTTTGGCGGCAGTGGGGAGCCATGGAGGGTTTTACACAGAGAGCATCTACACTCCTTCACCCAGCCCAGAACTGGTAAACAGTGCAAAGGCAGATCCAAGTTCATGCTTGAAATTCCCAAATTCCTGGAAACTCTTGTCCAGGACACTCCTCACCCCCACCTCTCTAGTTCTCACCTCTTTGCTCTTTGAGTTTCAGCCCCTGAGTCCCAACAACAGGGCACGAGATGTCTCGTTTTTATACAGGTCTCCGCTTAGTCTGGGAAAGGGGGGAGAAGAAAAGAGAAAGAAACCTGCTTTTTGTTCTGCACCCTCCCCTGGGAGTGAAGGGAGTTTTAAAGGGTGGGAGGGTGCTTTGATAACCCGAGCATTTTGCAGAGAACCAAAACACGTGAGAGCAGCTCCTCCATCAGACCCCAGACCTGCTGAGACCGCCTCCCGGGGGACGCTTCTCTCCCCCTCGTGGGCCTCACGCTCGGCTTCCCTCTCCTCTCGCCACTTTCTCGTCTTCCTGCAGACAGGAGGTGGCTGTTTCAGGACGGCAGGTGTGTCTTGCCAGAGGCCGGTGGGAGGCGGAATTTCCAGGGCTATTCATCAGCAGCCCTCATCCTTAGACGCACGCAGCCGCCCGCCCTGTGGGCTGCGTTAGCCCATTCACCTGTAAGCAGGTTGAGGCTTGGTGAGGTCAGAAGATCCAGGTTCCCAGCCGGGTGGGCGCGGCCGAGCGGCTCTTCCTGCAGGTAGGGGTGCCCGGGGTGGTGCAGGGGGCGGAGGACGGGCTGGGGCCTGGGAGGGGACCTCAGCCGCTGGGTTTAGAGGCTGCCTGACTCACGTCTCAGCTCTGTCCCCTACTGGCTGGGGTTGGCCTGGCTTCCTCATGTGCGATTTGGGGGATGGTAACCGATAACCCACTTCTTCCCCACCCCGGCTGTGCAGTCAGGTCCACTTTTTAACTTGGAGTCTCAGAC
Source organism: Lagenorhynchus albirostris (assembly GCF_949774975.1). NCBI lineage: Eukaryota > Metazoa > Chordata > Mammalia > Artiodactyla > Delphinidae > Lagenorhynchus > Lagenorhynchus albirostris. Next base: position 144,395,033 of record NC_083098.1, read on the forward strand.
AGGGGACAATTGCCTCGTTCCGTGCCCCGATTTGTGCCGTCATCCGAGGGCGTGGACGGCGCCCTCGGGAGCTAAAGGCCCTCCTGTCCTGGAGGGGATGGACCGCCCCACCTCCCCAGGGAAGAAACTAGATGAGCTAGGTGGGCCCCTACCCACCCTTCTGTGAACCCCCTGCTCTGCTGAAGGAAGGGAGGTGACAGTGTACCTGGCAGAAAGTTCAGTGATACTCACTGGCTCCGACCGGGTGGGGGCTCCTGGGAGGAGCGGTGAGCATGGCCTCCCTGTGACGGCTGTGCTCCCGGGGTGGGGGGAGACCCTAACCTCCTGTAATCCCTCCTCGGGGCTGGGGAGGGAGGGGCGTTTGCAGGGCTCTGTCCTGGGCCAAGAGGATCCAGGCGGCTGAAGGGCTCTTGTCTCCCAGGATGGGGTTTCTCGGCTCACAGGATGTTCTCCCAGATCCTCGCGGAGCCGCCAGGAGCAGCTCGAGTGAGCCGGGCCCCAGGTGCTGTTCCGAAGCCCGAGACGTGAGGCAGCTTTCAGAGTTCAGGCGATCGCTGTGCTTTGGGCTCAGGGCCGCGCTGGCTGGGTCAGAAAGAGCGTGGCACTGGGGGTAGACCGCCCTGGACCCGGACCCATCGCGAAGCTGCCCTGAGCCCGTTTCCACCTGAGAAACAGGAATCATGGCTGTTACGGCCGGCGCGGTGGTAGCGATTATTGAGATGACGTGTCAGAGGGCTTGAGCACACACGAGGAGTTTCATAAATACTCCTGGCTGAAGCGGGAGGGAGGCTTAGTTTGACAAGATCCAGTTCTACACATCAGAGCCCCATCTGCCTGAGGATTACTGTACGACAGACCTTGTGTCACAGAATCTCAGAATGTGGGGACCAGAGGGGTTTCCATGAATCCATTCGTTTCGTCCATGCGTTCATTCACTCACAAGGATTTAGTAGATACCTGCTCTGTGCAGGGCCTGGTGGGAGGGGCCAGCGCACAGTACTGATGGGAAGGCGTGTGTCCCTGCCTGTCTGGAAAGTGCAGTCTGGTGGCCGGGAGGGAACCTAAGCAGGTACTTACTTGTGCAGGTAATTGGTGACCTAGGGATTGGTGCTCGGAGGAAGGAGAGGATGCAGCGGGGGTGCAGGAGCTGGACAGGGAGGGCTTTCCTGGGAAGGTGACCTGTGGACAGATACGTGCTAGAAGTTCAAGCAGAGTCAGGAGAGGGGCATTCGAGGCAGCAGGACTACAAGTGCAAAGGCCCTGTGGTGGGGAAATCTGGCCTGTTGGAGGCACCGGCAGGAGGGCAGAACCAAGTGGTCATCTTTCAAAAGTGGTCTGTGGCCAGAGCACCGTGACCCAAAGCTTGTCGCTCTGGGTGCCCCAGACTCTAGGCAGTACTTTCTGTTCCCCTGTCAGGGCTGCTCCACCTGCAGACTGGGCTGTCCTGCAGGTCCCTGCACTCGGGAGCCCCACGCGTGCGAGGGCCTAGTTTACGCTACTGTTGCCGTCTTGACGCTCACAAGGTATGCAGCCGGCCCTGGATGGATCCAATGGGGCCGTATGACTGCCTTCACGTCTTTGGTCTTCCTTCAGCGAACGATAGCCAAGCGCAGTGTGTGGCGGTGATGCGCGGAAGGGGCTGTCTTGCAGGCCAAGCTGTGTCCCGGTGTCCTTGGAGCTGTGGGTCTGAAAGGGCAGTGCGGGGTGCCTGTAAGGACCCTGGCTCAGCCCCCTCGGCATTCCGGAGCAGAGTACCCAGAGCAGGCCTCGCGAGGCTCTTCTCATCCTCCCTTTTCCAGGCTTCCCTCCCTGCCGGATTTCTAAAGCCTGGGTAATGAAGCGTCCCCTATAAAATTTCATATAAAGTAATCTGCCTTAAGGAATGGCCCGAGCTGGGTAATGGACCGCTGATGTGGGCAGTGATGATAACGCTTGTTAACTAACCCTCGGAGCTGTGAGCAGGAAGACGGAGCCGATGTGACGTGTTCAGTTGGAAATTGCGGTTGCCAAGGCAGGAGGAAGACGCAGTGACCTTGAAGGTGGAGACGCCTGCTGCCTGGGGTACCGGCCTGGTGGCGGAGGGGCCCGGGGGCGCGTGGGGTGGATGCTGCGGACAGGTGTGGACAGGTGTGGGAAGGCGAAGGTGGGGATGGGAACTGAAGGACATTTGCCCACCACCGTGTGCCTCCTCGGCCGAGGTTCTTCCCGTCACGTGACCCTGCCGTTAGGACAAAGTGGCACCGCACCTGAGAAAGCCAAGGGTCCGGCCCAGGGCTGCCCGGCTAAAAGGATAGCGCCAGGCGTGAGCCCGGTCGGGCCGTGCCGTTGGCAGGGTTGGTGGAGAGCACGGCCGGGAGCGCAGGTTTCAAAGGGATTCGTGTGGTCTGGGCAGTTCTGGGTGGCAGTGGGCGGTGCGATGCTGCACCTGGGACTTTGCAAGCAGAGGGTCTCGGTTCGGCTCCCAGCACGTCCACTCGCTCAGCTGAGCGACACAGATTGAAGCGGGTGACACAGCAGAGCCTCAGCCGCGGCATACGTAAGGGAGGCGTAGCCGTCCCAACGCCCGGGGCGGGGCAGGTGTAATCCGGCCTGTGGCCGCCATAGCCCTGTGCCTGTCACGGGAAGGGTGCTCACGAATCCTTCTTCCTTGCTACCTCTGCAGAAAGGCTTGACCTCCATCAGTGGCAGGCGGTACAGCACAGAGAATGAGGCCTCCGGCTCTGGCTGCAGAGCCCGGAGTGGCTGTTTCTACCTGGGTGACCCTGGGCACGTTTCCCAACCTTCCTGCCTCGGTTTCCCCATCTGGAAAATAGGGCTAGTCATACTAGTACCTATGTCCATCGTGTTTGGAGGATTCAGTGAGTCAGTACACAGAATATTCAAATTGGAAGCTTCTCTCCACTTACAGAGCACCTTGCCTTGTCACACCTGTGTCCCCGAGAGGGGCAGACAGGTCTTGTTAGGGGGGTCGTGAGGTTTCCAGGAGCAGTGACTGGTTCGAGGCCTGCCGCTGGGAAGTGGCACTGCCAGCAACCTCCCAGTGGCCATCTCTAAAGTCTGTACCTGAACAAGTCGCTGGGACTTGGTCAACGATCAGGCCAGTGAGATTGCTCCCACCCGCCCCCAGCCTGGGGGTCTCAGTGAGCTCTCTCTGCTGAGTCCGCAGTCGTCGGGCCCTCAGAGTAGAGGCTGAGTGTCCTCCAGGGGACACTGGGCCCCCAGGAGGCTTATCGCATGGAACCCTGTAGAAATGGAGGAAAACCAGGCGACTTGCCCAGCACCCCCAGGCCTTTACTGCCGCTGCTGGCCGGAAGGAGAAGGTTAGACAGGGTCAGGGTCAGGGTCAGGGTTAGGGTGCCGTTCTGTTATGGCAGGGGTCCGCCCTAGTCAGCTGGGGGTCAGAACAGCCCTAGTAGATGCACCAGATGGCAGCACCCCTCCCGCAGGGCTGGGGGCAGCAAGGAGCGGGCAGACGACCGAGACAGGTATCCCCCCTCAACTCTCCTCGCACCGGGAAAAGGCGGAGCAGTCTGGGTGGTCCCTGCCACCCTTCGGGCCGAGGGGGAAGCACGAAATGAGGGGCAGAAATTGTGCCCTTGCCCAGCCGGCCCTTTCCAGACGGGGGCAGGACGTAGGGAGGGGGCACCGTGCCGGATGAGAAGTTGGGAGAACGGGTTCTGGTTTGGAAGTGAGGCAGACGCTGCAAAGCTGATAAAAAAGCCCCTTCCGCTTACACCCGACTCACCGTTTATCTGCACGAACAGCCGTTCGGGACCGTTTTCTGTGAGGAGCCCGGCTGCACCGGGGTGAGGCCCAGGATTCTGGGGGAGGGGGCGAGGGCTTCGGAAGCTTAGGCTCTGCCTTCCAGCTCCGAGGGCCACGCAGAGCCCGCATCACGCCGACACCGTGGGAGGGGACGGCGTGGTGGTCCTTCCCGAGGCCCCTCCAAGCTGCTCTTGGCTCCGGCGGGGGGCCTGGGGCCTCCTCTGCCCTCCTTTGTGTCCCTGGCTGGGCGAGTAGGCTGGGACTCTTCTCCAGGGATTTGGATGGATTCGATGGGGATGGGTGGGGATTTGACCTTGTGATAAAAAGGTCCCTTGTACCGCGTTGGGGCCTGATTTTCCGAGGAGAACTTGGGAGCTGCAGAAGCATGTTGCAGAGAGCAGAGACTGTGGTATTTATTTCTGCTTGGTGTCTGTTTTGAAATCTTAAAACCTCATAGTGTGTGGCACAGGAAAGGTTGAGTTGTGCTGTGCTCGTAAGACCAATATAAAGCCTGCAGAACAGATTAAATATGATTTCAGGACAGCAGAGCGTGTCTCTTTATTTAGAATCGTGCATGACGTTGCTGGAAGGAAGTGCCGGAGCTTTGCCAGCAGCTCCATCAATCTACAGTCCGCCCCAGTGATGGGTGGCGACCTGGGGCTATCCTGACCGCCCCTCCAGTACTCTGTCCAGGATGATTTGTTGGAAATTGCTGTGTGCTCCAGCAATGCCACTGGCCAGCTGTGTGTCCTTAGGCAAGTCCCAAGACCTCTCCGCGTCTCAGTTTCCCAACTTTGAGATGCAATGACCATAAAAACCTCTGACTGTGTCTCTTTTCTGCTTAAAACCTTCAAGTGATGGCTTATGGCGTTTGAGGTGAACCTAAGCACATTGACAAAGCCACAAGACGCAGCCTTCTCCCGTACCCCGTGCTTCCGTTTCTGGAGTGTCACCACATCCCCATCCTCTCTCGTCTCTGGGCTTTTACTCTACCTGGTTCCTCTGCCTGGAACATTTTCTTCCTCCTTCTTTCTTCATCTTCTTCCTGCTCTCTTTTCTCTGCCTAGTTCCTTCTCTTTCTTCAAGGTCAATCTAGCTAAAAATTTATCATTTATTTTCTTCAAGAACCATCTTTTGGTTTCATTGATTTCTTTCTGTTGCTTTTCTGTCCTCTGTTTCATTTATTTCTGCCCCTATCTTTATTATTTCCTTCCTTCTTCTTACTTTGGGTTTGATTTTCTCTTCTTTTTCTCCCTTCTTGAGGTGGAGCTTAGATGGTTGATTTTAGATTTTTCTTCCTTTCTAATATTAGCGGTTAAAGCTAAAAATGTTCCTTTTCACATTGCTTTAGCTGCATCCCATACATTATGACGTGTTGTGCTTCATCTTCATTCAGTTCAAGATCTTTTCTAAATTCCCTTGTGATTTCCTCTTTGATCCATCGGTGTTTAGAAGTATGTTATTTACTTTGCAATATTTGAGGGTTTCCTAAATTTCTTTCTGCTGTGATCTCTAATTTAGTCCCATTGTGGTCAGAGAACATATTTTGTATGTTTTATACTTAAGTAAGTATAAGTATACTTAAGTATACTTAAGTAAATATATACTTAGGTAAGTATACTTAAGTAAGTATACTTTTATACTTACTGAGGCCTGTTTTACAGCCTAGCATATGAGAGAATGTTCCCTGTGCCCTAGAAAAGATTGTTTTTTCCTGCTGTTGTTGGGTAGAGGGTTGGATAAATGCCAGTCAGGTCAAGTGGGTTGACAGTGTTGTTCAGGTCTTCTATATCCATACTGATCTATCTAGTTGTTCTAACTGTTACTGAAACTGGAGTCTTGAAATCTCCAGCTGTGATGGTTGAATTTACTTTTTCTCCTTTCAATTCTGACAGTTTCGCTTTGTGTATATTGGGGCCGTGTTTGTAGGCGCATGTACATTTGTACTTGTTATATCTTCCTGAAGGATTGACCCTTCTTCTCCTTCAGCCTAACTTAAATGTCCCTTTTCCGGAGAGGTCTTCCCAGATCTCAGTGGTGTCAGTTCCCTCTGCCATCATTGCCGATGACTTCTGGTATTTTCCCCATCGTAACATGCACCAAACTGTATTATAATTGCTTGAAAGATCCATGGGGACAGGGAGCATGTCAAACCTATTCAGTTCTTCATGCCCAACACCTAACATAGAGCCTGCACATAGTCATAGGAGCTCTGTGAATATCTGCTGATCAAATGAATAAGATCATGTCTATGAGGAATATTTTATTAATATTGGTTGTTATTGGGCTTCCCTGGTGGCGCAGTGGTTGAGAGTCCGCCTGCCGATGCAGGGGACACAGGTTCGTGTCCCGGTTTGGGAGGATCCCACACGCCGCGGAGCGGCTGGGCCCCGTGAGCCATGGCCGCTGAGCCTGCGCGTCCGGAGCCTGTGCTCCGCAACGGGAGGGGCCACAGCAGTGAGAGGCCTGCGTACCGCAAAAAAAAAGAAAAGAAAAAAAATATTGGTTATTATTATTCCTGTCATGCAGCATTGTCTTCACCTACAAACATGTGAAAAAAATTAGTGCTTGAGGACAGCTATGACCCAGTCCACCTAGGTGCCACACAAATGCTTCTTGAACAGAATTGAGTTAGGATAAAGCCTTAGTCCCGAGGGAAGCTGTCAGGGCAGCTCCTCCAGGTCTCCTGTGTTTGGGACCACTCAGTGTCACCTGTCTGAGGTGGGGCACCTGCCCCAGTCTCCCCCACTCTCTCTTTGGATTTGATTTGTCATTGGCTTGTCTGTTGACGTGGTCCATCTGTCTCCTTGCACGTGGTCTTCTTGGCAACCCTGGATCCATTTAAAGTGGACTTCCCACGTGCCATGCCTTGTATCAGCTATTGACAATGTGATGATGAATAAGAATAAAAAGTACCTACTATGTGACAGGCATTCTTCTGGGCCTTCTCTGTACCTGTTTCAGCCTCATGACAATCCAGTGAAATAGGGATTCCTGCAGCCCTTTGCAGGTGAGGAATGCAAGGCCCAGGGAGGTTCAGCGTTTTGCCCGAAGTCACACAGCACGTAAGTGCAGAGCTGAAAAACTCACCAGAGTGGTTCCAAATCCCATGCTCATTTCCACTCTTCCCTTCTCCCCTGAGAGGTGAGGATTCTGCTGATTCTGTGGGTGTGTGTGGATACTTTCCTCCCAGATCAAAGCGCTGTGTGTTTAAACCACAGCATCTAAAATGGAGATGAAAAATTATGTAGTAACAACATTTTAAGGCAAATTAACCTTGATAAGATCTTTAATGTCACGTATTAGACTATTTTCCCTTAGTGATGCATTAAAAGTGTCAAACCCGACATGATCGCACAATTAATGAGGTTACACACGATGTAAATTTCAATTCATTATTACAGTGTCTGTGCTAATAGACTTGCAGTTAACACCAGACCCCATGCTAGTTCAAAAGGACAACTTTTTGTGAATCGTGTGAAATGAACAGGCAACCAGTTTGGACGAACTGGAGTGAGGATGATTTCTGCCATCGTCTAATGATGTCCTAAGATTAGCCGTAAAGATGGAGTTCGTTGAGAGAGTCCTGCGTGTAAGACCAAGCAGCTGACGTGACGTCAGCTTGCCTCCCTGGGTTGCCCTTTTTGGAATTCCTGGGGGAATTATTCACCATTAACTGAGTGTCCGTCAGGCAGCTCATTCTTCCAACGCTGCTGGCTCTCTTGCAAGAATTAGGAAATTTGAGTTCATTCCAAGAAAGCAAATCGTGTGAGGAAGTTCTTCTGTGAACCTGAGGAATAATAAAAATAACTCGTATTTCTTGCGTTCTGACAATACGTCAGGCACTGAAATCAGATGTTCGTGGTGCATTCTTGATTTCAGCTCCCCCGACCCCAGTAGCCTGGCTCCTTTATCAACCCCTACTCTGCAGTTGATGAAACTGAGGTTTCCAGATGCAGAGTAACTGGACCAAGTCACAAGGCTGGTTGGAATCAGTTTTGAATCCTGTATTTTTTTTTTGTTTTTTTTTGCGGTATGTGGGCCTCTCACTGCTGCGGCCTCTCCTGCTGCGGAGCACAGGCTCTGGACGCGCAGGCCCAGTGGCCACGGCTCATGGGCCCAGCCACCCCGCGGCATGCGGGATCCGCCCGGACTGGGGCACGAACACGTGTCCCCTGCATCGGCAGGCGGACTCTCAACCACTGCGCCACCAGGGAAGCCCCTGTGTTTTTAAGTTATCTTTTTCTGCCTTTTTGCCATCAGAAAGTGAGCTATTATTAAAGGACAAGGTGTACATTGCTGGAATCACATTTGGAATATGATGCTAACATTCTCCTGGGTTCTAGACAGAGGATGCAGAGATCACACACCTCTTCGTACATGTAATTTCCCTGCCCTACAAAGGAGAAACTCCATTTCACGGAACACCTACCTCCTGTGCCCGTTAATAATCTAGCGTTCCGAATACGTGAGCTGCTTCATCCTGACAACAAGCTTTTGAGAGAGGAGTTGCTATGCGGGGAAGCAGAGGCCCAGGGGTGGCACAGCTGAGCGGAGTTGCTGGGATTTAAGTCCTCGTCCGTCTCACTCCAGCTCTCCTGCCCTTTCCTCTGTGCCTGGGGGACCGAGGGCCGCTCTGCCTCGGTGACCGTTCTGAACAATTGCAGATCAGCTGCGCAGGTGTCTCAGCCTTTCTCTTTTAAACACCCTGAGGGGGGGCCCTTTGCAAACCCACTGCACATCCCTTTGCCTTCCCCACATGCATTTAATCAACACGTTATCATTTTCTTGGATGCCTTGGCCGCAGAAATGTATGGCAAGTTTTTAAAAAGGGGCTGGGAGCACGGGAACCAAAGGTAGTACCTAGAGCTGGCCAAAGTACAGTGGAAAGGGCATTTTCACGCATTTTTCTGCACTTTTCACGCATTTTTCTGCACGGCTGTAAATTGACGCAGCCTCTTTAAGAAGCGCACTCACCCTGTGACTGGAGAATCCCACTCTGGGAATTTCTCTGAAGACAATGGATCATTCACCATCAGGAAGACACTCCACAGGAAGATGTTCACATCAGTGTTATTTACGGCATCGACGATTAGGAGGCAGTGTCGATGCCCTACCGTGGGGCTGTCCTTAAGTAAATCGGTTGACTTCTCGTGATGATCGGTGTTAAGTCATTTCAAATGATCCTTGGAAGACCATACAATGGAAAAAGAGCTTATGATACATGGATAACGGGGTGCGTCCTTGGGCGGGTTCAGTAGGGTGTCGGATGCCATGCTTAGGAATTTTGACCCCCGATGTTGGGTTGCAGGCCCTCACCCCTGGCAGGCTGTGCGCTGCTGAAGGGTGGCGTGGCTGGACCTAGATTCTGGGCGGCCAGCTGAGTACCAGTGTGCGACTGGGCTCCGTGAGAGCGTGCTGAGATGACGGAGCCGCCCAGGTCGTTAGGTAGGCGTGTTTCAAAGGAGCACGCTGGCTGCTGGGTGGACCCAGCAGGTGGTCGGGGGGATCCCAAAGGCCAGACCTGGGGCGGCAGGTGTGGGGGAGCCTGTGCCTGGCATGGCCAGGCCCACCGGGAGGGCTGGGCGGTAGAGATTTTCACCAAGGCCACACGTAAGCCTATTGGCCACAATGGCTTTTTTCTTTTTTTGTAACATCTTTATTGGAGTATAATTGCTTTACAATGGTGTGTCAGTTTCTGCTTTATAACAAAGTGAATCAGCTATACGTATACATATGTTCCCATATCTCTTCCCTCTTGCGTCTCCCTCCCACCCTCCCTATCCTACCCCTCTAGGTGGTCACAAAGCACCGAGCTGATCTCCCTGTGCTATGCGGCTGCTTCCCACTAGCTATCTATTTTATGTTTGGTAGTGTATATATGTCCATGCCACTCTCTCACTTCGTCCCAGCTTACCCTTCCCCCTCCCCGTGTCCTCAGGTCCATTCTCTACGTCTGCGTCTTTATCCCTGTCCTGCCCCTAGGTTCTTCGGAACGATTTTTTTTTTTTTTAGATTCCATATATACTTTAATTGGCTCTGAGGAATTCACTGCTCTTATTGATTGATTGATTGATTGATTTTTGGCTGCGTTGTGTCTTCGTTGCTGCATGCGGGCTTTCTCTAGTTGCGGCGAGTGGGGGCTACTCTTCGTTGCGGTGCGCGGGCTTCTCACTGCGGTGGCTTCTCTTGTTGCAGAGCACGGGCTCTAGGCACGTGGGCTCAGTAGTTATGGCACGCAGGCTCAGTAGTTGTGGGTCTAGAGCACAGGCTTAGTAGTTGTGGCGCATGGGCTTAGTTGCTCTGCGGCATGTGGGATCTCCCCGGACCAGGGCTCAAACCCATGTCCCCTGCATTGGCAGGTGGATTCTTATCCACTGCGCCACCCGGGAAGCCCCGAAATTCACTGCTCTTAGTTGCTACTGTAATCGCTCATCTCCCTGTTAGAGTCGGGCTCACTTTGGAAGGTGCCCCAGGCGTCGGCCTCCTGCTTCTGTGTTTGCTCGGCACAGTGGCTGTTCCCTGCACTCCTCTGGACACGGGGGCCCACGCGGGCGCATCTTCCCTCGCTGTGTTGTCTGGGGGAGGGGGAGCGGGGGCACTGACAGGGGCCGAGCAGGGGCGGCAAGGGGGGCGGGAGTGCTCTGCCAGCCTGGGGCCTCCTGCGGTCCTGTCGGGGTGTCCCAGGCTGGCGTTTGCAAATCGGGTGCCCGTAGTGTCACTGTACTCATGTTTACATATTGTGTGCCCCTCTCGGACCAGGTGGCCGGTAAGGGCGGTGGGGGGCCGTGACCGTGTCCTCGTGGCTAGCACACACAACCCCCAACCACCCTTAGTCCCTCCCAGCCCCTGGCCCGTGGGCTGGAGGGAGCCACCAGCTCTCTGCTGCTTGGGTCACTGTCACCCGCCGTGTAACTGTAAGCCCGGGACGGAGCATTTGCTGCTTCCTGACAGATCTTCATAAAACAGCACAACAGCGGCCTGCTCAGAATGTCACCTGGTCATCGGTGACACCGGTGTTCTGGGTTGTCGCCTTGTTAACCATGTGGATGGTGGACCCTGGCCGCCTTCACCTCCCCCACTGCCCACTGCACACGGCCGGCACGTTCCCTCTCTCTGCTTTCCTTCCAGCTCTGTCCTGTCTCCCATCGTGTTCTCTAGCTCCGCTTCCCTTCGTTACGTCTCCACCTCTCTCTCTCCTTTCGTTCTGTCTTTGGCTCATCTGTCTTCTCCCTTATCTCTGTCTGTCTCTGTCTTGTTAAAAGGGTCTGGACAGCAGTTCTCACTGAATGAGCTTCTCTGCGGCCACAGAGGAGGGGACGGCGCATGCTCCTCTGAGACGTCACGGAGGCCCCTGTCTGTCCGTACGCCTTCTCACCTGTCCTCTCTCCCACCCACCATGCGCATCCGCCCGTCCGCCCGTTTCCTGAGCTTCCTCTGTGCTAGATGCTGGGGACACAGTGACGGACAAGGCAGATGGCGTCAGTGGCTTCTTATTCGGGCTCCCTGAACCCTTCTGTGTATCCACGTCTCACAATCCTAATCATTTTTTTTATTTTTATTTTTTTTTGTGGTACGCGCGCCTCTCCCTGTTGGGGCCTCTCCCGTTGCGGAGCACAGGCTCCGGACGCGCAGGTTCAGCGGCCATGGCTCACGGGGCCCAGCCGCTCCGCGGCATGTGGGATCTTCCCGGACCGGGGCACGAACCTGCGTCCCTTGCATCGGCAGGCAGTCTCTCAACCACTGCGCCCCCAGGGAAACCCCCTAATCACTTTTAAACTGTGAAATATTTTGTGCAGCTCCGCCTCTCTCGCCAGACTTTGAATGCTTCCAGAGCTTGGGCTGGGTCTTTTTCTATGTCCTAATGCCCAGCACCTAGTACAGAGGTACCTGGCATATCACAGCTTTCCGTAAATTCTGCTGTGTAGCCATCTGTGCTCGGGATCTGGGGGGTCTGGGAGTGGCACGTGCCTGGGAATCTCCGTGCGGACAGCCCTGGAAGGGTGCACAGGCCTTACCCGAAGCCCAGCCCGCTCTCTGTCGGTTTCTGGAATCTTCAGCTTTGAGCAGCCACGTCTCTGCTCTTCAGGCGACAACATGCTTCTAGTGGCAGCTCCGTGCCACGTGAGCGGGGGCGAGCGTTCCTACAGTCGCTGCAGACCTGGGCAGTGCTGGGCAGCAGCGAGGGGACAGCGCAGCCGCCTGGGGTGAGGGGGGCAGCTGGAGGACACGCACACCTCTTGATCGAAAGGCAGACCTTGAACCCATCCACCCACGATAAAGCGAGGCCTGCTTTCTATTCGCGGGACCTCCTCAGAGGGCTCTGAGGGCATTTTACAAACCAGAGCAGGGAGGAAACCTGTACCAATTAAATAAGAAAGCATGCCTGACGTGGGTTGAAAGGCAAGCGAGGGAAGGAGCGAGGGGGTGATGGACCCACAGCCTGTGGATCCTGGCGCTCCCTTGGAAAATCTGAACTCCAAAGTACTTGAAAACCAGATTCGACCTCATTAATCAGCCAAACCACTGATTGACTCCTTTTACACAATGGGGAGGTTTATTGTCCGGGATGACTGTTACCTCCGTGTTAAATACGATGTGGCTTTTATTAATATTTTGTTTATCCCTATCTCATCTTTTGTTTCCAAACAATATCAAGTGCTAGAAAAACACAAACATATGCACAGAAAAGAAACCCCACATTTTACTGACAGTACTCAGTCTGTTCTGTTTATCTGTCCAGCTAATGATGTTTTATTGGTTTGCATAATTCCTGAGTTGTGGGAGGGACCCTGGGCTCGCTTGGAGGGACCCCGAGCTGGGCCCGGGAGCCACACTAATGGGAGGCCCCTCTTCCCTCTCCCCTGTGCGCCTCAGACAGACCTTCCAGGTAACCCCTTCGTGCTCCTCTGGCTTGATGATGTGCCTGGCCTCCCCTGGCCTCAGGGCACATCCCTCTGGTTTAGGACCATCTTAGAACATCTTTGGACAAAATAACTCTGCCACACAATCTGTGTCAGCCAGCGGAGACTTGCTGCTGTAACAAACATCCCCCTCAACGTTAACAGCTTTACACACGAAGTGCTTACTTTTCTGTTCATGCAGCAACCAAGCGGGGTGGTCCTGGGGGGCTGGGGCTCCTGCAGGTGGGGACGTGGGGACCCAGGTGCCTTCACCCTGCGTCTCTGCTGTGTCCTCCATTCCCCCAGCGTGGGTGGGAAGGAGGGGTCGCACAGGGCTGCGGGGGCTCGTAGCAAGCCATTGAAGGTCCAGCGGAGGCAGCTATGAATGAAACCTGTCGGGGGGCCCTCCCATCACAGGGAGCCTCGGGCTGAATGTTGGGGAAACCACCTTCCCGTTCTCTCTGCCCCAGGGCTCAACTCAACTTCAGGGGAGACTGAAATGTGGTCTTATGTGAGTCCTGGGGAGGAGGGAATGGCCTCTGGGAAACACCTAACACTTTATTTGCAGCCAGTTCTTCTTGCCTGAGTGAGATCAAGATATCAAGGGGCCTAGGCCAGCCGGCAGGGGCTGATGCGTCCTGCCCCGGGTCCCTCCAAGCCCCACATTCTCTCTGACCTCCCTTTCTCCCACCCTCCCCCTGGTCTCCCGGCCCCCGCCACTCCAGCCTTCTTTCTGTCCATTGGGTTGCCCAAGTTTGGATGTAGCTGCCTCAGGGCCTTTGCACTGACTTCCCCTGATTGGAACAGCCTGCATGTGGCTGGCTCCTTCCTGTAGGTTTCCAGCGTCAGTTCTTCAGCGGGTTTCTCATCAGACCACCCAGAGTAGGGCTGTCCTCCGGCCCTCAGGGCTAGTCACCCTGCAGAGCTGGCCCCTTCTCTGCTGTTTTCCCCCATAGCTTATCACCATCTGACGTAGTATGTATCTGGCTTATTTATTTGGTTGTTTTTTGTCTTGGCCCCAGTCTTAGTTTACACGGGCTGCTATAGCGAAATGCCACGGACAGAGGGGCTTAAACAACAGGTATTTATTTCTCGCGGTTCTGGAGGCTGGAAGACGGGGTTCGAGGTGTTTTGGTTCTAGGGGAGGACCCTCTTCCTGGCTTGTTAACAGCTGTGGTCCTGCTGTTTGCTGACAGAGCCTCCCCTCATCACACAGAGGGAGCTATCTCTCTGTCTTCCTCTTCTTATAAGGACACTAACCCCAGCAGGCATGCGGGCCCCACCCTTATTACCTCATCTAAACCTAATCACCCCCAAAGGCCCCACCTCCTAATCCACCACACGCGGGGTTAGGGCTTCAGCAGATGTATTTTAGGGGGACAAACATTCAGTCCATAGCGGCCCCCTCTGCGTGCACTGCGATGTGGACTAGAGGGGCGGGGCCCGTCGATTCTGCTCCAAGCTACGTCTTCAGGGATTAAGGCAGCCCCTGGCACCTAGTGGCCCCTCAGGAATGTTTGCTGAATGAGCCGATGTGTCTGTGAATGAATGATCCCAGGGTTTCTGAAGACACCTCCGGTCCTGCCCTGCTGAATGGGCCCAGGTTCATCCTGGAGGCGACCAGCCAGCCACCTGCTCTGCCCCAATGTGGGCCGGACATTTTATAACCATTATCTCATGGAATCTCCCCAATGAACTGAGAAGAAGGTATTCTGAGCCCGTTGTAGAGGTGAGGAAACTGGGGAGAGCTGGAGCTCACCGGAACCCTGCCTCCTCCCTCGGCCCCTGGGCCTGGCGGGAGCCCTGGCTGCTGTGTCCGTGACCTTGCGTGTACTTCTGTTCCTTCCACTTGGACATCTCCAGCCCTGTCTCTGACCGCCTGCTCCTGGGACTTGGGAAGGTTCCAGCTCAAATCTGCCTTCAGGGCTCAGCCTTTGCTCTTTTATTTGAAAAATCTAAATAAAAAGTATAAAACATTCGCACATTGGCATGACTATTGGTTCCTAATCCCAGATGTGAAAATTCGGATTGCTTAATGAAGGGAGAGAGCAGATAACAGACTGCTCTCTCTGAAAGTTTGTCTAAAAACGTCAGCTGATGGTGACGTGTGCTACTAGGTCCCTGAAGTGGCTTTCTGAGTGGCCTGGCTCCTGCCAGACTCCAGGGGCTGGGACACTTAGCTAAGGAACTGGATTGAAGGAGGTGCTAATTGCACACTTAAAGTGATAATAATCGCTAATCGTCAGCGCTGCTAATTGAGTGATAATTTTGTTCCTTCGAGGTGACTTAACCTTTTAGAGGTGAGGGTTTTTGAGAAGATTCCATGAGATAATACAATGTGAGCTCTGTTGGGGGAAAATAGAGAAATACAAATCCTTTCTTGGTTTGGAATGAGAGGTTTAATTTTGGCGTGACGCCTGCCGTCCGTCCAGGCCTTCAGCTGCAGGCTGGGCGGGGGCCTGAGGGAGATCCCGGGCCCTGCCCCCTGGCTTGCTCTACCTTCTGGGGCTGGGCCTGGGGCGTCTGTGGACAGTGCTGTCTGCCAGCATCGCTTCAGATGGCTACTCGGGGAGGAATGTGGTTCTTCCAGTTAGGGACCCTTTCCAGGTGGGCCCCTTGGGACTCTGCTTCCACACAAGGGGCCAATGGAAAATACTTGCGTATCTCCTGTTCCCAAGGAAGGGAGTAAAGCAGGCTCGGGTTTCCTGAGCAGGTCAGAAAGGAAATACTACACCAGGTGTCCGCTGATGTGGGATCTGTTTTCTTGACATCGGTGCAACTTCAGATCTGCCGGGAGCACGTGGCGACAGCGTGGGCGAGGAGACCAGCTGGTGTGACCTGGTTAAGGAGAGGGGTCACTGGTTGGCGTCCGTGAGCACCTGCTGCATACCGGGCACTTGGTTTACGTTATCTCTGCAGTAGCCACCTGGGCTGATGTTAGTCTTTCCATTAACCCCGTTTTACAGATGACAGCACGGAGGCTCAGAGAGGTTACCTTTCCCAAGGTCACGATCCTGAGAGGCTGGCGGTATTGTCATTATGATTAAATTCTCTTTATTCTCATTTCACAGAAAAGTGGGCTGAGACCCATAGAGGTCACAATCCTGAGGGCTGGCTGGCCCTTCTGTTATTATGGTTATAATTATTCCCATTTCATGGGAGAGGAGACTGAGGCATGGAAAGTAATGGATTTTCTGGGTCCACCCGTAGTAAACTGAGGCTGTGTTCTTTCCTCTTTATGAGGTTGACTTTCAATTTAATTTTGAACTATTGGCTTTTAAATATTAAGCCTTTACACCAGTGTGCGTTGATTCACACCCCCTAAGAGGCACCTGCAGTTACAGATGTAGATTTCAGTCTGACCGTCTGATGAGCAGAGGGGTGAGCTTGATAACAGCAACCTTCGTTTTTCTGGAAGGAATTTTTGGAACATATCGAGGTTTCCTTCGTGGCCCGTATTGCATCAATTTTTGTGGCTGTCTGATGGGCAATAGAAAAGATGCTGTGTTTTTGCTTTAAGTTATCCGTTAACACTATGGTTTTCTTTTTTGTTGTGGTTGTTTTCGTTTCTTTGGCCGCGTTGGGTCTTTCATTGCTGCGCGTGGGCTTTCTCTAGTTGCGGCGAGCGGGGGCTACTCTTTGTTTCGGTGCGCGGACTTCTCATTGTGGTGGCTTCTGTTGTTGCGGAGTACGGGCTCTAGGCGCATGGGCTTCGATAGTTGTGGCGTGAGGGCTCAGTAGTTGTGGCGCACGGGCTTAGTTGGTCCGTGGCATGTGGGATCTTCTGGACCAGGGCTCGAACCCGTGTCCCCTGCATTGGCAGGCGGATTCTTAACCACTGCGCCACCAGGGAAGCCCTGAAAGTCTTTTTTCTCACCCTGTAAAGGTGACGTCACTCATTATGTCAGGACTCCACTCAGGTCAGAACAGGACAGAGGCTGCAAAGCCGTGGGCCACGGTGCTGCTGTCTGTCACCCACAGCACTTCAGACGTTTGAGAATTAGCAACTTTATCAGTTTGCTAGGGCTGCAGGACCAAGAACCCCAGCCCAGTGGCTTAAACAGCAGAAACCCATTCTCTCCCAGCTCTGGAGGCTGCAAGTCCAAGACCAAGACCAAGGTGTCAGCAGGGCTGGTTTCCTCAAGGCTATGGAGGAGGGTCTGTTCCAGGCCTCCCTCCTTGGCTGGAGACGCCGTCTGCGCTCTGTCTCTTCACACGCCTACTCTTGTCTAAGGACGCTGGTCAGCGTGGATTAGGGCCACCCCACGCCAGCATGACCTCATCGTACTCCTTTCATCTGTAACAGTCTTATTCCAAATAAGGTCACATTCTGGGGTGCTGGGAGGTTAGGGCATCAAGATATGATGAATTTTGGGGGGAGACACAGTTCAATTCATAATAGTTACTAACCTTTAAAAAGTGGGAGCTGTTGCTTCAGAGTCCGGACGTACAGGTTCTCTTGAAAATCTGGAGAATCCAGCCACATTGGGCACCGTCTCAGAGCTGTCACCGGCCCTGCACCCCGGCCACCTCGCCCGTGGGGTCTTCCTGCCCCCCCCCCCCCGCCATGCATCACTGTGTGACCTTTGGAACATTGGTTGCAGGCACAGGCTGTGTGGTCCGGCAGACCTAGATTCAAATCCCACATCACAGCTGAGTGACCTCGAGGAGTCACAGAACCTTCCGAAGGCTTGTTGCTGCGTCCGTCATGTTCACATGGTCTCCACTCTTGGGGTTTTGGTGGGGAGCGCGTGACCTAATGCGGTTGAACATTGGGTCGTGTGCACCGTCTCCCCTTGACGGGCCGTCTTCTTTATCATTGATGATAATAGTATGTCCAGTCCCCGGTGGGGCTGGAGAATCGGGGTCAATCTCAGACCCAGCACACGCCGCTGAAGGGTCCCCGTTTGCAAATGCACGTGTTGAAACTTCTCCACCAAGATATTTTATCTGACAATTGCTGGCACTCGTGGACGCCGGGTAATTTATTTTTAGGAAAAACCACTTAGGAAAAGTGCTCAGGGTTGCCGCTGTTTGTTTAATTGGCTTTGTGTAAGCAGGGGCCACGGCAGCATCTAAAAATACCCCAGCCGAGTTCCTCATCTGTGCTCCCGCTTCGAAAGGGTCCATTGAGTTCCTAAAGATCGACGCTGGAGATCCTGACAGCTGGTAGAAAATGCATTCTGTCTTTGACCTTTGCCGGCTGCTGTTAGAGCGTCATTCTGTGAGAATGATTTATTTTTGCATGGGATGTATTCCCTTCGAGGGCTGTAGACATCAATGTACCTGGGATTAAAACCAGGTCGAGAGCATTGAGTAAAAATAGCACTTTAGGGTTTCCCTGGTGGCGCAGTGGTTGAGAGTCCGCCTGCCGGTGCAGGGGACACGGGTTCGTGCCCCGGTCCGGGAAGATCCCACATGCCGCGGAGCGGGTGCGCCCGTGAGCCATGGGCGCTGAGCCTGCGCGTCCGGAGCCATTGCTCCGCAATGGGAGAGGCCACAACAGTGAGAGGCCCGCGTACCGCAAAAAAAAAAAAAAAAAAAAAAAAAAAAAAATAGCACTTTAACCTGAAGAATACACGTGGGCCACCAAGGGGCCAGCCTCGCCTGAGAGGCAGCTGGTGTCGAGATGGTGTCCCCGAGGGCCTCCCGCTGCAGGAGGTGACAGAGGGACAGCGAGGACGGCAACCTGGGGCACAGGAGGCCTGCTGTTGTGGCTGTCACTGGGGAAGAGCCAGCGAGCATAGTAATTACGCAGAGCGGTCGTAAGCGTAGCTATCACTGAGAGTGTGCCCTGTAACAGCCAGCGTATTCCAGTGATCACAGGCATTATTTTAATTAATCCTCACGGTATTTTGTTATTTTAGTTCATGTCCCATGAGGTGGCTAATTACCTTTTTAATATTCCCGCCATTGATCAGCGTTAAATGCCATTGATCTGCCTACTGCCTACTGTTGCCTGACGACACACGGCATTCTTTCTGCATTAGCTTATGAAGTCTTCATGATATCACCATCGTACTGCTTTATTTCCAGTTCACAGACAAGGAAGCTGAGGCTCAGAGAGGTGAGGGGACATGGCCCACATGTCACAGCAGGACAGTGGCAGGGAAAGGATCCAGCCTTGTCTGACCTCATCCCCCCATCCCCCACCCTCTCTGCTGGGTGGTCCAGTGTGGCCTCCCATCCCCTGCAAGGCACATTCCATCCTGGGCGGCTCTCTCTCTAGCTCCCGCCCGGGGCCCCCTGGAGTCTTGTAGAGCCATCCACGTCCTTTTCCCCAGGACAGCATGGAGGTCTGCTGACTGTGGTCACCCCTCCCTGGCCCCTTTCATCCTTGCCCTCACCATCCGGGCATCCTCCCCTGGACACCTGCGGAGGGCAAGCCCAGCTTGGAAGGGCCCCAGGAGGTGGTCCATCACACTGTCTGATGACCGACCCATCCTCATACCCACAACAGGGCCACGCAATCCCGCCCTGGCCTGTGGCTGGAACAGGGACCAGGTTGACGTCACCCTCACGGATCAGCTCCAACCTGCCTGGATGGATGGGGCTCCTGGGGGGAGGGCATGTGATACGTTTCCTCCTGTCTCCTCCTAAGAGGATGGGCATGGGCCCTCTGTGTCCTCCCAAGGCCGGACAGATGGCGCCGTGGCCCGTGGGGGAAGCATGGTGCCAGGGAAGAGCTGTCCCTCATCCTGGAGGGCCCGCGTCCTCCACTGCCAGCTCTGGAGGAAGCACAGGGCAGCTGTCCTTTCGCTTTGGGCGTGGTCTGCAGCCTGGTAGGAGGGAATCCCTTCACTTGGCAGTTGGATGGAAGGTGTCAGACCACAGGACACTGAAACTTCCCACGTCCGATGTGTTGAGTGAGACTTTAGGCCAGCGCTGTGCAGGCTGGGTGCCACAAGGATGCGGTCAGGCCCCGCAGGGTCCGTACAGGCAGGCATCAGGCACGGGGGCAGACACTCCCCTCTGAAACCTTACCGTGAGGCCACGTTTCACAAGTTGTTTGTGGATTATAAAAACAGCAAAAGGAGGGGAAAGAAATTAAAAATCTTTGAGCATTTACGACACACCTGACTATGTACTAGGTGATGTTTTTATCTCCCTTTTAAGATGAGGAATTGCAGGCTCAGAGAAGTTAAGTGGTTTACTCAAGGTCACCCAGCTAATAAGGGCTGAACGGATGAACGGGCCAGGGAAGGAGGTTGTATAGCTGGGATTTGAACTCATCTGTGTCTGGCTTCAGAGTCCCCACCTGCTGAGTTGCATATGCTTTTGGGTCCTGCCTCTGACTGTCAAGAGGCAGAGATGGGCGTTCCCGTGGGCCACGTGGACAGGAAGCCACAGTGACCCCTGAGCTCCGTCTCGTTCACCTGCAGGTGCATCTTTCTGCATCTTCCCTCTAAGGCAGCACTCGGTTTAAGGGACTTTGCTGGGACCCTTGTGTTGCGTGAGGGCTAGGTGAGATAGACAGAGATGCAAGAGGCGTGAGGACAGATCTAAATGGTCACAGCTCAGGCCACGTGCAGGTCCTGTGAGCATGGTTCTGGGCCCACAGCATCTCTGAGTCCATGGACCACTCGGCCCCGTGCCCCCCGACTGACTCCCAAGGGCACCATATGTTCTTGGTGAGTCCATACTTTTGAGTCCTGATGGCCTCTCTCTCTCTGAATTCTCAAAACTCGCTGTTTTACATTGATTCCATTATTATTCTGGGCTTGATGCTAAGCTCACTAGGCCGTTATTTCTGGATTCAGATATTTCCTCTTTTTTTAAAGAAATGGGGACATTTACCCCTCTCTGGGCCTCTGGCAGCACCCCCCCCCCAATCTCACTGGGAGCAGGTGACACGGCCCAGAGAGTCAGCCGGATCCAGTCGGAGTCCCAGATCAGCCACCGGTCGTCTGAGTTTGGACCGAGAGCCCGAGGCTCAGTTTTTCCCATCTGTGAAATGGGTATGACAGTGCCCACCTCCAAGGGTGGAGGGTGAGCATTCAGTGAGTCATGTGGGTGAACATCTGGGGAGTGGAGAGCTGGTTCCCTCCCACCGTCTCCCTCTTCCCGACGTGGGTTCGTGGTGGTTCCTCCATGTTATCCCAGCCCATCGGGGCGAGTCCCTGTCCCTGGAGGCTGAAGGTTCTAGGCGGTCACTGCTTTGTCTTCCTGCTGGAAGACCTTGGTGCCAGACTGATGGAGCCAGACCCCGTCCTGGTCCCTTCTTCATGCATCTTTCTGCTCTCAGGGATGACAACTGTCCCCTAGTTTGGAGAGGACAGACTTTGGTCCCTGGTTTCTGTTTCTCTGTCCCCTTCCCGTGTCCCAGCCCCGGGCTCCATGCCCATCACCCCCCTTCCTTCGGCTTCCTCGCAGCCACACGGGGATTTACAGATTCTCCTTCATGTGTTTATCAGACTCTTCGTGGGGGCCCCACCCCTTCCCCATCTGCCCCCCAGCCCCCCATATTCCCCGTCAGTAGCATCATTATTTTAGCGAACGACATACATAATTTGGAGGTAACTTCATTATGCCTAATTGCGGCACGTAGATGCCAAGCAGTTTTTAAAAATGATGATCGCTTATGAGTTTCCTCGTGGAAATACTGTCAGCACGGTGATTTTGGAAATGAGCGTGTGTCTCCGGTGACTGCTTCCCCCATTAATGTCACCCCTTGCCAGGAAGCAGAGAGGCAAGGTAGCGGGATCTGATTTGGGTTCAGCGCGTTCATTTGGAAGTGAACGCCTACTGCCGTTGCCCAAATTAGCAGCTTCTCACCGGGAGCACGGCCTGGCTGCCAGGCCCTTGGTGCAGTCTCGCGATCGGCTGCCTGATGTGGGCTGGACCACATAATAGCAGCATTGGCCCCCTGCTTCTGTTATTACCATCCCAGGGAGTCAGTGATTATGAATAACATTATTTTATAAAGAAAAAGTATAGAACCTGCTTGCCTGACTCCAAAACAATAGGAGCTGTCCCCACGTGGAGAGAGGGGGTGTTGGAGTATCCGGGTGCTGGAGGTCCTGCTGCTGGCAGCTGTAAGGCTTTTATTAAACTGCCCTTCACGCGATGGCTAAGGAGGGAAAGAGAAACTGATGAGCCCCTGCGCGTTGAATGCTAATGACGGAAACCTCGCTTGAATGCTGAGGCTGACGCAGGCGCCCAGGCGCTCCAGGAACCCCGTGCTCTCCTGAGGCAGCCCCGAGGGGCAGGCGTGCAGGCGTGCAGCACAGCCAGCGGGGCTTGGCCCTGCCCGGAAGCGGCATGCACGTGTCCTCTTGGTGCTGACCTGGTCTGTGACACGAGCTCCCCATGTCACCTGTCTGAGAGGTGGAGGCGTGGGACTAAAAGGGCACTGGACTTGGAGTCAGGAAGCCTGGATCTGGGTCCTCACCCCAGGACCGACTCTGTGATCTTGGGCCAGGGAGACAGAACGTGGAAGGGCAGAGGGAACAGCCCATGCAAAGGCAGGGGGCTCTGAGAGAACAGAAGGGCAAGATGCGACTTGAGGTGAACGAACCCGTATCCCAGATATCGGAACCCGCCGGCCTGATGTGGATTGGTACCCTCTGCATGCGCATCTCAGGCAGGCATGGTGAGGGGTCCTGGCATTTTAACAAATGGGCTCAAGGCTTGCTAAGATATGGTGTCCTCACAACGAATCCCCCTCTATCTCACACCTCTTCCAGGTAGATAATTTTACCTGCCACGTTGAAGATGAGAGACCTGGGCCCGGGCCCTGGAGAAGATGCCATTGGCGTTTTTTGCTTTATTTGGCTTTTCACGATGGATTAATTTGTAGGTACGCCCTGAGCTTGTTCTATGCGCTCATCACCCATCCAGCCACTGGACCAGCTTCTGGGCTTCTGGGGCAAGCTTGTCTCTGCTGGGGCAAAGACCTGGGGCCAAGGAAGAGGGTCCTGCCCTGCAGAGCTGCCGCTCCGGGTGGAGGATGGCCACCGAGGCCGACCTTGCTGTGACAGGGCGCGGGCTGTGCCGACAGCTGGCCTCCGCTACTGGTACCCCACCGCACAGCCACGACGTCTGAGCCCCGTGGCCTGGCCTTCAAGGCTCTCCTGGCCAACTCTAGCCACATCTTCTGCCCAGAAGCCCCCATACTAACGCCCAGCTTGGGGACCTTCCTGAGGCTCTCCTAACACATTGGGACTTGTCGTGACTCCTTGTAAATGTACTTCTCACCCTGTTGCAGCTCCTAAGCCCGCCTCTTCAACCGGCAGACCCCCACAGTTACATCCAGGTAGTCAGGGATCAGACGGACCTGTGGACAAGTGTCAACTCTGCCAGTGAATAGGGATGTGACCTTGAGAAACACACCTAGTCCTTTGGGGCTCGTGTGTCCATCTGTGAAATGGGAATAATAGTATCTACCCCCTCACAGGGTTGTTGTAAGAGTTGAGTGGAACAAAGCATTTACTGCACTTTGTACAGTGCAGAGAGTTCAGTAATTGTTAGTGGTCAGCATCGTCATCACCATCACCACCACCGTCACCTCCACCACCACCGTCAACGTCACCATAGTCATCATCTTAATCACCACCGCCAGCACGATGGCATCAACATTACCACCACCAACATCACCACCACCTACGTAACTTGTAAAGTCTTACGCACAGGCTGGGGGTTAGAATCAGGTCCAGCACAGGTCTTGCTAGCAGGAGGTGCCTCATACACCCAGGCTGATCTTAGATCAGTTGAGTTTACTTGTGAGCATCTTTCTTTCCATGTGGGAGTGTTCTGGGTTGGCCTTGGACAGGGAAAGGCACCTGTCTTCATGGGGACATTTTGTTCTTGTTTCCCTCAATGTGATAAAAGCCACGTGACTGACCTTTTCTCTGGGCTGGCTCCAGAGTCCCTGGAGATCACCACTTGTCCACATGGTGTGCTGTCAGGCGGCCCGCTGCTGAGGACAGCGTGGTGTCCGCCTACAGGCGCTGCATTTGCTGGGCTGTCGCCATCTCCCGCTCAGGGTGATACACAGTGATTCAGCAAAGGGTCAGGCAGAGAAGAAGTCTTGGCAATAACGTTTTCTCTCCCTTTGAGAATGGCTTTTGCTTACTTCCCTTTACAAAACAGAACGAAATGTGGTGAAGTGCCCGCCAGGGGCCAGACTGTGTTGTGCGGACGACGTTCACGCTGATTCCTGAGACGCGGCAGTGACTGCTGAGGCCAGCGTTGTTAGTTCCAGTTTACAGAAGAGAAACCTTAGGGCACGGGGCTTACAGCCTTACCCGATGCCACACAGTACATAAGTGACAGAACGTGGGTTCACCAGCGTTCACACCAACGGCGCTTCTAGCTCCTCTGCTTTGAAGTCCCAGGGCAGAAGGAGCCTGGAAGAAGCCGGCTCTGGAGCCAGCTGGTCTGGGTTCAACTCCCAGCTCCGCCACATCCGAGCTGCACGCTTCATAATCGTTCTGTGCCTCTCAGATCTCATCGCTGGAGTGGGGTGGAGCTCGCCCTGCTTGGTAGAGATGCTGTCAGGCTTTAAGAGCAATTCGGTAGCTCAGCAGCATCGGCCGTGATTTGTGCTGTCACCGCAGAGGGGAGAGAGGTCGGCGGAACCAGACGGGCAGAGCTTTAGGAGCTGGGATGAAAGCTGTGAGGGGCCACGGAAGGGGGCCCTGATCAGACTGACATTTTTGGAAACATGGCCCTGGCTGCAGCGTGGGAGATGGGAAGAGAGGGGGCCCAGGTGTGCCCGTGAGGACCCGGGAGAGCTACAGTGGTCTAGGAGAGAGAGGGCGGGGGCTCCCCTAGGGTGACCTCAGCAGGGCAGGCAGGAAGTGGAGGGTGCGGGGCAAATGAGAATGGATGGGGGCTGGTGGTAACTTGGGCAGGAGGTGGGGGAGGAGGGGGTGTCAGAGCACCCCCAGGCTTCTGTTTGGGGGTGCCTGGGTGCATGGTACTGCAGCCTGAGATGGGGACCTGGACGAGGACTGGGATTGGGACGTCTGGTGCGGTTAGAAGGTCCATTTTGGACACGGTGGTCAGCGGCGTTCAAATGTTTTTCAGGTCCAAAGCCATTTCTTCAAAAAGGATCTCAGGGACTCTCCTGGAGGTCCAGTGGTTGAGACTCCACGCTTCCAGTGCAGGGGGTGCGGCTTTGATCCCTGACTGGGGAGCTAAGATCCCACATGCCACGCAGCACAGCCAAAAAATAAAAAATAATAAAATACTTTTAAGTTTTTTTTGTTTTAAAAAAGCATCTCAAACAGAGCCTGATATGTGAAACAGAGATCTTGTGTCTACCAGCCGGCCCTGCCCGTGGCTGTCGTGTGGAGCCCCAGGCCTCCCTGGTGGCAGTGGGGATCCCGCGTGTACGGGGGGCAGCTTTGTGGCCCCGGGAACCCGACAGGTACCTGCTGTTCACTATTACACTCGCTGCAGCCAGGGGTGCACAGGTGGTCATAAGCGACATGTGGACCGTTCTGCTGGGACTCTCCAGGAGAGAAAACTGGGCACTTTCTTTGCAGTGTCACATAAATTCACAGCCACCCCCTGGCCCGCCCGTCTGCCTCGCTTGGCAGGGACCGTAGACGCCACTGCCAGGGCCGCCCCTGCCCCTACCATCAGACCAAACAAGCCCAGGGCTGTCAGTGTGTGTGATTTGCCACCGACAGGTACGGGAAGTGGGCTCCGTGTCCCTTGTTCTGTGTGTTACAGCAGCGTCCATCAGCGTGGACACGCAAGCCTGTACCAGAGGCCAACGCAGAGGGTTGGGCCTGGGTGGGGCTCTCCGAGCACCCCTGCACAGCACCCACGTCCTCTTCGGCATGTCCTGCATCTCCTGTCCTTCTGTGGACAAGGAAAGAAAGCCGGGGCACGCCCCCTCTGATCTTTCTCTCCTTCTTCTCTTCCTTCCTCCCCTCCCCCCTCCCCTTCCCCGAGACGCTGTCCACGCCCCTCCCCCTGGCACTTCCACGGACTTTGTCGCCATCAGCAGGCTGTGTGCTCCCTAGTCTGTGTGCTTGTCCACCTCCCTCCCGAGAGACAGTCTGCTCTGCGGGGTCGGTTCACGACAGAGCCGGGCACATGGCAGGTCCTCAAGATATAGTTGTTGGATGAAAGCGTTCCTTCATCCATTTGTTCACTTATTCTCTGAAGCACTGATTGAGCACCTGCCCCTGAGAGGCCACGGTTGGGCAGCCACTAGGTTGAGCCTTTGGATCCCTTTTAATAGTTGAGGAAACCATGGCCCACAGGCTCCTGGGAGACGAGGGGAGGCCCTGCCTCAAGTCCACGCACAGGTTAATGGCAGAGCCTGACCCGGCTGGAGGGACTTAAAGTCACAGAAGCAGTCTTATGAGGATGGATGTAATTTGTGCATCCAGGTTCCCAATCCAGCTGTCCCAGAAGCAGGTGGCAATCCTTTCCAAGCTGCAGCAGAAAGTTAGAAGAGCCCCGTGGTCTCCGTGGAGTACAGGCTCCCCAAAGGGGAGTCATGTGACACTTCCACCCCAGGCCGCATTAACAGAAGTATAGGGTCTACGGCAAGGGAGGGATAGTCTGTTGTACTTTTCAATGACCTGACTACACCTTGAGTACTGTTCAGGTGAGGTCACACTTTAAGAGGGGCGACGGCAGTCTTCAGGGTGTCCAGAACACAGTGGCTAGAATGGGGAACCAGCAATTTCATATACACAGCTGTGAGGCACAGAGCGTTGGACTCGGACAACCTGGGCTTGAGTTTCTGCTCTGCCACTTGCTAGCTGTGTGACCTTGGGCGAGTTCATTAACCTCTCTGAGCCTCGAGTTCCTCATCTGTAAAATAGGCATGATCTTATCTATGCTTCGGAGTTGTTGGAGAATTAAACAATAGCATCTTTGTGGAGGTGGCTAGCACAGTAAGAGTGGACAGGACACAACAGAAAACGGTGGTTGCCCAGTGAGTACTCCGAGTGGACCCCTGTCACCCTTCTGGCCTCGGGGTTGGTTGTTCAGGTCTGCAAATCGCCGACAGGCCCGGGTGCGTGTGCGCTCAGGAGGTGGCGTTGGCTCTGACACTCACTAGGAAATTGCTTATTATGGGGCTGTGAAAGCGTGCATTGAATTCACGCCGTTTATTTTTAAATAAATTTGGGGGAGTGGGAAAACAAAAAGAGACAATTTAGAAAGAACATTCTCGGAGCATAATGAAGGCTTTGGCAGGGCCCCAAAACCTGACCCCAGCTCCCAGCTCCAGAGCTCAAGCTGGTGGCAGACGCCCCCGCCCGCCCGCCTTCCCACAACGCCCAGGGCGGGAGCAGAGTGTCAGCTTTGTTCTCCGCTTTGCCTCTGAGTGGCAGAGCTTCCTGTGGCCCTAAATCCTCTGCTCTGGGCTGCGTGAAGATTTACGGGGGATCGGAGGGCAGCTCCTTACAAAGGGCTTTCCAGACGTCATCACCTACCCCAGAGTACGAGTCCCCTTTTCACGTGTCGGGGGAGGGGAGAGCAAGCAGGGGGCTCTATTCTGCAGCGGGGCCTGGCCTCCTAGGGGGGATTTCAGCCTCACCTTCAGGGCTCAGCACACTCAGCGTGAGCACGTCGTGTCGTGCAGTGTCTGCCGTGTGCACAGGGCGCCCAGGACAGTCAGGCTTGGAGTTTCCTTTCAGATCATCCACTTCAACGCCCAGGAAGGGCCCGTGTGGCCCAGAGAGGGCATAGGCCTCACTCGAGGTCACCAGCTGAGCTGGGGTAGGAGTCCCTGACCTCCAGCCAGAGCTGTGTTCACGGCACCAAAAGGGCTGAGAAACACTTCGGATTGCCGCAGAGTTGCTCTTCTCTTCTGATGTATGAGCCTGGGCAGGGGGAGGGGTGGCGTGGGGCCCCCCAGTTACCTGCTCTGCGTGTGCACGTTGGCTCTGGGCAAAGACGAGGATGAGGGGAGGAGTTTGTGTTCAGAGGACGGACGGGCCATCTGGGAGCTTCGTCATTCCAGTTCTCGATAATTAGTTACAAGGAAGCTGAGAATAGGATTAACAACTCGAGTCAAACTATTTAAACTGAGGGTCCTTGGCAGTTTGGCTGTGACTAATTTTTATTGAAAAATTATACATCAACACTATCAAAGCTTTTCCGAAAAGAAACGAGGTCGCCCATCACCATTGGGCAACTATTTTCGTCTTCCCATGGCCTGCGTGCAGACGCAGCCGGTTGGCAGGGTTGCGGTTGGAACTCCGGGGCCGTCTCCTGCACCCACCCCATGCGGTTCTGCAGCCCCAGGCACCACCCTCATGACCAGCCGAGGGGGTATTTCTCTGGGCAAACGACTGTATTCCGTCTGCCTGTTGCTCTTTGGCTACAGCCTGGAGTTGCTTGCTCTTCTGCTCTAAGAGCTTTTCTGCTCTTCTGTGCTTTAGCCCAGCTAAGTCCCTGCCTCTGTGCACACGGGCTCTGCTGCTGGCTCAAGCCTCTCCCGGGTGTCTCCGCTCCAGGAACCTGCCCCGGGCCTCGGTCTGACTCAGGGCTCTCTCCCTACTCCACGGGCTCCTGAAGACAGAGAGAGGCTTCCCCGGCGCCAAGGAGAGCCGGGCATTTGCCGAACGTTCTCGGAACCTCATGCACAGAGCCGGGCTGTTTGTCCCAAGGTCCACGGTGTCCCGAGGACCCTTCTGCTGCATTTCTGTGGAGGTTTGCAAGGGGCTGTGCTCACTTGTGTACCGACTGCAGTTCTGAGGGCACGAGGCCCCCCCCCCCCCCACCGCTCCCACCAATCCTGGTTTGAGAAGCTGCCCGTTCGCACCCTGGCGGGTTCCAGCCCGGAGCACATCTGAAGAGCCCTTCTCTGTGCTGGAGAACCTCACGACACTTCCCTGGTTTCCATGGCGATGTCAGTTTCCATTCTGACCGCTCTTGGGAGGGATTATAAACTCATTATTGCATACTTATGTCTGGCACTCCTCCTCCTTCAGCCTCCAGGTTTCAATGTCTTGGTAGGACTCTATTCACTTATTATCTGGTAGAAAAAACGGATTGAGTCAGAGCCGGAGTTATTTCCTTCTCCCTGGGGACCAAGGATCGCTGTGTTCGAAAAGGAGCCCGGACACTATTAGATGCCGGTGGGCAATTTGGAATTCCTGGCGTGCGCCACGGGCTCGGGAGCTGCAGGTTGTAATGACGTGGAGATGAACTGAGCTTCCGTGGGGTTGCCTACACGCGGGCCCCAGGAGCCACGGAGGTGGGGGCCCGTCAGCTCGCCATGGGTTCTGTCCCCGCCCGTCACTCGGTAACTTGTTTCTGCTGAGTTTCTCCCGTGGAAATCGGTTGCACATGGGCAGCAGTAATGGGACACCCCCCAGACCCTTGGGCACTGGTTTTTTGGATGAAATGTCCTGACCTGCCCATTTTCTACCTTTCTATTCACATTTTCTGGCCAAATTTGCCCCTGACCCTGTGTGGCCTAGTGCCTGCTGGGCCCAAGGCCGGCGTCTTGGTGGCCATCCACGCCTGAGGCCTCCAGTCACCGAGCAGACCACGCTTTGCAGGCAGTGTTCAGAAGGGGCCCCGGCGGCGCTGCGTCCCTTCCCCAACAGGAACGCGGTGGCTGCGTGCTCCTGTCCGCATCTCTGCCTGGATGGACGGCGCTCAAGGAGGAAAGGCCTTGAGCTGGGACATCCCAGCCACAGCTCGCCTTACGGTGGGCCTTTGTGCTTCGGTTGGGATTTTGCTGCAGACAAATCGGTAGGTCGCTGATCTGCACTGGGATCGGGGGGAGCCTCAAAGGGAAATGTCTGACAAAGTCCATCCCTCACTGGGCTCCTGGTGTGGCCGTGAGGGAAGGAGATGTGCAGGATGGGCCCAGGCGACGGGGGAGGGCCCGTGAGGCTGCCTGGTCCGGCTGTGGCTTGTGTGAACCCCCTGGACACCTCGTCCAGGTCCTGCCTAGGTGCCTGCTTGCGCGCCCCTGGTGATGAGCTCACTGCTCTGATCGAGGGGACACTCGGCCTCAGATGGGACGCCTGTGTCTTTTCCTACCCCCGAGTCAAGGCTGGGGATGCGGAATCATGGGAAAGGGGTGCTGGGTGTCTGTGTCAGTGTCTCATTCAGATGATAAATGGAAAAATTCCAGAAGCGTCAAGGCCAGCTCCGTGGACCTGCGTCTCAGGGCATGAAAACCCCCACGTTTCCACTTCCTGGGCCGGGTAAGAGATCTGTTTCCGGGACTGGCGGTTAGCGCACTGCTGTGGGATTTCTGAAGGTGGGGGGCTTGCCAGGGCCAGCGGGTGGGGATCCTTGTCTCATTCATCCAGTTCTTGTGAACAGCGGTGGGGATCATGAGGGGACCCCAAACCCCACTACGTCGGTTTGCGTGGCGGAGTGTCTCAGTTCAGGCGTGGCCACCCAGAGCCAGCCTGGGCTGGCCCAGTGGAAATGGTAACGTCAGCCAAACAAAAACACAAGCAAAGCCGCGCGCACGTTTGCATATTTCGGCTGCGCTGAAATAAACCTCCACCCGCCCAAGAATCCTTAGAGGTGTCTGTGAGGCTCTCGGGCGACCAGAACTGCGAGTGTCCACGGCATGGGGGTAGGGGTAGGAACAAATGGGTCTGATTTCTCGTCCAGTAGACCTGGCCAGTCTGTCGCTCTCATTCAAGCCCTTTTCTCCACCATCGGCTGTGTGGTATCTGTGTGCGAGTTACTTAACTTCTCTGAGCATCAGCTGTGAATGGGGATACGAGTACCTAATCATAGGGTTGTTATGAAGATTAGTTTGGGTGAATGCTTATAGCTGAGAAAGTTCTAGATAAGTGCCTTTGATATAAACACAAGAGCTGGGTGAATTCAACGCATGAAGATGCGGAGACGATTCTCGGTACATAATAGGAGCGCAGTTGGATTAGTGGAGTCTCCACCTCTGGCCGCCTTAAAGCCCATCTGGACAGAACTCTGTAAGTGTGCCCAGCTGTACCAAGCGCGACCTCTGCTGTCACAGAGTGTCCCACCAGGTTGTAAATACAAAGCATGCTTATTACAGAAAAACCTGCAAGTGTGCAAGAGAGAAAAGAAAGCAATTCACTAACACCCATTCTTCCACTCAGACACATTTCCATCCGGCTCGTTTTCTGCGTCTGTGTGTGTACGCGCCCATGTCTTTGTGGGTCCGCACGTAGGTGTGCGTGTATGAAGTTTCTAACAGTTACAAGGAGCAACATTCCCAGTTAGTTTATCGAGAGTTTGTGGTTCCTCCACTGGGTACTGGCCCCGCACTAGGGCTGGGATTGGAACGTGGATGTGGGTCGTGATGGTTGCCTTCCAAGCGTTTATAGTCTCATGGAGGAAACAGACACACAGAGAGGCTTTCAACGTGTTTGTGGAAGTGTAGAGAGGACCTGCTGTGTATAGGATCTCAAATACCTCTCGTGATACTGCGTATGAGTCTTTTCTCGGACTGTTGTTTGACTGTGTTCCCGTGATTTGTGTTTGCTGGTTGAGTTAAATGGTTACGCTACAGTTTATTCGCCCAATAGACACTGCTCCAGGCTTGCTATCCTAAGTCAATAGTGCCGAGATGACACGCAGACACAGCTTTGAATGTTTGACCAGCAGATGTGTCAGCCCAGCACCAGAGCTGAGGGCGGTGATGGGCTGACAGATCAGACCTTCCGCCGAGGGTCTGATTCTAGTGGAAGGAAGGATCTCACAAAGCCACACGGCCGAGGTCTCAGCTGGAGCTCCAGCGACATTTACCACTTCAGCTTCCGGTCTGAAAGCCAAGACCACATCTTGATGCATGTCGAAATCATTCCGGCCAAATTTGCCCCATCATTAACTTTCAATCACTGTTAATTTTAGACAGGGCTCTGGATTCAAGTTGTTTGGTCTTTGTCAAGCTGATGGAGATGGGTCTGTTTTTAGCCCTGGTGTGATGGTGGCAGGGTGCTCCTTCACTCAGGATGGTAGAACGCCCTCCAGCACAGCTTGTGATTGTTTCCAGCCTTGTGGTTTAGCTAAATCAGCTCAGGAAGTTTACATGTGGAACTGGATTTGACAGGCCTGCTTTCTAACACGTCACTCCTGCGAAGGGAGCATTCTGCTTCACGTACGTAAGGTACACTTCAGCCAGAGGTCTGGGTCTCAACAGAATGGCTCCCAGCCTCGTCCTGTGGAGGAAGATACAGTGACTTCACCCTGGGGAGAGCTTGTAAATTAGATTTCAGAAATGAAGATCTTTTCTGTGTTCAGAAACCCAACCCTTCCAACATTTTCTTCTCTTCAAACAAGTTACCAATATATGCCAGTTTTCACGATGAAGGATATACATATATATCCTTCATCAATATATATATATATCCTTCGATGAAAGATATACATATATATCCTTCAATTATATATATATATATATCCTTCAATTATATATATATACACACATATACACACACACACACACACACACACACACACACACACACACACACACATATATAGACTTTTTTTTCTTCTGCTTTTAGCTAGAATTCCTTAGGCTAACCTGAAGTATTTAGAGAAGCAGGGTCATGTTTATTTATTACAGGTATATTTATATCAAATACGAATGTAGGAAGATGGTGGCTTTTCTTGGCCATGAAAATGAAACCAATTTGGTTGATGAAAGTGACCTTGAATGCAACCAACATCTCTGTTGAAGTTTACTGGATCGCTTCTCTCCTGGCTAATGTTTATTATTGGGGGGAGGGGGTCGTTCAGATAACTTAAAGCACCTGTATGGGACACCTTCCCTTCCCCGCTGCTCAGAGAACCCCGCGTGCCAGGCTTGCCCGTGGCATCCCACCCAGGCTTGGGTCCCTTCTGTGACTGTCTCAGTTAGAGGAAGGGTCCTATTTCTCTTCTGGTCCCATTGTCCAGAATTTATCTGGATTCAGATAAATTATTGGCATTTGTCATTGACTTTGGCTGAGATAGGAAGCAAAACAGAGCCTCTTGTCAGATCCCTCTCAGTTTTCCAATATCATAGGTAGCCCACCTTTGTTTGATCTGGTGTAATCAGTGTGTCAGTCACACGTTTGAAATGGAAGTGGGCGGTTATCATGGAAGTCTGTTGCCCGGACCCTGTGCCTGGGAGGGTGGCTGGGGATGCCTGGGTTGGAGAGAGGCAAATCGGAGATCGGGCCACCTCTGCATGTGGACTTGCTTTGAAAATAAGGACTCTTTTAGAAATCACACGCGGGCTGTGGTTTACTCCCTAGTTTATTGGCTTGTGGCAAGTTCAGTGGGAGCTGGGCTACTCGAGCCTCGGTCAGGATCGCTGTTCGGTGTCTGTTGAGTGACTTCAGGCAGCAGGTGCAGCCTGTGTGGTCCCGTGAGGCAGAGCTGGGACTGATGGGTAGAAACTCGGGGAAATGGGTTCAGCTAAAGATGAGGAGGGGCTTTGGGAAGTGGGGAGCGTCCCATCACATGAGGTATGCAAGCTAAAAGGCCACTGGCTGGGGTGCTGCAATTATAACGGTGTATGAATGAGGCTTCGCCATCCACGGGTGAG
Organism: Lagenorhynchus albirostris; assembly: GCF_949774975.1. Lineage (NCBI taxonomy): Eukaryota > Metazoa > Chordata > Mammalia > Artiodactyla > Delphinidae > Lagenorhynchus > Lagenorhynchus albirostris. The sequence continues at coordinate 144,428,174 of NC_083098.1, forward strand.
ACTTACACGGTATTAGTCTCCTCACTAAACATTCTTCTCACAATAGGCGTGCAGATATCATCGGAGTCCCATTTTACAGATGGTATGCCCGAGGCCCCGAGTGATGGACAACTTGCCAAGACTGCTTGGCTAGAACGGGACAGAGCCTTGTAGACCCTGAGATTTTTCTGCGACTCTTTTTCTAAGCAGAGGCAAGGGACTCACTAGAAATATGTCGCTTTGTTTGGAGGATTTATACTAAGAACGTCCCGCGTTCTTTTAGGCTGTGGTGTGCTTAGAAAACACGGTGAAGACAGCTGTAGACATTTGCTTTTTAAAAACGACCAAATGTTATTTAAAAAATGCTTTTCTTAAAATACTTAGTCTCAGATGTTCAAGGCATGACTGTGATGATTTGCCTCTTCCTGGAGCTGGTCCCCCCTACATCCAGTCTGCTGGCTACATTCTGCCTTCCCACCTACCCCGAGCCAGGGTTAGGAGATACGGGACACAGTTACGAGACGTGGGACATCTCTGGTCGCAGGGCCCCGAAGATTTCTCAGTAGCAGCCACTTCCAGAAAAGGTGTGAGCATCTGAGATTGCCCAGGGAAGCGGTTTCTGGGGATGTCACCAGGAGAGTCCCCTCCCAAGGGGCACAGTCTTTCAGAGGCCGCCTCGGTGACGGTGCTTGTGTGGCAGAAAGAAAGCCCCGATAAGGGCCGACAGAGGCCAGGTCACCATTCTCAAAGACATACTCAACACCAGCCTGGGATTTGGGTCTTAGCCGGAGCCGCCATGCAAGCCTGGCTCTATTTGAAGAGAATCTCTGCCCACGAATACGGACGGATCTTGTCTGCGAGCTCCCACAGCTTTTTGGATTCACAGAAATAGCATTTGTAGGGAATGGGCTTCTGTTTTCAGCCTGGTTTTACAGAAGCTGAAGTTGTATTTGTCTTGTGGTTACTTTCCATTGACTTCCGAGTCAGACATGCTCCCTTTTCCACTCATAGAAATGGTGTGAAAATCTCCCGTTTAAGTAAAAGCAGTGGGTTGATTTAAAAAAATTTCATAAGGTGCCCTCCTGATGGGGGGTGATTCTGGTGCACATGCTGAAGGGGCCCCTGAATGACCAGACATGGATTTCTCGAGCCGTTCAGCTGCGCGACGCTGACAGGGATTCCTGGCCGTGTTTGAGTGGGGCAGGGTGGCCACCTTGACCTACAGCCCAGCCGAGACAGCGTTCGGGCTCAGGTGTTGCCAGAGAGACAGGGAGCCCGGAGTTGGGAGATGAGCCCCAGGGGGAGCAGGCCGCGCTCAAGGCCACCCCGAATTAGGGACAGCCTTCCCCAGGAGGTGACAGCAAAGGGCCCTCCTGCCCACCGCCCCACCCTGGCCCCTTTCCACAGAAAGCCCACTTTCCCAAAGCCACCCTCCTCCACTTCCTCCTCCTCCCTGGGGCAGGCTGATTCCCCACACGCGTGGCGTTGTTGATGGAGGGTGGGGGGAGCGACAGGGGTCTTGGTGCAGAAGGAAAGGCTCCTCCAGCTGCCCCACCTACTCCACCGTTTCTTACTCAAAGTACGATTGAAACCTTCTTTGAAAAAATATCCTGGACTAGTGGACACGTCTAATCCCAAGCTTCCCGAGATGTCCCAGTGGGAGGGGCAGGGTCATTCCCGCCCCATTCTGCCGTGACAGCCCAAGACTCTGGTGCAGCCGCCCTGGCCTGCAGCCACGCGCCGCGGGAGGACCTACTGTGTGCCGGGCGCTAGGGAAGCAGGACAGGCAAGCCCTTGGTCCTTGCGCTCCAGGAGGGATGGACCCCACCTGTGAAGCTTCAGAGGAGGCGGGATGCCATGCAGTCGATAGCAATGGTGAGGAACAAACCCCCTTGATGGCATCAGCCCCTCCCGATGCCAGGCCGGTGGGCACAAAGCCCACCCTCGAGGAGCCTCCGGGGAGAAAACGGGCCAGTGCACAAGGGTGGGATACGAGGAAGAAAGTGACGCAGGTCAGAAGACACGGCATCACCGGGAAAGCCCGAGACGGGAGAGGCCCCAAGGTCTCCAGAGGCCCCTGAAGGGGGGGTGGTGTCACTTGGGTTGGGGAAGGCATTTCAGGGCGAGGAGTGGGGAAAGCTGGTGCCTGGAGCTGAGTGGGGGAGCGATGGGGGGGTCTTGACTGCAGGTGAGGGGTCTGGGCAGCGGGAGACACCGGTGGTGCTTACACCTGGGAGTGGGGGCCTCGTCATCCTCATTTGCATTGATGTAGCGTCCCTGGTTGTAAAGTGAGTTCCCAAGTGACATCTCCAGGTTGTCCCTACGCTTAATGGCCCCGTGAGGCACAGAGACCAGGCGCCTATGGAGAGGACCCCAAGGCAGGTGAAGGCCACCGAGATGAGCTTGGAATTGATTTCCTCCCTGCCCCGTGGGGGAAATGGAAAGGGCTTAGTGGCCCCATAGATTGATTGGGTCCCAGACTGGTCTGTAAACCCTGAAAGGGGGTGAAAAATTGTGCTTACGCGCCTATACGTTTATAGATTTCCTGAGATTCTTAGCAGGGTGCCCTGCCAGAGGAGATGTGACAGGCACTGTCCTCCTAGGTGAGGGGACGGGTATCACTGATGCCTCTGCCCTTGAGAACCAGCAGGCAAGGAGGGCTGGGGGGCAGGCCGCAGGCCTGGAGAGCGGGGATGGGGCGCTTGCCCAGGAGTCCAGGGAGGGAAGGACGGGTTGGACTGTGGTGGACCAGTGGGGGTCTCCTGCAGACACAGGGCTGCGTGCCAGGGCCCACAAGACCTTTAGAGACCCACAAAAATGTTTTAATTTCCTTTCAAATCAGAAGAAGAGAAAGTTTTAGGTCAAGGAAATGTTTTGATATATAATAGGAATATATTGGGTTTTTTTTTACACCAGTGCAGCTGGAAAATAGAAATGTTAATTTTTTTTATGGAGGAAGTGGTCCACGGAGGCCCAAATGCCTCAGGCCCCCAGAAGTCATTTTGCACCCCAGATGGCTCAGGGGAGCAGATTCTGGAAACCAGGACAGAATCCATTGTTGGTCTCTCCCGCTGGCTTTCTCAGAAGATAAATTAGTCTTTGCAGAGCTCAGATGCGCCCTGCTGGCTTCTTCCCAAGCTGGTAACTGATCCACCAATCCCTCTGCTTTCCTGACACTCCTGAGGGACAGGGCTTTGTGGGTGACCGACCTGTCTGGACTCCATAAGGTCAAGGGAGCTTGTTCGGGGGCTGCTGTGGCCAAAATCTCAGCCTTCCCAGTTGGCTGCAGCCAAAGGCTTCACTATCCCATCACCTACGTGTCCTTTGTTCCGGGCTCCTCTATTCTGATGTGACAACATAATTTTCAAAGAGAAATTCTTGGAAGTGATGAACATGTGGCTTCCTGGCTGGAGACTGGTGGGGAGAAGGGGGAGGGCACTGGAGCCTGGGGAAGGATTTCTGTTTTAAAAACAGGACAGGCACTTTCCACCCACCTCCAGGAGATACCCCGGGCACTTTTTATGTTGAGAGAAGTGAGGCACCAGCAGCATCACAGCTTCTCCAATTACCTTTCGTCACCATAAATAGATCTGAAAAGTGCCCACACTTCCAGGTAGAAACACAGAGCATCATTTTGAATAACGACGGCCAAAAGAAAAAAAAATCCTGTCATTTCATCAAAAATTTTACTTAACGGTGATTATTAAAAAGGAGGGGTGGCTGAAATTCAATCAGGTCATGAGAAATGGACAGTAAATAGTATTTTTAAGACAGCCGAAGTGGAACCATCTACGAAGCCCCACCTATTAAAATATACTTTATCCCTCAAACAGATTTGATGGAAAAATGCCATTCTCCACAGATCAGCAACGTTCCTAAATTTATTTTCTGCTGGCTGATTTCGATTTATAGGGGGCCTTTCAAAGCTTAGTTCTCAACTCCTTTTTTAAACTTTGGGCTTCGTGCCTGTGAAGGCGGCTGACTGATGGAGGAGCTGAGCTCTCTCTCACTGGCTCTCCATTTGGGCATAGCCCATGGCGGGAGCCCAGCATCTCCCGAGGGGAGCTCGGGGAGGGAGTGAGTAGGGACCCCCGGGGAGCTGGGCTGCTGTGTGGAGCCTCCCAATTCCCCCTTCTGTCTGAGGCCAGCTCTCTGTGTGCAGGGGCACCTGGGGCAGTGGGAGTGGTCCCTGACTGGAGTCAGGCAGCCCTGGTGGAGACCCCAGCCCTGCCCGCTCCCTGCTGTCACCTCCAACAAGCTGAGCCTCAATGTCCCCATCTGGAAAATGGGCGAGTGCCTGTATCAGGGTCCTGGGGCCGCCATAACAAAGTGAGCGGTTAAACAGCAGAGGTTTATTCTCCCACAGTGTAGAGGCCTGAAGTCCAAGGTCAGGGAGTTGGCAGTGTCGGTTCCTTCCGAGGCCGGGAGGGAGACTCCGTCCCAGGCGTCTCCCCCAGCTCCTGAGGGTTTGCTGGCCATTCTCGGGGTTCCTTGGCTGGGGGGTGCATCACCCCGATCTCCGCCTCCATCTTCACATCGCCTTCTCCCTGTGTATCGTTTCTCCTTCTCTTCATAAGAACATTGTCACTGGGTTTAGGGACCACTCACGTAATCCAGAATGACCTTGAGGTCTCCAAGCGTTGATACATCCTCCTTTTGAGGATCCTCAACATCCTCAAAAGGCCCTTTTCCCAAATAAGGTCACATTCACAGGCTTCTGGTGGACATCCTTTTGGGGCTGCATCCAGCCCCCCACGTCCGGGGTCTGAGGGGGCTCAGAGCTGGAGGTGGGCAGAGGGTTCTGGAAGCCTTTCCAGACAGACGTGCTTGCGGTGAACTCCTGGTGGGAGTGGGGATGTGCCCGGTGAGGGGAGGAGGACAGGCGGTGGGGGGCAAGGACGTTTAGGAACAGCGAGCTGAAGGCTGGGCGGAGGAGAGCGGGGTGAAGGTGAAGAACTACAGGTGCGAGGGGGCGGGGCCTGTGCCAGGTGGGCGGCCGTCCGTCCTGCCTGACTGCCGCGTGCTGTCCACCTGTGCCTGCTCTTGTTCATCCGTTAGGTCATTCATTCCCCAGACACTGCCAAGTGCTGCCACAAAGGCGAGGCCTGGAGGCCCGGCCCCGGCCCCAGAGGCACTGGGAGTCGGCCTGTCTGTGCGGTGGTATCAAGGCCTTATGAATAAATCAACGTTAATGCAGCATTCTGTTTGGATGAGGGCCTCGGAGGAGTGGTGAAAGACGGCCACGCCGCAGTCTGAAATTGGAGCCGTAAAACATCCCGTGCAAAGCCGGTGGAGGGGCTGCTTGGGGACCTGGCCAGGTCACAGCGAGCTCGTGGCGGGCTGGGGTGGGAGGGGTGCTGGGGTCCCTGGGAAGCCCTGAGCCCAGCCTGGCTCCTGGGACCTGACACACTAAGGTCAAGGGAAGCCCATCAGTGTGGGGCGTCCAGCACTGAACCAGTGAGCGTGTCGGCCGTCGGGCAGCGCTGGGGTCCATGAGCCCCGGGCGCCACTGTGAGGGAGGTGGCCCCGAGCCTGCCTTACTGGACACCTCCGGAGGCCAAAGCTTGGGACGGGAGTTTGGTTCCAGGGTGAAGCATGCTTCGCCGCCCTCTGGCTCCATGCTGGCGTGTTCCACTGGGACGCACAGGGCGAAGGGCGCCTCTTCTCCCAGCCAGGCCCCCAGAGGCCTCGGGGGGGGGGCTGTGCTCGTCATAGCAGGCTCGCTCTGTGTGCCTCCCCTGCGAAATGGGGACAAAGGGGTTCCCAGCAACCAGGGCTCCTGGGAGGGTTAAATGAACTAACGTCTGTAAAGTGCTTAGCGCGGGGCCAGGACAGCGTAAACCCGTATGATTTTAACGCTTGTGATGATAAAGAGGTTTTCGTGGCTCAGGCACGCTGAGAACACACGCTGCTGCCCGTGTGCTGTGGACCCTGTGGGCTGGAAGGTAGTCAAAAGCCACGCCTGCTTCCCGGGGAGGCCAGGCAGCTGCGTCAGGAAGCAGCGGCTTCAGGGGAGCACATGTGCCTCTGCAGACGACTGCACTTCAGCTGCCAGTGTGGACACCGGAGGGGCCAGGAGAAGGCCCCCCCCAGGAGGAGGCCCCCCAGGACCCTACGCTGGGGACCGTGCGTCTTTTATGTCTCCCCTAGGGAGCAGGGGCCCTGGCCACCCGTGGGCGCAGGAATGGGTTCAAGGCCATGGCTCCTGTGCGTTGTTCTCTTTCTCGCCTCCAGCTTCCGCTTTTGCTTCTTAGATCCCGGGCAGTGTCTGGTCCCCATGTGCTGGGGACACCTGGGCAGGGCCTTCCCATCATGCGGAGGGATCCCATCATTGCTGTTGTTCCCCGATGGGCGTTTGTGATGGGCCTTGGTCTCCAACACGGTGCCGGCTGGACAGCAGGCTCGAGCGCGGCCACAGGCCCGGCCATGTTTCAGGGGGCCCTCCAGGTGGGCACGTCCTGAGGTCCTCGGGGTGGGGGAAGGCGGGAGGCTTGCATAGTCGCAAACCGTTTATTTTTGTTTGCAGCTAGTTGGTCCGTCTCTCAAGCCTCTCTCTTTATTACACTATTTTATTTAAAAATGACAAGAAGTCGGGCTTCCCTGGTGGCACGGTGGTTGAGAGTCCACCTGCCAATGCAGGGGACGCAGGTTCGTGCCCCGGTCCGGGAAGATCCCACATGCCGCGGAGCGGCTGGGCCCGTGAGCCATGGCCGCTGAGCCTGCGCGTGCGGAGCCTGTGCTCCGCAACGGGAGAGGCCAGAACGGTGAGAGGCCCGCGTAGCACAAAAATGAAATAAAGTAAAATATAAAAATAACAGGAAGTTACAGAAATAGTGCAGAGAGCCATGTATTCTTCACCCAGCTTCCTCCGGTGACGTTACTTTATGTACCCACTGTCAGAACCAGGAAAGTGACGTCAAGCCTCTCTTGCAGGGAATCCTGCATTTGGGTTAAAGCTGGTGCTCGGGTCCAGGCGGCCCTGTCTGCCTTGTTTGGTCAACATCCTCTAAGTGCATCTACGTCATTCCTCCTGGAAGGGAGAGGAACCAGCGCCCTCCCACCCCAGACCCTCACCAGAAATCCTCCTCTGCCCTCCCCAAGCCACCAAAATGCCGTCCCCGGGTTGCTTCATTGTCTTGGCCAAAGCCTCTGGAACTAGGGGCCTTGCGTCGGGTCATCTTCCTTCTGCATCTACAGAGAGCAGCGGTCTCGCCTTCCCAGGACCTCCCAGATCCTCCCAGGTCCTCCCCCGCTCCTGGAAGCTCCAGCCGCTCCCTCCCGCCTCTCCTAAGCCTGTTGGTGGGGGTGGGGGGAGGTGGCGCATCACCACCAGCGAGGCGGATTGCGGTCCAGCTCAGGACTTGCTGGGTGGCCTCTGACTTCTGTTCCTGCAGCTGGGCTGCTGCCAGGCCCCCAGGACCCAAGACAGCATGGCCGGACAAGGTCACAGCTCTGTGGGAAGAAGGGGATCCTGTTTGGGGTCGGGTGACTCAGAGCGCGGCAAGGCGTCACCGAGGTCAGCTTGCCTGTGCTCACGCTAGTTGTTGAGGAGGGAAGGGACAGTCAGTGCCCTGCCCCACCTTGGTCGAGTCAGCGGGGTGCCAGGCCCTCCACACATGTTATCACACTACATCATCACAGCCACTTGGAGACGGAGACGTGTGGCCTTTATCCTCCAGTGTTGCTGACGGGCAGGTGACACTAGAACAGGGAGGGACGCCACACGGCACTGAGGGTTCGCACGTGGGCTGGGCTGGGCCCAGTCCAAGGCTGTGCACCTTCCCCTGCAATGAGCCTCACGCTGGCGCTGGGCTGCAGGGCAGAGCAGATAGGGGATGGGGCCCAGCCCTCAAAACATCATGCTTGAGCTCACGCCTTCTGCTGGAAAATCAGATGTAATCAAATCAGCAACCTAGTCTGGAGACATCCTGGAAGGCTTCCTGGAGGAGGTGGCAGCTACGCCGGCCCAGGAGGTGGAAAGATGCAGGGCTCTGGGCCAGGGGAGAAAGGAGGATGGGCACAGAGGTGGTCAGATGAGCCTATGGTGGTGAGTAGGTAGGTCTGACCATTCATTGATTTATTTACTTAACAAGCTTCTCCCTGAGTGTTTCATTGAACACAATAGCACCTCACCTACACTGCTGCACACAGGATTTCTCATAAACATCACTAAACAAGTACTGCCCGAACCACCAGCTGCAGAATGGTATTTCACAGAGAGAGCCCATGCCGACTCTAGTCCCTACCCCCCCGAATCTAGCGCTTACTGTAACCCTATTTGTACCCACACTTTAAACGCAACCCTAACTCTATCCTTAACCCCAAACCTCACACTAACTCTAACTTTAGTCCTAACTCTAATCCTAGACCCCACCCCTAGCTCACCATGGACCCACCACACTCATTTCATCTCTGCTTCAGCTCTGGGAGCCGGCAGCGTCGTCCCTGTGTCACAGATCAGGACGCTGAGCCCCTGAGAGGTTAAGCCTGGGAGCACACGGCTCGTACACCATGGGGCCAGGATTCAGACAAGACCCTTCAGGCTCCAGGAGCATGGTCGGCCCCTTGTGAAGTCCTCCAGGCTCCGCAGAGGAGCCTGGAGCCGGGGGTGGGGGGCCCGGGCACTGAATCAGGAGGAAGGGTCTGGCGGGTGGGGGGAGCCAGGCTGTCTGCTCTGCAGAAGATTCTTCTGGTGGAACGTGTCTGGTGACGTCAACAGCTTTGACAAGTACTTTCTTGGCCCACTGGGAGTGAGAACCTCCAGGGAGGCTCCCGGAGCGTGTGGGGATCCCCCCCAGCTTGGAATATCAAGGAGGGCTTCGAGGAGCAGGGGGAGAGGGTGGGTGAGGCTCCTGGGGTGGTGGCACTGAGCCAGGTGGGTTGGCAGCCGTTACCAGCAGCCCTGGTGTCTGCCGGGTGGCTCTGGGATTGACCGAGGCCTGACTTTGGAGAACCAGCGTCTGCTGCGCAACTTTCTGAGCCTAAGGGATTCCCTCAGGAGTCCTCCGCAGAGGATGCATCTGGGGTGAAGGCGCGCAGTGCTGAGCCTGGCAGCCTTCCCGGGGGAGTGGGCTGTCCATCCAGCTTGTGGGTCAGCAGGAAGCCCCCTCCTCTTTTGCTCGGGCTGGGGAGAACTCCGCAGGGGGCGGTTCTAGAAAGAGCCATGGTCTTGGCCTCAGGCCGACCTGTCTGGTCCCAGCTCTGCTGTCTCTCAAGTGCACCTCTGGGGTGGCCACTGCCCTCCTCCCACCTCAGCTTCTAATCTGGGATGTGGGAACGACGATGCCCATTTACAGGGCTGTTGAGGGAACCAAATGATGGGAAAATGTGCATCGTTCTCTCCTGGGCCCCTGTGTGCAAGCCCTTGGGGAAGAGCCCTGTGCTTCTGCAGGGGCAGGGGTCCGTGCCCTCCCCTGCGTCGTGATTCGTAGCCATGTCTGCGTGGCGGGGGGGGGGGGGACCCTCCCTCCGTTTTTCGTCACCTGGTCCAACACCTCGCTGCCCCGGAGGGAGCAGGGCTGCTCCAGGGCCCAGGCGGGCTGCTCCAGGGCCCAGTCAGCCTGCTCATTTAGGAAGGGATTTCTCAGTGGTCTTCGCTGGGGGAGCGGAAGCAGACAGTTATTGAGCGCCAACTGCATGCTTTCATCGGGGTCTAGTCTTTTGAGGTCAGGAGGGAGAAGGACCGTGGCCAGACATGACGGCCTCGTTCATCAGAGGTGACAGGCACAGGAGTGGCCCTGCGGCCCGTAGTGACACACACACACACACACACACACACACACGCACACCTATGCACGACAGGCATGCACACCCCTGATGTGTGCAGATGGCAGAGGTGATAGGGCAACGGTTCCAAGGGTTGCAGATAGTAAAAGGTCCCCGGTGAAAACCTCCGCCCCTCCTGCCACCCCTCCCCCTCCAAAGGCCAGCACGTTAAGAAGTTTCTTATATTCCCTTCCAGCGTGTCATCACGCATCCTCAAGCGGAAGTGAATATCGATCCTTATTCCCCACCTCACTTTTTTAATTGAGGTAACATTCAAGTAACGTAAAAGCCACCGTTTTAACCGTTTTGAAGTGTACAATTCAGTGGCTTTGCCTCTCCTGTTTTTAACACAAAAGTGGCACTGTGCTGTTCCCCGCCCCCCTCCCCGCCTCCTCTCGCTGAGCTCACCATCCTGGGGCCATTTCTGCCTTGTCCGTGGGGCATCTTTGCTCTTGGACGGCTGCACGGTGTTCCCATGGGCAGCTGTGCCCTGGCGAGTGGGCGGGGCCTGTGGGTGGACCTGCACGGTGTTTCTGGTCTCCAGCCGTTATAAACAGTATCGCGGGCCGTAACTTTGCACATCCCTCAGTTCATGGGCACAAGGACATCTACAGAAGAGCTCCCTGGAGTGGAGTTGCCGGGCCACGGGGTAGATGGGCTGTGATTCTGTTGCTGTTGGGTCCCAGGGGTCTGGAAAGAGGCTCCATTGTGAGCGAGTTCGGTTCCTGCCCCCCCGCCTGCGGCTCTTTCCCTTGTCCTGGTCCAGCCTTTCCCTCCCTGGACTGGTACCCTTCTAAGTGCAGGTAGTGAGGACACCGGGGCCAGCCGGCGCTTGTCTGGTAGGACGTCTTCATCCTCAAGACGTGGGCCCAGGAGCAGCTCTGCTGTTGCGCGGGGAATCTGCCGAGTCCTGCGCCATCCCCCAGGGCAGAGTAGGACACTGGGCTCAGAGAGGCCAAGGGACATGTGACACGAGGCAGGCCTCAGGCTCTGACAGTGGGTACGTAAGGCAGGGAGGTGCCCGCGGGCCTCACACCAGGCCAGCCAGCAAGCTGCCAACCCCAGACCTGCCCTGGCTGGGCCAAGGCTGCAGCCCCTTCTCCAGGAGGGACTTTGAGCAAGAGGGAGGTCACCCGACGTCCACCAATTGTAGATCAGCCTCCTTGCCCAACGCAGGGTGGGCAGATGCAGGTCTCTCATGAAGCCGGTCCAGTTCCCAATTCACTGTGAACATTTGCGTGATTTCTCTTTTCAGTCAGCGATGTGAAAATCTCCCCTCCTGGGTTTTGGTCATCAGCCCGTTCCCCTGGGAGGGTGCTTTACAGTTTTCTTTTCTTTTTTTTTTGTAAATAACTTTTATTTTTAAAAATAGGAATCTAGTGAAGTGGTTACCTGATGATGACCAGGTGTGAGTCTTCTTTATTTAGTCTTTTTTTTTCAGTTATGTGTATACATGTATTTATTCTTTTTCAAATGCTTTTCCCATTTAGTTGTTACATAATATTGAGCAGAGTCCCCTGTGCTCTACAGTAGATCCTTGTTGGTTATCCATTTTAAATATAGCCGTGCGTACATGTCAGTCCCAAACTCCCTATCCCTCCCTCCCACCCTTCCCCCTGGTAACCATAAGTTCGTTTTCTAAATCTGTGAGTTTGTTTCTGTTTTGTAAATAAGTTCACTTGTATAATTTCTTTTAGATTCCGCATATAAGCAATATCATACGATACTTCTCTTTCTCTGTCTGACTTACTTCACTCAGTATGACAATCTCTAAGTCCATCCATGTTGCTGCAAATGGCATTACTGCACTCTTTTTCGTGGCTGAGTAGTATTCCACTGTATATATGTGCCACATCTTTATCCATTCCTCTGCTGATGGACATTTAGGTTGCTTCCATTACCTTGGCTACTGTAAACGAGCGCTTTACAGTTTTTACAGTCCTTCGATATCTGTCCTTTCTCCGATGCACCGTCACCTTTCAACGAGGTTAGGGTGGATAGAGCAGGGGCTTTTGTTCCCATTTTTTAGATGAGTAAACTGAGACTCAAGGGAACAGAGAATCTGCCCAACCGGTGGGGCATGACCAGCAGTGGGACAGATGAAACAAGCCGGGGCCTTCTTTATCGTGAGGGTCCCCCTGCTGGGGCCCAGGAAGGCCCCCACGGCCTCTCTGAGACTCTCATCTTCTTTGGAACAGGGTGTAAGATGGCATGGCTGGATCAGGCCTCCACAAAGGCTCCCCTGGGGGCGGGGGGTATGCCTTTAGCTTACAGCTCGGTACAGAAAGCATCCCTTTGTGTGTGGGTGGGATCCACAGTCCCCCCATCATATCATACGTACAGATCCCCACGTGTGGTTGGCCTCCCACACTTTCTATACGTGAACACATCTTTACAGAGAGTGAAAAACATACCTACACCTGGGCAGTGCTCTTCCGAGCGTCCCGGCAGCGCATGTGCAGAGGCAACGTCATTACCGATGGGCCCTGGGTCCTTGGCCACTTTCTTCTCTGTGGATCTGCGTGCCTGGAATGTTGAGAGAGTAGACTGTTTGCTGAATGAATACTCGAAGTCACCATAAAAAAATCTTATTTTCTGTCTTCTTTTTTGATCTCTGTTTTCTCTTCCTAATGTTTGATTCCTGATTTGTTGTACTTGTTCCCACATCCAAGGCCCACCACGTATTGATACAAGTTGTTACGATCTTGGGGTCATTGTTTTATCTCTGTTCCTCAGTTTGTTCATCTGTGTAATGGAATAGTTGGTGCATGTAAGGTGTGGAGTGGGTGGTGTATAAGCATTTGCTGTCATCACTGGAGGTTTCGGTGAAAGACCCTGACCTCCTTCCCACCCTCAGCATCTCTCCTATAGGGGGCAGTGCATCACAAGTACAGAGAGCCAGGAGTGGGCTTCTGCCAGAGGACGTATCTACCAGGTGACCCTGGGCTGGATACTTCCCCTTTCTGGCCTCAGTCCTCAGGTGGGCTCCTAAACCCACAAGATGGTTCCAAGATGATGGAATGTCATACACATTCCAGAGTCAACTTCCACACCTGGGCAAGTGGACGGGTGGCATGGGCGTGGGGAAAGGCCACACCAGGAGATGGTCTTGGCTTTTTGGAGCCAGTTTTCAACTGATTAATTCACTCAACAGCGGGAGGGAGATAGTGCCGAGGGGCAGAGAAGTGCTCTACATACAGATATCAGCATATGCAAAGGCCCTGGGGTGACTGAAAGTCATGGCAGTGAGTGCATGCCTGAGGGTAGATTGTGTTTCCCACCAGGTCAGTAGGAACAGGTTAGCAGCCTGAGAATGGAGAAGACAGGGCCCTCTTGAGTTATATGAGGAGACCCAGCTTCTCATGTCGGTGAGCAGATGGGGATCCAGGCCTGGGGAGGTGAGGGCCTGCCAATGCAACCTCTCAAATATTAAAGCACAGATTCTGAGTCAGCAGGTGTGGGGTGGGGCCTCACCCAGATTCTGCACTTCTAGGATCTCCTGGGGAGCCAGTGTGGCTGGTGCAGACCCCACCGTGAGTAGCGAGGCCCCAGCCTAGTCCACCCTATGGCTGGCTCTGTCTGCTTGGCCTGGAGGACATCAGGGATGCAGGGGGGCCTCCTGGGGCCTCACGGGCCAACTCTAAGTTGTCCCTTTTTCTGACGGAAGTTGATTGCAGAGTTCACAATTAGCCCTGAGTTCTTGCTGCCCTCCCTCTCTCTCTTTTTTTTTTGCAACATGCTTATTGATTGACAACAGAATTGAGCCTGAGTATTTGTTATTGTTTTCTGATGATTCTTGACCTCTTGGAAGGCCCGCAAGTGTAACGAGGCTTGAAGGTCTGTCAGAAGGCTCAGGGCCCGAAGTTGGAGGTGACCTGGATGTTTCTCATTCTGAGATGGGCACATTTCGGGTGGCAGCGCTGAGCGCTCCTAATGGCAAACTTGGTGAAGATGAAGCTCGGTGAAACCCATGCCAGTGCCGGGGTTAGACCAGCTCACAGCTCAGCGCTCTGCCCCTCAAAGAGCCAGTGCCTCGAGCCATCACCGCCTTGCTGACTCCGACCCAGATGGGTACCGACCGAGAGGAAGAGGCTCCGGCAGCTTTCCGTCAGTGGTGATGTTCTTGTGAATCCAACCCCAGGATTCCGGAAATAACTGACCTGGAAACGTGCCGGGGGCCGCTCAGGGGGCGGGGCCTTAGCCCCGGCGTCTGTGTTGTGATTTCTGGTATAAGCTCGTGTGCATAGACATCACCCTCCCAGCAGCCTCATGAGGTCCTCCGTGAATCAGCTCCATGTCACAGATGAGGAAACCGGGGCTCAGAGGGTTTAACTGACTGGTCAGGGTGGTCCAGCTGCATTGCCCCCCCTCATTTTATTCTCATGCATCTGAGAAGCGGTGCCGGGAGCGCCAGCGAGACCTGATGGAGAAAATATAAACGGCACAGTGGATGCTGTTTCCAGGTGGGACTGGCCTCCATCAGCCCTGGGCACCAGCCTGCCCTCAGAGCAAGAGATCCCTTCATGACACATCAGGGTCCTCGGCTGGTGGGCGGGGCTTCCTCCACCTACTGGGCTGTTACCGTAAGCCCCTTTCAGGCGCTTTGAGACACAGGCCCGGCGCCCTGTTGCAAGGTGAATATAACAGGCTCACCGGACAGAAGAGAGAAGAGCACATTGAATGACTCACTGTTGGGTTTGGAATTGAACTGTGGAGTGGGGGCCGGAGACAGGCTGGTGGTGATGGAGCTGGGGGTCTCTCCATGAGCTGATCATGGACGCCAGGGTTTCCTTTCCTTCTTAGAGAGAGAGCCCTTGGCCACCCACAGTGAGGGAGCAGGCTGGCATGGGCCCTGGATTAACGTGAGGGGCAGTGGGTGCATGGCTGGGCTCTGGACCGGGATCTCTGGGGACCAGCGTCTGTGCCCACTGAGCCCCTTTCTCTCTCTGAACCTCACTCTCCCCACTTCTAGAGTGAGGCACTGGAGGAAACTGTCCCGGGTTCCCATGGGCTCTGGTGTTTAATCTGATGCCCATGTGGGCCTCCTTCCAGCCCCTGACTTGACCTGCCCTCCTTGCTTCCCTGACTAGGGATACAGGGCTCAGCAGGCTTGGTAGAACTGGGCGTCCAGTAGACACGCTCTCTCCAGGGCATGGGGAGGGCTGGAGGGGCACTGAACTTGGGAACGTCAGAGGAGCGGGCAGCTGCCTGGGGACCAGCTACGTTGCTCACAGGGTCCCTTGCGTCGTGAAAACCTAGGGCCCCTGTTCAAGCTTTTTAAGCATTTCAAGACGTGACAGCAGAGAATTAAACCAAGCGCAGGGCCTCCTGAACGCAGGCCCGAACATCTGCACAGGTCGGTGCCTGCCCACCGGCCCGGCTGCCGGGGACACTCTCCCTGGGTGAGGGGGTTGGGGGATCTCATGCCCACCAGGCTTCCTGAGCTTCCTGCCCTGAGGGTCGGGCTGGGCATTGCTGTGAGCGAGCCTCAGGGCTCAAGAACAGGGCGTGCTCTGCACCCTCGGGTGGTGTCTGCTGGGGTCAGAGGAGGGGCGGTCCAGGCAGACGGGCTCAGGAGGGAACCCAGACATCGGGGTAGTGGGGTCGGCTGGCTTGGCCTGAAGGACAGATTCTGGTTCCTCTCGTCATCAGCTTCTGTCCGGGGATATTCATTCCTTTACTCATTCATTCACTCACTCAACAAACCTTGGTGAACTTTTGCTCTGAGCTAAGCTCCGGGAATTTCGGGGGGATCAAAGGGCCACTAACCCTAGCCTCTGCCTTCACAGAGTTTCTGGCCCAGCGGCCTCAGGAACAGGCAGGTTTGGGGAAAGTCCAGAGAGGTTGGCTCCTCCGGGGTCACGGCTTGGTCTCTCGGGGCGGAGCGCTGCCGGCTGGACCTTGGTGAAGGCGGACATCACGGAGAAGCCGGGGGATGGAAACAGAGCCAGTGAAAGCCCTGGATTGGCCACAAGAGGCCCTGGTTCTGTCGTGTACGATGTCAGATGAGCGAGTTGTCAGCTCTGTGACTCGGTTTCCTCATCAGTAAAATGGGAACAATAGCAGCGACCCCTCCCTGGGGGGCCGAGTGAGGATCCGATGATAAACGTGCTGAGCTGACGCAGCGTAAGCCCCCAGCACCCCCAGCATGAGCCTGTCCCCCCCCAGGGCCCAGAGGACCGGAAGGCAGAAAGCAGGACACGGGGGTGATGCGGCATAGTGTGGTGATAGTGGTGCTGTGGCCTGTCCTCCCGCGGGCAGGGCCAGCTCACAATCCTTGTCTTCTCCTTGGATTTCCTACCGTCCTGAGACTCCAGTGGGCTCAGGCGGCCCCTCGGGCGGGGAGGAGACCCTTGGCAACGGCCCGAACACAGAAGCCCCAACTCACATTCCGGATTTTTCTCCCGCCCAGATCAAAGCGCCCCAGAGCTGCAGTAACACACCAGCTGCTGGAAAAATAGCTCCTGGGATATTTCATTTCCAAACCCACTAGCTGAGGGCCCCAGAAGGCATGTCATACATTTTAGGTCTTTGAAATGACGTTGAATAGACGTCTCTTTGAAATGACGTGGAATAGATGGAACATGGGTTTAGCCTGGAAGTTAAGCTCTGAAGTCCCATAGTTTCCGCGTCCAGGAAGCAGGCACCCCGCTCGTCTGCTTCCTGGATGAGTCAGTTTTGGCGCAGTACTTAAGCTTTCTCTGCTGTAGTTGCTTCATCTGTCAAATGGGGACCATAACACGGTGGCCCCATAGGATTGCCGGGGGTAGAGTTGATATGGGTGAACCGCGTGCCCTGGTGCCCACACGTAGGTGACAAAGCTGGCATGGGCGAGTGTTAACAAGGTGTGTGTGGGTCCCTTCCCAGGTGCTGCTGACAACTTTATCCCCATCCTCCCAGGGGATGCTGGGTATTATTTCCTCACTGTAGATCCAGAAACCGAAGTGCCTGGAGCTTGAAGGTTCTGCCCCCAAAGCAGAGGGGTCCTTCCCGCCGCCAACTGCAGAGTCAGGGGTGCCGGCTGCGGCTCTCTTCTCTCTCCATCCCCCAGGCTGACCAGCTGGGCAGCTCCTTGCGTCAGCCCCGAGCAGGCACGACTCCGGTCCTGGTCTCGGGACCCCAGACTCTCCTCAGGCTTAGCAGGTCAGGGTGGTGCTAGGAGAGCGAGTCCGTCCCCCTGCACGAAGAGGGATGGTGCCCTCTTGACAGAAGAGGGTGGCTTGTGAATGGATGCCCAGGGCGTCGTCTCTGCCTGGCTTCGATGCCTTATTTATCGTCACTCTGGGAAATGCCACCTCCTGTTTCTTCCCGTGAGTGGTTTGAGTGCTCATGATACAGCAGGCGCTATGCCCAGTGCTGGGGCATAAAACAAGACACAGTCCCCTCCCTAAAGGGCTCATTACCCAGTGTTGGTAACAGACCCCGTGAGCTGTGCGGGGGCAGCGGGAAGCGCAGGGTCTGAAGGATTTTGGAGGGGACGTTGAATCCAGGGGAGGGGCCTGGGGGCCTTCCTGGAGGCGGTGTCAATTAGCCTGAGATCTGAAAGCTGAGTAGCATTTAACCAAGGCATTAGAGGTGGTGGGGGGAAGAGGGTCTCAAGATGAGAAACAGCTTGTGCAAAGGCCAGGAATGGCTGGAGCTTAGGATGAAGGGGGTGGGCATGAGTGGGGAATGTCACCCAGAAGGGAGTGGGAGGGGGAACCCCTTGGTGATCGTCCACAGTGGCAGAACTAGTCCACACGGGCAGAAGTTACCGGGAGACTGGGCTCAGCCCACGCAGGGGCCCAGGCACCACGGTAGGGGCTGAGCCCCCCACCCCTCCAGGCGTGCGAGCAGAGCCCAGATGGCAGGTGCTCGAGAAGGCTGCGGGGGTGAGGATTTCACCCTGGATGGGGCCGGATTAAACAGACTTTGAGGTCCCTTCCAGCTGTCATACTCCCGCTTCTTGAAATCCCCTCTGGGAACAGCAAGAGTATAAAATATAAATCAATAGGTTAAAAATACGCTTGTCTCCTGCGCGTCCAGGGCCTGTCATTCTGCTGCCTTCCCCCAGTCTTCAGAGGATTCCTGCTTGACTAGGGCAGCCCGAGAGCGCGGCAGGAGAAAATAGCTTTGTTCCCCAGCAAGGCAGGCTGATCGCGCCTCCAGTGACGAGACCTCTGGTTCTTTTTTTTTTTTTTTTTTAATCATCGCTGCCTCTAAAACGCACACTGGCCTGTTTCACTTGACATCCCTTCCTTATATCTTCCCTGCTTTAATCACCAGGGAAAGAAAGACCAGCTAAACTGCTGCAGCGGCTTCGCCCCCAAAGACGGAGAGCAGAGAAAGAAAGTCCTGCTCGTGAGAAGGAACCAAACTTGGGGATGGCCAGTGGGGTGACCCTAAATTATCCAGGCCAGTGGCACCGCTGGGACCCAGGGGCTGTTCCCACTTTACCTCCCGGGGTTCCCATGGCAACGGGAATGCTGGGAGCAGCTAATAGGGTCTGGCAGTGAGTGAAATGAAATGTGATGTCCAGGAAAATGCAGTAGCTCGTAAAGTCATGGGGGAGGGGGCTCTTTTGCTGCCCGGCAGGTGAATGAAGCCTCGTTTCCTTGTGATCGTTACATTTTTGAGGGGAGGGTTTTGGGGGGTGCTCTTACACACGTTGATTTTCGTTTTTATAAAGAGTTGCATTTCCTGCACAGGTATGAAATGAAGATGTCTTGTTAAGTAGGGCCCGGTGTGTGCGGTGAATAGTTCAGCACCAGTAAAAAGTGTGTGTGCCGTCGATGATTTATGGGCCCCTCCATCCGTCCCAGCTGTCCTCGCCCACCTTCCCAGCCCGCCGTCGCTGGCTCTGTCATCAGCCGCCTCTCCGGGGAACGTAATGACACCATGTACTTCCGGGGATGCCCTTGTCTTGCGTGCTGGCCAGCTTCTGGTCATTCTCGAAGGCGCTGGTGGGGACTCAGCCCCTCTTTGGAAGCCTTGCCCCATGCGTTCTGTGCCCACCAGGACCACCACCTCAGCATCCCTTGGACCACAGTTTGAGGCCGTCCAGGCCCGAGCTGGAGTGATTCCTGCCGAGTGGCAGCTACTGGGTGGACCTCACAGGACGGGGATGTTCCCCAAATCATTCTGCGGAGCAGAAACCAGCGCCGGGTCTGAGTGCTCCGGGGCAAGGTGGCCGGGACTCCGGGGTCAACTAGAGAGGCCCGGGCAGCTGACACTGGAGACACCCCAGATCCTGGGTGGGGGAAGCGGTATATTATATCCCCCGTTCAGAACCTTGAAATCCACTGATTTCTGCATTTGTCTTTGTTGCCGCCACAGGTGATCTTAATCCTGACGAAGTATTACCATGCAGACATGGGGAAGGTTCTGGAAAGTTCTCTGTGGCGGTAAGTCAGCCCGAGGGTGGGCCTTTTCTCTTCCCATACCTGCGCGTCTCCCAGGCCGGGGTCTGAGATCCGAAGGCCCGGCTGGAGCAGCCCCCATTGGCTGGCGGCCTCTCGACTTTTCTTTGGCTAGAAAACGCATACAGAAGTTGAAACTATTAAAGTGTTTCGTCAGTGACACAGACAGGGCTGGAGAACAGACAGCCATTCAGAAGGCTTCTTTGCTTTCTTTCCTTTCTGTCTGTGTTCTCCTCCCCTTGCTGTTTTTCCTCCCCCGGGGGAAGGGGGTTTGCATTGTGAATTCAGGTCAGTGCGCAATCTCCTCTGCTTCTGCTCTGAGCTTCCGACACGGCTCCTGGAGTCCCCCAAACACACCGATTATCCTCACCGTCCGGGTGTCTTTCTTTCTTCCTGGCTCAGCCCAGAGAGCTTGGTAAATAAATAACGCCCCTGGCCAACGACGGGTACTATCTCTTTATACGTGAAATGTGAATTCAGCCCCAGAATTAGGCAGCCTCTTTGATGTTTTAAATGAGGTGGGAGAGAAGGAGGCCTTGAGAAGTCGTTTTGGTTATGATTATCTTTGTATTTACGTCTGCTCACCCAGGAAGGGGAAGGAAGTTTCCCAGCATCTTGGGCTGTGGTTTCAAAGCTTCTCTCGGGCAAGGATGCTGTGTCCGCCGGGCCCCGTGCGCCATTCCCATGTTGTCTGGGTGTTGAACCGTGTTGCTTTCCAAGATGTGTTTCTTGACTAATAATTAATTGGTTTTTAAATTTGAAATCCATTAAAAACGCCGAAAGCTGCGGATCAGGACTCCTGATTTATGTGCAACCACCTTGAGTTGATTTATTTTTGACTTTTGGCTTTACTTTTAGTGAAGGCGCGCCATGATTCATTGTTGGTTCTTACTGAGGGAATTCCGTAATGCTTTGGCCAGTTGCCGAAATGACCCTTGAGTTGGGTGCTTTCTTTGCTAGATGAGGAACAGTGTTGCCTTGGACCAGCCGGCTTGGTCACCCCTGGACCAGCCGGCTTGGTCGCCCTGGTGCTGATGTGGGGTCTGGGGAGCCGTGTGTTTTCCTTCCCTTTTCCAACAGAAGCACCTTTCCTAGCCTGCCCCTCTCAGCTGTGGATTTGCCTCCCAAACTCACCAGCCTGCTTTCCAGTTCCATCGCCGGCCTCAGGACAAGCAGTCTGCGACAGATGTTTTCCTGCTGCGACCCCCAACTTCTTTATGTGTTGGTACTGTTCTGATCTCGTGCCTTGAAGCAACTCGCCCACCAAGGAGGTTGCTTTCAAAAATGCCCCTCCAGGGTCCGATAAGGCCGTTCATTGTTTGGGAGGAGAGCGGGAAGTGGTGAGAGCATTAAAGTTCCAGTGACATCTCATCGGCTGCCCTTTGAAGATGCACATTTGAGGACTGGTTTCAGGGCCAGTCTCCTTGGGAAGGGCCGGCCCCTGGAGGGCTCCCTCCTGCCAGGTGGATGGTCCAAGGACAGGTCCCCTTGGCTGCAAAGTGGAGAGAGGCACTTGTCTTCTCTTCCTCCAAGCGGAATTCCTCGACTAAGGAACGCATTCCCCAGCTCCTGCCTGTCTGTCAGCCCAGATCTTCATGAACTTTCGCTAACCCACCCTGAGTGTGGGTACCAGCTTCCCTCTGCTCTCGCAGCATCTCAGCACCGCTGGGGACGGAGAAAGTGAGGTTATCGGAAATGTTGCTTCGGGTAGTCAAGGGGCCTTCCTGGGGGTAACGTGTGCTGATTCAGACAGAGTTGCTGGGTGTAGTTAAAATTTGCTGCGAGTCCTAGTCGGGGTAGCATGGCGGGTGGAACAGACCTTGGCCAGCCCCACAGCATGGGGACCAGGCCTCCAGACTCAGAAATCTTCAGAAGCAGGTAGGGAAACCAGGATGTTAACGACCAGGGTTCTTGGCCTCCTTAATCAATAGAAATTGATCAGCGGCCAGACAAGAAATTCAGGCAAGGCTTTACTGGGGCCCCTGCTGCAGCAGGGGGGAGTGAAAACAAACAACAGGTTCCCTTGCTCATTCCCTGAGGGCAGGGAGCTGGTTCCTTATATGGGGTGAGGGGAGGGGCAGGTCCCGGAGAAGGGGCAGCTTAAGTGGTTTGACCACCCCTTCCGTGGGGTTGAGTGCAGGGGCGCAGGGGGCATGCTCAGGACCCTGCTTTTGCTCCCCACACCCTGTTTTTGCTGCTGGCTCTTCAGAAGTGGCAGTTGGGTTTTTTGTCTGTTTGTATCCGTGTTGTCCATAATTTGCCCCAACTGCACGGGTGCTCGCAGTTATTTTTAGTCGCTTGTAGTTTCTTTGTATTTTGTTGCTCCAGGAGATGTTTGTCCAGGTGCAAGGGCTGCAGCAAAGGGTCCCAGGTGCCAGCCTGTCTCAAGGAGGCCAAACCACTCACCTCAGAGCTGCTCCACAGGGGCCTCTTTTTCTTCCCGAGAGCCTCAGTCTCCTTGTCTGTAAAATGGGGATAAAATATCCCTGGATGGGAGGTTGTGCAGCTGAAGGAGATTACCTGTGAATCGTCCCCAGGACAGCACACCCTCTAAAGTCAGTTTTAATCCAAAGCAAATTAACAGATGTTAATTTTCCACATTCCTTTCTCATTACTGTCTCTAGACTCAGACATTTTCTCTCCTTTATTAAAAATACATGCAGAAGCATCAGTCATTTCAAGAAAGTTCACCCACATCCCCGCGCGTGGGGCCCAATTACTTTCTTTGTTTATCTCATCCCTCTTATGCTGAGATAGTTGTACAGTGAGACGTAGATAGAATAAAGTTGTGAACCTTCTTTCTTTCGCACGTACAAGATGTTTCCCGTTTTTCCATGTTGTGCCATGGGCTGCGTCATGTCTTATGGCCCCGCACTCGCCCCTTGAATCGATTCATTCTAGTACTTACAGCCCTGCTGCTGCCGTACGCAGTTTCAGCATGGCGCCTTCCTTTCCGTTTTGTTCCCTGGGACGCATCTTTACTGAGCAGATTTACGGCGGCATGCTCAAGTACCAAATCCTTTTTCAGGAGGAAAGCAACTCTCCACCTGGGGCAGTGCCCTGCCTCCTGGCCGGCTTCAGGCTGACAGCTTTTCTGAAACTTGCTAACCTACCGGCCCAAAGGGACTGCAGTGTCGTTTTCATTCGCATGCCTGTGATTCCTAGCCAGGGTGGGCAGTTTCTGTGTTTAATCGCATGTTCTCTTGTAAGCATCGTCTACTCATGTCCCCTCTATTTTGAGACTTGTGCGAGTTTGTTTGGAAGGGGGAAGAATGGCATCGGTCATTTCTTGGGATGCCACCGCCCTCTGTCTGCCGTTTAGGGTGCACGTGGAGGGAGGTTAAGGGTGTCAGTGCCTGGCAACACGTATTCAATGGGGTTATTAAAGACACACTTATTGAACGTGCACCCAGCCTCCCAAGAATTCTCCCGTGTAATTGCAATAAATACATTTTTAGTGACAGGTGTGGGATTTACGTTCTGGAAATGGCTCTCCGAAATCTAAGCTGAATGCATTTTTAATTGTCCTGCATTTCATGGGCCGCTTGTCAGGAGTGTCTCTCCCTGGCTGGCTTCAATGGTCTAGCACTCTGCCCCTTCCTTCTGCGTGGGTGCTGTTCTCTGTTCAGCCTCCGGGCCCCTTTGCATCAGTGCAGGCGTGGGTGGGAGGGAGGGAGCCCCGCACCACTGAGAAAGCTGCTGGTTGGCCTCCGGGGTTGGACGAGAACAGAGCTGGTCCACCTCCCCTCCTGGAGCCTCCTGAGGCGAATGGTAACTAGAGGAGCCGGCTGACCCTGCCCTGGCCTGCATGCCCAGTCTGTGCAAATGTCCTGGGGCTGCTGGGACAAATGACTGAACACTGGGGCTTACAGCGAGCAGAAATTGTTCTCTCACAGTCCTACAGGCCAGAAGTCTGAAATCGAGATGCGGGCAGGGCCGGGCTCCCGCTGGAGGCTCTGGAGGAGGAGGCTTGCTGCCTCTTCCAGCTCCTGGTGGCGCCCCTAGTGGCCGGATCTCTCCCATCTCTGCCTCCATCTTCACCTGGCCTCCCCCCAGCACCGCGTGTGTCTCTCCTCTGTGCGTTCCTTATAAGGACACTTGTCTTTGGATTTGTGACACACCCAGGTAATCCAGGGTGATCTCATCTCCAGATCTCTAACTTAATTGCATCTGCAAAGGCCTCTTTTCCAAATAAGGTCGCACACAGTCTCTGGGGGTTAGGATGAGGACAGATCTTTCTGGTGCTACCGTTCAGCCCAGTACACAGTCCATCGCCAAGCTCCGGGATCACACCTGGATCTATTTGCCTCGATGGCTCCTGCACCTGTCCCTGTCCTCTGTCCCCTCAGCCACACTTCCCTCTGCATCCTCAGGGGATCCCAGCTCACCTCACTGCCTCCACCCCCCAGCCCCTCTCCTTGCAAGGCCTTAGGGACTTGACATGCACACACGCCCACACTTGACATGCACACATGCACACATCCTGTCCTGCTTCCTTGCCCTGGTAGCCCCCGTGGCCAACACCCGTGCATCGCCACCAGTCCCCATCCAAGTCCGGGCGGGGGGATTTCAGTGGGCAGAGCCAGGAGCTGCAGCAGCAAGTACAGAAGAACAAGGATGCTCGTGGCACATCTAAAGGCCTCACTTGCAATTTGTATCTCCTCCTGATAGAACTGTAACGATTTGAAGATCAGGATAAATAGTCTTAGAAATCTGAAAATTAAAACGAAATGATCTGTACGTGTCCCCCTGTGTTCCTGCACCCCGTCTTGCAGGAGGAAGTCAGAGGTTCTTCCCGTGGTTCAGGGCTCTCTGCTAGGTGCCGAGGGAGTTCAGGCAGAGTGGGTGACGGACAGGAACTGAGGGGGCTCCAGGAGGCCGGCCTTTCAGTGTGAAAATGGGGACCCACTGTTTTTCCATGATTGCCCCTTCCCTCCCTGCGAGGAGCCTTCTTAGACATTTTCCTCCCAATCCCTCATCTGCCCATCCCTGTATTTCTGTTTAAGTTCTATGTGGAATATGTGCTTTGTACATGAACGGTAAGAATCTTCACACCCCTCAAGAACCAATTTGTACCCCCCTGGGGGCGATATTGTCCCCAGTTGAAAAATCCATCTCCCAAAGCAGGGCTTCTCCCACTTTCAGGGGCGTGTGAATCACCTGGGGTCTGGCTGAAATTCAGACTCCGACTCCCAGGTCTGGGCAGGGCCTGACGCGCCACGGTTTTAACAAGTTTCAGGTGACACTGAGCTTGCTGGGCTGCTAGGCAAACCCTGAGCAGTGCTGGGCAGCGTTCACGGCTCGCATGACTTGGTCTGGGCAACCGCAGGGCTGAGTTTCAAGAGCCCAGATTGCCGCTGGCCAACGCGGGCTGGGGTCCTGAGAGGCTCATTTTGTGTCTCCGAAGCTGGATCCCAAATGGCCAGTGAGACTCGGCTGCCTCATAAATGCTGCTAACAAGGTAAACGCAAGCCCTCGAGAGCTGAGCAACGGCCAGTGGGTAGACGGTGGGCCCTTAGCGGGAGGTATGTAAAAGTCACCGAAAAAGCTCTTAAAAACTACCACCGCTCAGGCCCTGCCTTGGAAGATGTGGACGCAGTGTGGGGACGTCTCAGAAGTGCCCCAGGGGAGAACAGCCCCAGGAAGGGCTGGTCCAGAGCAGTGCACCTCAGACTTCCCTGGTCTGCATTTCTGACAGGCTCCTGGATGTGCCCAGGCCGCTGGTCCAGGGACCACGCGTTGAGTAGCCAGGGGCTGGGCTGGCTGGGAGCGAGGCTTAGCATCCTGCCGGCTTCCCAGGGCTCTTGGACTGGCATCCACGTCACATCCCCCGCAGAGACGCTGAGCCCCTGACTCCTATCCCATCCCCCACCCCAACTCCTCCACTCCCCCCCCACCCTTATTCCTCCGTCTCCAGCCACCTGGCCTGCTGGCTGAAACTTGACCGTGCAAGGGCCCGTCCCTTCTGCGGCAGCTGGGACGGCGTACGCTTGGCGCTGACACTCGGGTACTGCCTCCTTGTGGACATTCAATCTCAGCATAAACCTCGTTTCCTCAGAAAAGCCACCCCACTACTCAGCGTAAAGCAGTCCCCAGGCATTCCTTGTCTCATCGCTCCTTGAGTGTAGGGGTTCCCGCGTATATAGTTTGTCTCTCCGTGCTCCCCACTCCCTCCTCCACCTGCCTGGCAGAACATACACGGATTGAGGATGGAGACCTGTGGGGTCCACTTGATGGTCTCCCGATGCCTAGAACCCAGATCAGATCTGGCGTGGAAGGTGATGTTGGGCGCTGGGTGGATGGATGGATGGATGCATATACAGATGGGTGAACAGATGCAGGGATAGATGTACCAATAAACATAGGACTGAGAGGATGGAGGGATGGATGGACAGATGAATGAATGGATGGAAGTGTGGAGAGGCGGTCCTTGGGAAACACCGCCAGGACCTACAAGACCCTTCGCATCATGAGGCCCTCCCTGCAGGTGGGGTAGGAGCTAGAAGCACAGAGTTGGCCCCGATACCGTCAGACAGAACAAGAGGGGCTGGGAGCATCCTGAGCCAGAGAGGAAGTGGGCCTCGGCCCACCTTCCCTCTGCTGTGATGCAGCCCCTGGTCCACGGCCCCGTTCACACGGTGCCTGGACGGTGTGAAGGCCGTGCCGGCCCTGCCCTTCTACCCGCACCTGTGACCTTGGGCAGGACCTTCAGCTGGGGCGACCTCGGGAATACCCATGGGGCGGGTCTCAGGTTTTCTCTGAGCGACTTGGTGGAACTCCCACCCTGTTATTGGGGTGGGGGGAGGGCGATTCTCTCCCGCCGTCCTCACTTTAATCATGAAATCTTCAACATGCACAGAAAGCGCGGAATGCGGTGTGCCGGCTTCCCTGGGTACCCTCGTGACAGAGACAACTACGTGCTCACCCAATAATCCAAGCTTTTCCTCCCTTCCCTGGTCTCCCCTGTGGTTATTTTGGGGTCATCTGATTTGTTTGAGCCAGTGGATGGTAAGCAGGAATAATATGGGTTAAGTCACTGGAGTTTAGGGCTTCAGCTGTTACCGCAGCAGAGACTAGTCTAGCCCAGTACCGGTTCCCTAGCTGTGATAGATGTTAATTCTTTTTTCTTTCCGGGACCTCCAGCTCTTAAAGAAACACACCGCTCGAGATTCTGATGCAGCCCAGCTCTCTCCTCCCTCCTTCCACCTCCTCCATGCCCCACCATCCCCATCCCAGAAGTAACCCTGCCTGGATCGTCCCCACGGGGGCATCATGTGTTAAGTACGCACGTACGAGTCTGTCCACAATCAATATGTTCTACGGTTTACTGTGTTTTAAAAATTAATGTAAATGGCATCGTGCTGCCTTCAGAAGTGTGACTGATACTCCCGCTGAGTAATTGGTAATTTATCCCTGTAGGCCACGTAAGCTGGTTGAGCTAAGCCTTCCCCTGCTGTGGGAACGCCAGGATTTTTATCCCCCGGATTTAGCTGTTCTCATCAGGGCTGCAGAGACTATCTGTCCACGTCTCCACCTTCCTTTTTCTCTTCCTCTGTCAATCTGTTTGCAGAGTGATTCCAGCCCCACGTCTCTGGAATCAGCAGACTTTATATGCCTGCATTCAAGCAGATGTGAGAGCGTAGTTCAATATTATTTTATTTTGCAGTTGCATGATTTTTCATGGAATTGAACATACTGTCCTTTGTTTATTGACTATTCGAGTCTCCTCCTCTGGGACTTAACCTGTTCATATCTCGTGCCCATCTATTGCTTAATTTTTTCTTCAACCCTGCCTCTCCACTGTGAATAACACAAGTCCTCTCCAGGACCCTTAATTTTAAGACGGGTGTCCTCCAACTGTGTCCTGAGCTCCTACTATGTGCCACTCATTCTTTCCCAACACCTTCTAAGAATGTTTCCTCCTAAGAATGTTCCTCTATGTCATATTTTTTAATACGCGATTCTTAGAAGTGCGATTCTTAGAAGAGTATTTCTGTAGGCTGGTGTCCTTTTCAGCCGCAGTGACAATGATGCTGTGTAACAAGTCACCCCGAACTCGGTGGCAAACACCGGGAACGTCTCTCCCCCAGGGCAACTGTGATTTGGTTGCCTTAGGCTGGGGTGGCCGGGCAGCTGCACCTGAGCTGCAGGTTGGTGGTCCTGGCTCTGCTACATCTGCATTTGTGCTGGGAGCCCAGCTGACTGGCCAAAGGCCATCAGGACCCGTTCTTCCCATGCACAACACGGGAGCAAGAGAGTCAAGCCCTCCCCACCCCCCAAGAACATATAAGGCTTCTGTTCCCTCACATTTGCTAAATTGCATTGGCCAGTGCAAGTCACAGGTCAAACCCAACACCAGTGGGGGAGGGGAGGGGAGTGAAGTGAATGTTTGCTGAATGACAGTCAAAAGTATCACAGGTGGTCATAGGTGTTTCCAGAAAATACATGTTTTGTGGTCATATAAGTCAGGTAGTAAACTTACTTAGGTGGAAGAAAACCCATCAGGGTCCTTTGCAGTAGGATGTACTGGAGTCTCTAACACACCAATGGGCGTCGTACATCTCCAGGAGAAGGTCGTGTGGCATTTCTCCATCCCAACTGATTCCATGAGCTTTCATTTTTAAAAAAATTTTTAGTTTATTTTAAATTTTAATTTAATTTTTATTTGCATCAATCACTTGTTTAAAGTTTGTTTTATTTATACACTTTAATTTTTACGTATTATTTTATTTTTGTTCCTCTGAGCATTTCCTGGGGTTGGTTTTCCACAGAACAAGCTTTGGGAAGCTCTGCTGTATGGACTTTATATTCCAGACGAGCTGGCCTTTGAGATTTCCAGACCACTTCTGTTTACCTGTAATGTTACTGTGTTTTGATACCATTTCATTTCAAACCACATTTGGTTCTGCGGTCCTAGGGTCTCTCCCTCTCTCTCCATTTTTTTAACATAGAGAATTGTAGGGTTATGTGTTCAGGATGCAGTGTCTAGGGAATTTGAGCCGTCAAACCACAGCTAGACGATGACCTCTTTTTTCTTTTTAAAGATTTTTTTTTTTGATGTGGACCATTTTCAAAGTCTTTATTGAATTTGTTCCAACATTGCTTCTGTTTTATGTTTTGGTGTTTTGGCTGCAAGGCATGTGGGATCTTAGCTTCCCGACCAAGGATAGAACCCACACCCCTGGCACTGGAAGGCGGAGTCTTAACCACTGGACCGCCAGGGAAGTCCCCAGACGATGGCCTCTTGACATTCACTGACGTGAAGAAGCCTCAAGGTCCTTCTCTGCGGAGGCGGATGATGGCCTGGGGGTGGGGACGTCTGCCCAGCTGGGCTGTCCTGAGGGTGATGTGGGCAGAGCCAGGCCGTGTGCAGAGCGTTCCAGAAGCCCATGGGCAGCCTCGGTCATCACAGCCTGTGTCTTAGGGGCCCCGAATGTCTGGGCAAAGAGCTGTTGTGCTGTTAGGGTCCTTACAGGTAGACAGTGCTGAGTGTTCGTGAGGGACTTTAAACAGGGGACAAGCCTTACCCTCTGTGGCCCGGAAGAGCGGGGCTTATTTTAGAGAGAAAGTCTTAGACGGTAGGCTGACGGCAGGTGCTGGGAGTCCTTTGTGGTCTGGGTGGCTGCGTGGTCAGTGTCCCCAGACAGATCCGGTTTCCCTTCTGGCTCTGTGCCTTCCCTCCCCGGGCGTCGTCTATATCATGAGACTGATGGCACAGACCTCGCGGTGGCCGTGAGCGTGACAACACGTCCTGCGTGCGCGACGCTTGGCACCTAGGAGGTGTCAGCGGGCCGCTTCCTGCCTCGGCCTCTTCCCCTGAAGTGTCCGGCTGGCTTTCCACCCGCCGTGTTCCGCCCCTGGGCCAGTCTCTGTCTGTGTTTGCTTGAGTATCGCCGTGGAGATCTGAGTTTGATTTAAACAAGACTCAGAGCAGATAGGAATCGAGGGAGGTGCTGACTTGAAAACTTCCAGGATTTGAGTCTATTCAATAAATAACGCAATTGGAATCAACAGTTGGATGAGGTCAGCCTCCAAGGCCTCGAGGTGCCTGCAGATCTGGGGCGGATCTGGGGTGGCCGGGAGGTCACAGGGAGTTTGAGGAAATCCCTCAGTATCCCCAACGCCCAGGCCTCTTCTTCCTGCATCTTGACCCCAGCACCTGGTCTTCCTCAGGTCCGGGATCCTCTGTCCCAGCTCCAACGACCCCCGCCGGTCACTAGAACTGACGACTGGCTTCTCTGCCGACTGGCTTTCCCTCCTCTTCTGCCTCTTTCCTCTCTTCCTCATCCCCCTGGCCTCCCTCCCCTCTTCTCTCCCATCCATCGTCCATCCATCCATTGGTGCACCCATCCCCTATCTCTCCATCTGTGCACGTCCATCCACCCACGCATCCGTCATGGGTCCACCCATCCTTCCGTCCAGCCTCTGTATTTGAGTAAGGTACGGTAATGCCCCCCAAGACTCATAGTTTAGTAGCGTTAACAGGTGAGCAAATGACCCATGGTTAGGCAGGTAATCCGCACTGTGATGGGGCTGAGAGAACCAGGGGAGCGCTGGACAGCCCCACTCTGTTGAGCAGAGGAAGTGGTAGTCAGGGAAGACTTCCTGGAAGAAGATTCATCCCAGGCCCTCGGGCACCACAGGCTCCCTGCTCTTGCGGGGCAGCTCTCCCTACTACACAGGGCCTTCCACGTTGCTGTGGCCAGTGGCATCTCATGCGTGCTCCTCGTCACCTTCCCCGGCATCCAGCCCACCAAGCTCTGCCAGGTCCACATGCAACACATATCGAAACTCCTTCTGCACCCGAGGCTGCATCATAGGAGTGCAGCCCCTGGCCTTGGGAAGGTGATGGGAACATCTGGCCTGCTCTATCCCAGTCAGGCCCGAGTCCCAGCTTCCCGTGTGGTACCTACCTCTAGGGAGCCCCTGCCCACCTGGGCTCACCTGCGTGCCGTGTGCGTCTGTGGTTTCCTCTCTCCCTCTCCTACATCCTGCTCCCCCAACCCCATTCCTGAAGGCTGGAAAGGACTTCCTTGGGCTCTAGAAGAGTTCTCAGGGACAGAGCAGACGAGATCAGAAAGCTTACAGGTTCCGGGTTCTTCAGGGTGGCCCCGAGCAGCGTGTTGGTTCTGAATTTAGCTTTCTGATGGTTCGCAGGGGCGTCTGGTTTCTCTCGCAGCGATGATGACGGCGCGGCCCACGCAGGCGACCCTGTACGCGTTGAGCACACAGCACAGCTTCCCAACCCATACGACCGTCCCAGACGCTTTTTTGAGAAATGGGAGACAGATGCTGAGCGGGGAGGGGCGGCCTATGAGTTTGGAGGTGATGCGCTGTTTCTCGGGCCTGCGTTTAGCTAAGAACCATCTCGTGGGTCCTCTTGGCACTGCAGCTTCTCCCTCTAGGGTTCTTCCCCCACCCTCACCTTCACCCCTCCGGCAGGGCAGCAGCCCGCACCACCCCCCGGGCTTCGGCAGCAGCCCCCTGAAGGACCCCTCTTGCTTTCCCTGTCTCCCCATCCCTCTGTGCCCAGGTGTCCCCTCCCCCTCTGTCCTTGCCAAGTCCCCCATCCCCACCCCCGCCCTGGCTGGGTCGGGCCCCTTCTCTGGGTTCTCCCAGACCCTATCCCACAGCCACCTCCCCATCTCTTCTGGGATCTGGGTTTCCTGTGGCTTCTGCACCTGGCAGAAACTCGCAACAGGGACGTGCCCAGGGATTTACTGAGCTTGACTGAAAGCTACGGTGAATTCAGTGGTAACCACCTACCCTTTCCTCAAAATAGGACGCTGTATAATGCCATTAAACGTCTTAAAAGGTATTCTTGGTAAGGGTGTTGCTAAATTCCTCTCCAGAAAATTCTCCCTAAAAAAATCTCCTTTTTAAAAATAGTACATGATCATCACAGAAATTTTAGAAACAATAAATGAAGCATAAAAACAATCCCGTGTTAAGCCACCTTATGAGATTACAAATGTTAATGTTTAAGATGAATATTCTCACCAGTCTTTTTTTTTTTAATTTTAATATTTATTTATTTTTGGCAGTGTTGGGTCTTCGTTGCTGCGCGCGGGCTTTCTCTAGTTGCAGCGAGCAGGGGCTACTCTTTGTTGCGGTGCGCAGGCTTCTCATTGCGGTGGCTTCTCTCGTTGCGGAGCACGGGCTCTAGGTGTGTGGGCTTCAGTAGTTGTAGCACATGGGCTCAGTAGTTGTGGCTCGCGGGCTCTAGAGCGCAGGCTCAGTAGTTGTGACGCACGGGCTTAGTTGCTCCATGGCATGTGGGATCTTCCCGGACCAGGGCTCGAACCCATGTCCTCTGCATTGGCAGGCGGATTCTTAACCACTGCACCACCAGGGAAGTCCCCTCACCAGTCTTTTTAAGATGTAAATATATACATGTTTTATAAATTTTGAATCCCAATTTAATATTATGTATTAAACATTTTCTTACGCTCCCACATATTTTCAAAACCACTATTTTTAGTGACCATGTAATATACCCTCAGATGAAAGAGGTATTATTTATTTAGCCAAATTCTCATTTTTAGACATCTGCGTCATTTTCAGTTTTCACTAACGTAAGGATGTAAAGAAAGCTGTGTTCTTGGCCTGGTACGTACATTATTCCACGTTTCTGATTATTTTCTTAGGATGAATTTTAAGCGTGGCTTTCTTTCCTGCCTGTCGGATTACAGGGTATTGGGATTCCGCCGTATATTTGAGTGTTTGGAGAGTCTGTCCCTGAGGCTGTTACTGATTGTACTGGGAGCAGAGAAATTAAAGAGCCATTTAGGCAAGAGGAAATAAGATAAATGTGCCTTCTTTCCTGACGCAAATGTACCTCCAGCTAAAGGAAAGCTTCGGCAGCAAGGTGAGGTCCTCCTTATTGTCCTACAAATTCCACAAATGGGTGGAGGCCTCTGACCCTGACCACCCCAAGCCCTGGTCACTTACCAGTTGCTTCCCGAGGTCCTACAATGTGTCAGGAACTGCTTTGGCACCAAAGATGCAGAATCAGCAGAGCACAGGCCCTTGCCATCCAGGATCTGGCCAACCGGTGGGAGAGCAGAGAATCCAAGATGGTGCCCTACAGTGTGTGCACTGGGAGGCACGGCTGAGCCTCAGGGGATGTGGTGCCCCAGGGCACAGGGTCCCATCAGAGGGACCTGGGGAGTGGGTTCTGAAGGATGAATAGGAGTTCACTAGGCAGAAAAGGGCAGGTGAGGTGGGGGGCAGGGAGCAGGCAATCTAGGCAGTGGGGCAATGGTGCAGAGGCTGGGCAATGCCCAGGGGTTGGGAGAAACCCGTGGTAAAGAGCCAGGCTGGTGCACAGGATGAATTGTTTTTTTCTTGCTGCTGTAACAAATTACCACAAACGTAGTGGCTCAGAACAACACAAATTTATTATCATACAGTTCTGGAGGGTGAAGTCTGCTCTGGGTCTCGCTGGCTAAGATGAAAGTGCGAATAGGGCTGACTTCCTTACCTGAGGCTTTAGGGGCAGCTCTTTCTCTTGCCTTTTCCAGCTTCTAGAGGCTGCCTGCCTTCCTTGGCTTGTGGTCGTTTCCTCTGTGTTGCCTCCCTCTGATCCTTCTTTTGTTTCCCCATCTCTTTCTCTAGCCACGGCTTGGAAAGTTTCTCCCTTTTAAGGACCCAGGGGATTCGATTAGGTTCTTTTGCATAATCCAAGATAACCTCCCCATCTCAAAGGTCTTCATTTACACATCAAAGTCCCTTTTGCCTACAAGGTAACACACAAGCTCCAGGCTTCAGGATGTGGACACGTTTGGAGATTCATTATTCTTTTGACCACACAGGGCATGAAGGCATCCACAGGTGATGGCCCTTAGGTTGTCTCAAGTGACCTGGTCACTTGAAGGCCTGGCTGGGACACCGAGTTTGAACATGAGATAGTAAGACTGTTTTCAGATCATCGAATTCTGTACATATTTCTTGAGCATCTTCTTTTTCTCTAGGCCACTTTGCCAGGCCTTAGGATTGGCCATGAATGAGACACCAACCTTGTCAGAGAGAAAGGAGCTGAAGGAGGGACCAACATCTATCTACGGTTAAGGAACCCATGGGAGAGGGTGACTGGACATTTCAGAGGAGGTGATATCTGAACTGGGCTTTGAAGGATGAACAGGAGTTTTCCGGGCAGTCAGGCAGAGGAAGACCCTTCTAGACAGGAAACATTATGTGCAAAAGCACAGAGGCATGAACCAGCCTGGTGTGAGAGGAATCCCAAGAAGTCTGGAGTGGCGAAAATGTGAGGTGGGCAGAGGAGGGTGGGAGACCACGCTGGGGAGTCCAGCAGGGGTTGGACCAAGGACACCTCGTGTACCAGCCCAAGAGGATTGAACTGTCTGACAGGTGGTGGCGCACTATGCGGGGGCTTGTGCGTTAGGGCGAGCGCAGGGCTGCAGCGCTCGGAGGGGACAGCAAGATGGGACAGCGAGACTGCAGGGTGTAGGGGGGCGTGGTTTAGCAGAGCCATGGAGTAGGGAGGTGGTATTTGACAAGGTGCTTGGACCACAAAGCCTCCTTTTCCTTGTCCTCCAGGACCCAGTTGAGTACAAAGTCCCATTCCTTGAGGTTCTTGGGGTGGGGGCGCTGAGCCTGGGATGGGCAGGACCCAGAATGTTGCATTCCTTCCCCGCACTCACATCCTGCGCCCTCCCCGCCCCGCCTTTCCCTGCGGTCTGCATCTCCTGCCCTTTGCATTAAAGTCACACTCAGTCTTGGAGATTTATTGCATTTTAATAAAACTCCCTGAGTGGGAAGCATATGAAGAAACCCATCTTTGTTTTCTATTATGTAATAAACCTCGCTTGAGTGTGCTTTGAAGGATGGAGCCATAAACCTGTTTACGGGGCCGCGCAGCGTCCAGGGAACGTGGCAGCAGCCGAACGGCATCAAGGGGCTTGGCCAGCTCTGCCGTCGACCGGTCGGCGCCGGCGCCGGGGATAGTCGGTCCCTCTCCCTGGGCCCTGCCTGCCTCTTCTACAAAAAGGGACCTGCTGGGGTGGAGTGCGAGATACTCTTGGTAGAGTTTACTTAGCACGGGGTCCAAGATGCGGAGCTGTTTTTTTTTGAACATCTTTATTGGAGTATGATTGCCTTACAGTGGTGTGTTAGTTTCTGCTGTATCACAAAGTGAATCAGCTATACATATACATAGATCCCCACATCTCCTCCCTCTTGCGTCTCCCTCCCACCCTCCCTATCCCACCCCTCTAGGTGGTCACAAAGCACCGAGCTGATCTCCCTGTGCTCTGAGGCTGCTTCCCACTAGCTGTCTTACATTTGGGAGTGTGTATATGTCCGTGCCACTCTCTCACTTCATCCCACGGAGCCATTTTTATGACGCTGGGAATGTTACTTTGTTTGGGGTTAAAAACTAACGTTCGTTGTGGCACCTAATTCTGGAGGTCCCAGCTCTGCCCTTCACGATTGGCCTCAGGCAAGCGGCTCACCGTTTCTCAGCCTGTTTGCCCACCTGTAAGATGGGTCTCTTCCCTCCCCCAGCTCTGCAGAGCAGGGGCGGCGGTTACTGGGGGACGCTTCTCCAGGAAGCTGCCCTTGCCGGGCGTGACCCTTTACCTATGTCTCGACTCTGGACGTCTAGTCCCGGCGCTCAGGCCGATGCCAGTGCTGGGGGGTTGGGAGGGGCAAGAGCCTTGGTCAGGTCCATGGGGAGTGGGTCGAGGACCGCCCTGTTGCCTTGGGTGGGAGGGTCAGCGAGGCTCCCCACGGGCCCGTGGGAGAAGATTGTGGGGAGCGGCTCCTGAAGGGGCTCTGGTGCTGGCCCATCTGCAGCTGACGACACGGGAACATACGGGAAAAAGCCCGCGGAGGGTTCGAAGGATCCCGAATGAGGTTGAGTTTCTGGACTGGTTTCACACAATCAGACCTGACTGTGAAACACCTACTAGGTGCCGTCAGCCCGAAGCCCTTACCAACCTAAGACATTGTCACCCGTGCCTCCTCTCCATGCCCCCTCCCTCCCTCAGCTAGCTTTCCTGGACGCTTACCCGCTCTGGGTTCTTTCCTAGACCTGCGGCGCTCAGAGTTCCAGGAGACACCTGGCCCCAGCCCTCCCGGGGCTTCCATTCAAGGGGGAGGCAGACAGGTGGCCAGGATGCTGTCTGTCACAGAGGAAGTGTGTGGGGTGCAGAGGAGGGGAGTGACACTAGACCAGAGGTTAGACGGGCTTCCTGGAGGAAGCAGCATCCAACTGAGACTTCGGTTTGAACCCCAGTGAGCGAGCAGCTGGGGGGGATTCGGACCACCCACGCCAAATCCTGGAACGGGAGAGAGTGGGGAGGATTGGAGAAACAGGGCGGGAGGGACATTGCCAGCTGGTGCTAGCAGGGAGGCAGGTGTGTGGAGGCCCGCAGAGGCCATGGTCTCCACTCTGCAGGGGACCTTATAAAAATGATGTCACGTCTCAAAGATGTCTAGCTCAGACCCTGAGGGAGCTGGAAGCCGTGCCCCCTGCAGGACAAAGCACTGACGGAGCGGGGCTGGTGAGGTATACAGGTTAGCTTTTGCTGCGTAACGACCGGCCCCCACATTAGTGGCTTAAAATAACAACCGTCCATTTGGCTTATGCTTCTGTGGTTGGACAGTGTGGATGGGTGAACCTGGTGGGGCTTCTGTTCTCGGCCAGGCTCCCTCGTGTGTCTGCAGCCCGTCCTCCAGGCAGCTCTGCTTCCGGGGCTTCACTGGCCGGTGCTTGGGGCAGGGGGGGCTACTGGTCCACTTGTCCCTCTTGTCCTCCAGCATGCTGGCCCTGGCTTGCACACGTGGCAGCTGGACAGAGATTTGAGAAAGAAGGGAAATACCTGGGGCTGCAGGCCTGGGCTTGAATCTCATATGACGTCACTTCCGCACGTTGTATTGACCAAAGCAGGGGCAAGACCAAGCTTCCGTTCAAGGGTTAGGGAAATAGCTCCATCTCTGGAGGGGAGGGCCATTGCAAAGGGGCATGCATGCAGGCCATTTCGGGCAACAGGGGGGCTTGGTCTGGAGACGAGAAGGTTTAAGGAGGGCATGATGGCTGTTTCCACACTACCAAGTGCTGTCCTGGGCCCCAGGAAGTGGGTAGTGCTGGGGGCGCCCAGAAGGCAGAGCTAGGATCTGGGGTTCCATCCCGGGGGGCCTTTCCATGGTGGAGGCCCCCACGTGGACTGGGTGACCTCGGACACGGGGGGAGGGGGTGAGTATCAGGAAAGATGTGTACGCCTCGTTGGGGAGGAGGCGGCAGGCCCAGGTGCTAGGGAAACAGTGCCCTCTGAGATCACAGCGTTGAGCACCCCTCAGGGGGGTTGGTGGGATTCAGGAGTGATCCATCTGTCATACGCCGCCAGCCAGAGCCCGCATGGCATGCGCGACGCCAAACAGAGCTTAAGTGGGCCCGCGGCTTGGCACCGAGCTGCACGCTGCCGTGGGAGAGGCGGGCACCGTGCCCAGGGTGCCCAGCAGATGTTTGCCGTCTCTTCTGCCAGGCTTTGCTTCCTCCTTGGACACAGAGCCCCGGGCCTGGTTCTCAGTTCCTTGGAGGCTGGAGACCCTGCCACTGCTCGGCTCCTTCCCTGGCCTACACAGTATGTGAAGTTGAAATTCTGCCTGGGTCCCCATGCAGGATGCTGGCTGAGGCACAGAGAGAGCTCTGGGCTCAGTGGAGTGTCAGAGGGAACAGCCCCCGCCCTGCGCCACTATGCCACACGTTTCCCAAGAGACGCCCTGTTCTCACAGCTCCTCTGCAGCTTTCTCTCCCCTGAAGCCTGCACGAGAGGTGCTAAAGCCCAGGCTTTCAGGCCCGAGATGAGCTCCTCCTGGCTCTGTCTTGATAGCTGTGTGGCCTTGGGAAAGTCACTTCCCCTCTCTGAGCCCAGGTTACCCCCTCTGTAAAATGGGTCCAATGAGGTCATGGATGGAAAATATGTAACCCAGGGCCTGACTCCTAGGAAGCATTGGCTGTTACGTCCTCGTCGTCCTTTTTTAAGCAGCACTGTTGCCCTTGGTTGAGGCAGTGTGGAGGGGATGTCACTGAATCAGGCCTGAGTCCTGTCGACTTTAAAAAAAAGCACAACGTGAGAGCTGTGAGTTAAGTTGTATTGGGGGCAAAATGAGGACTGTAGCCCGGGGGACAGCATCTCAGGGAGCTCTGAGAAACTGCTCCGAACAGTGAGGGGGGAAGGCCAGCGTATCTGTGACTTTGGCGAAGGGGGAGTCCATGCGATCAAGCACATATTTTTTGCAGAAGGTTCCTGCTAGTCATGAGGAACAGACGTCACCATGAAGGAATTTCGTGCTTTTCTAGATATGAGGAGATACAAGAACTGGGCTGATAAAATCATCTCCTGAGAATATCTAACTATCTGAAGACCTGTTCTGCCAGTTTTTTCCCAGAGCACAGAGGGCCTCCTTCCTGCTGTCCACCCTGAACTCCTTTCAGCGGGTGTTGAAAGTCAGCGGCTGCCGCAGCGCATCGTTGAATCCTTGTAGAGGGAGATGGCGAGGGCCAGCGTGTAGCTGACAGTCCCTTGGTGCAGTGACTGTGGCCTCCAGAGCCACCGGCCCGGCATCTCTGCCCGCCAGGTCCTGGGGCTAGTGGGGTGATAGCCACAGCCATGGCTCTCGAGGGGTCCGGAGGCTCTGTCACCATGTCTTGCGTCCCCCCCCCTCGTCTGCGCCATCGTCATCTCTCCGCTGGGCGACTGCTGAGGCCTCGCTTTGAGTCTGTCTCCACTTTGGCCTCCTCCAGCCCCCTGGGTATTTGTGCAGGTTAGATCATGGCCTGAGTCCTCTTGCTGAGAAGGACATCCATAGGGCAGGGCTGGCTTGCGGGAGAGGGCGGCCAGAGGCAGAGGGGTGGACCCAAAGGCCACTCTCTCCCTCCGTGTGACCTTCAGCCACTCACTGCCTTCACTGACCCCCGACCCCTCACCTGTGAAATGACGGACCAACCTGGTCGATGGTGCCTTCCATCATTTTTCCTGCACCCCTCGTTTTGGAGACGGAGCCCGCCAAACTGCAGGTCCACCAGACAGGCGACCTCGGTTCGACGTGTCTGAACCGAACCCCATTGCCCCCCATCCCACGACCTGCGCTCAGCCCTGCACCTCCTTATCGCCGTGGACTGTGCCACCTCTAGTCCCCCCACTAGACCTGGCGGCCAGGGCCCCCTTCATTTCAGAGCACCCTTCTCGGGGCCTCCTCGGGCCACACCCTCCCACAGGATGAGGGTCCCACGGGCCAAGGGGATGTGCTGCAGCCCCGGGAGAGTGGAGGCCCCGCCCCCTCCCGCAGCCAGGGCAGGCCCCTCCCCCGGCCCTCCTGAGGGCTGTGTGTGCGGATGCGGAGGGGAAGCTCGGGCTGCAGTCCGCACAGTGCCCAAGGTCCCTCGCAGTGCAGGGCAGAGCTGGGTGGGGGCAGAAGTGGGTGGCCCCCAACCCCCATCTGTGCTCCTGCCCCAGGCCCTTTGTGTGTTGGGAGAAGGGTGTGTTAGGACTCGGACCATTCTGTACACCCTTGCTCAGACTCACATCCTCTGAAATCTCTTCCCCACCGAAGCCACCAGCAAGCCCTGTTGGCTCTTCCTCCAGGATATATCCCGACCCTGGACCCCTGCCCCCTCCGTCCCCGTGGCACCTCCAGCACCTGGACGCCTGCAACCACCGCTGCTCTGGCTCCCCTGCTCCTTCCCTTCCCCCTTAGGGTCCACCCGCCACCAACGTGAACTTCACAGAGCAAAGGGGATCCATCACTGCCCAGCTTATAACCGACCCACGGCTTTCCATCACACCTGGAGGTCCTTGCAGCCTCTCCCTGCGTCCCACGGGGATCCCCAAGGAATGCCTCTTACCTCTTGGGTCACTTCTCCCGTGGCCCTGGTGCTCACTCCAGCCTCACCCACCTTCCCGCCCCGCTCTCCCACTCCCCAGCCTTTGCCCCAGCTTCTCCTGGAAGCCCTTCCCTGGACATAGCAGGCTCCCGTTAGCCAGGTGTTAGCTCAGTGCTACCTGCACAGAGCCACCGTCCCTGACACCCCTCTCTTAGGTAGCTCTTCCCGTCAGCTGCTGTTACTCCATGCTCTCTTCTCTGCATTGCCTTTGTCATAATCTCTCAGGGTTTCAGTGCATTATTTGTGATGATATTATTTTAATGAAATTTCCATTTCCAGACGTTGCTGTTATTTTTCATAGATGGCTTGTCTGTCTGCCCCCATCAGGCAGCAGCCTGTAGGGAGCAGCAGCCTCGCCTGTGTGGTTCACGCATGTGTCCCAGTGCCTAGAACAGTGCCTGGCACCCAGGAGGTCCACCCGCGGAGTTGAAAGCAGAGAGACTGGCCATTCTGTTTGGCTGGTCTGGGAGCTGCTCTGGGGGCGGAGGGGCAGGTCTGCCTTGGGCTGGGACCAGTGCCCACGCTTGCCCAGTGTTGGGCAGAGTCAGTAGTCAGGAAGGCTGGGGAGGCCTGGCAGGTATTGCAGGGGTGTGAGGCTGGCTTCGGTTCTTGAATTCCAGACCTTTAGGAACAGTGGTAAATGTTTAACAGTCGTCACTCCAGGAGGACAAAAAACAAAACAAAACAAAAATCCACCTAATGTGAAGTTCTTGCTGGTGTCCTTGGTGTCAATTTTCCCACCATGGTCGATTTCAGGCTTCCAGGAGGAAGTCACCGAACACAGCCTTGGGAGGAGATGAGCTCCATCAGCTCTGGCTCACTGGTGGTGCTGGTGGTGCTGGTGTGAGCTGGTGGTGCTGGTGTGAGCTGGTGGTGCTGGTGTGAGCTGGTGTGAGCTGGTGGTGCTGGTGTGAGCTGGTGTGAGCTGGTGGTGCTGGTGTGAGCTGGTGTGAGCTGGTGGTGCTGGTGTGAGCTGATGTGAGCTGGTGTGAGCTGATGTGAGCTGGTGGTGCTGGTGTGAGCTGGTGTGAGCTGGTGGTGCTGGTGGTGCTGGTGTGAGCTGGTGGTGCTGGTGTGAGCTGATGTGAGCTGGTGTGAGCTGGTGGTGCTGGTGGTGCTGGTGGTGCTGGTGTGAGCTGGTGTGAGCTGATGTGCGCTGGTGGTGCTGGTGTGAGCTGGTGTGTGCTGGTGGTGCTGGTGTGTGCTGGTGCTGCTGGTGTGAGCTGGTGTGAGCTGGTGGTGCTGATGTGAGCTGGTGTGAGCTGATGTGAGCTGGTGTGAGCTGGTGGTGCTGCTGTGTGCTGGTGTGAGCTGGTGTGAGCTGGTGTGAGCTGGTGGTGCTGGTGTGAGCTGGTGGGGCTGATGTGAGCTGATGTGAGCTGGTGTGAGCTGGTGTGAGCTGGTGGTGCTGGTGGTGCTGGTGTGTGCTGGTGGTGCTGGTGTGAGCTGATGTGTGCTGGTGTGAGCTGATGTGTGCTGGTGTGAGCTGGTGTGAGCTGGTGTGAGCTGGTGGTGCTGGTGTGTGCTGGTGTGAGCTGGTGTGAGCTGGTGGTGCTGGTGTGAGCTGGTGGGGCTGATGTGAGCTGGTGTGAGCTGGTGTGAGCTGGTGGTGCTGGTGTGAGCTGGTGTGAGCTGATGTGAGCTGATGTGTGCTGGTGTGAGCTGGTGGTGCTGATGTGAGCTGGTGGTGCTGATGTGAGCTGATGTGAGCTGGTGTGAGCTGGTGGTGCTGGTGTGAGCGGATGTGAGCTTGTGTGAGCTGGTGGTGCTGATGTGTGCTGGTGGTGCTGGTGTGAGCTGGTGTGAGCTGGTGGTGCTGGTGTGAGCTGATGTGAGCTGGTGTGAGCTGGTGGAGCTGGTGGTGCTGGTGTGAGCTGATGTGAGCTGGTGTGAGCTGGTGGAGCTGGTGGTGCTGGTGTGAGCTGATGTGAGCTGGTGTGAGCTGGTGGTGCTGGTGTGAGCTGGTGGTGCTGGTGGTGCTGGTGTGAGCTGGTGTGTGCTGGTGTGAGCTGGTGTGGGCTGGTGGTGCTGGTGTGAGCTTGTGTGAGCTGGTGTGAGCTGGTGGTGCTGGTGTGAGCTGGTGTGAGCTGGTGTGAGCTGGTGGTGCTGATGTGAGCTGATGTGAGCTGATGTGAGCTGGTGGTGCTGGTGTGAGCTGGTGTGAGCTGGTGGTGCTGGTGTGAGCTGGTGTGAGCTGGTGTGTGCTGGTGGTGCTGGTGTGAGCTGATGTGAGCTTGTGTGAGCTGGTGGTGCTGGTGTGTGCTGGTGGTGCTGGTGTGAGCTGGTGTGAGCTGTGGGTGCTGGTGTGAGCTGATGTGAGCTGGTGTGGGCTGGTGTGAGCTGGTGTGAGCTGGTGGTGCTGGTGTGAGCTGGTGTGAGCTGGTGTGAGCTGGTGGTGCTGGTGTGAGCTGATGTGAGCTTGTGTGAGCTGGTGGTGCTGGTGTGTGTTGGTGGTGCTGGTGTGAGCTGGTGTGAGCTGGTGGTGCTGGTGTGAGCTTGTGTGAGCTGGTGTGAGCTGGTGGTGCTGGTGTGAGCTGGTGTGAGCTGGTGGTGCTGGTGTGAGCTGGTGTGAGCTGGTGTGAGCTGGTGGTGCTGGTGTGAGCTGGTGGTGCTGGTGTGAGCTTGTGTGAGCTGGTGTGAGCTGGTGGTGCTGGTGTGAGCGGGTGTGAGCTGGTGTGAGCTGGTGGTGCTGGTGTGAGCTGGTGTGAGCTGGTGGTGCTGGTGTGAGCTGGTGTGAGCTGGTGTGAGCTGGTGGTGCTGGTGTGAGCTGGTGTGAGCTGGTGTGAGCTGGTGGTGCTGGTGTGAGCTGGTGTGAGCTGGTGTGAGCTGGTGGTGCTGGTGTGAGCTGGTGTGAGCTGGTGTGAGCTGGTGGTGCTGGTGTGAGCTGGTGTGAGCTGGTGTGAGCTGGTGGTGCTGGTGTGAGCTGGTGTGAGCTGGTGGTGCTGGTGTGAGCTGGTGTGAGCTGGTGTGAGCTGGTGGTGCTGGTGTGAGCTGGTGTGAGCTGGTGTGAGCTGGTGGTGCTGGTGTGAGCTGGTGTGAGCTGGTGTGAGCTGGTGGTGCTGGTGTGAGCTGGTGTGAGCTGGTGTGAGCTGGTGGTGCTGGTGTGAGCTGGTGTGAGCTGGTGTGAGCTGGTGGTGCTGGTGTGAGCTGGTGTGAGCTGGTGTGAGCTGGTGGTGCTGGTGTGAGCTGGTGTGAGCTGGTGTGAGCTGGTGGTGCTGGTGTGAGCTGCTGTGAGCTGGTGGTGCTGGTGTGAGCTGGTGGTGTTGGTGTGAGCTGGTGTGAGCTGGTGGTGCTGGTGTGAGCTGGTGTGAGCTGGTGTGAGCTGGTGGTGCTGGTGTGAGCTGGTGTGAGCCAATGTGTGCTGGGGGTGCTAGCGTGAGCTGGCACCAGCACCCTGTCATTCAGGAAGATTCTGGACACCTCCAGCCTTCTAGGAGTCGGTAGGTCTACCGTTGCAGCTGGCTGGGAGGACGCTGCTGACCCAGCTGAGCAGGCGGGACGTTGCTGGCTTTTCCTGGGAACCTTGGTCCCCCTCGCCCTGGCCAGTAACCTGGTGCCTCACATTTTTCCCAGCTGTGTGTTAGGAGGAGGTGGTGGGGACTGGACCCTGCCTCTGGTTCCCCTTCTGAACAATGGGGTAATAATCGCACCCCTCTTCAGAAAACCCTCTGCCAGCAGGAGTGCCAAGGGCAGAAAGGATTGGGGAGCTCCTGGGTGATCCTGGCCTGAGTGCCACGGTTCCCCGAGATGTCCCTTTCCCTCTCCTGGCTTCACTGCCTCTGTCTGCCAGTGTGGAGGCTGGGGCTGCCTCTTGGCTGTAGAACCCGGGTCTACACAGCCCTCTGAACTAGGTGGGGAACAGAGCAATCCAGCGGCTTGCCCAAAGTCCCCCAGCACGTCTGTAGCAGCCCCTCCTCTTGGCTTCCCCTTCCTCACCCCAGCGGGGCTGGCTCCTGGCAGTTCCTCGGTTCACAGCCCCTGTGGGTGATAGCTTTTCCCAGGCGGGTCTCAGAAGGAGAAGCAAGGCAAGGGACCACTGCTTCGTTATCTCTAAGGGGTGCACAGGAGACCTGGTAAGTGGCTCCCACCTGTCCCAGGAAGGTCACCGGCCAGTGCCCATCACAGCCAGAGCCAAAGTCGGGGTGTAAGTGACCTCAGACCACAGCCCCTATGCTCCCCGCCTCCGGAAGGTACAGGTGCTGGCTCTGGGGACAGCTGGGGGGGGGCGCTCTCTGGCCCACGTGGGGTGTGGGATCAGCAGGAGGGTGGAATAGACCCCCCCCGCCCCTGACCTTGGCCCTGTGTGGGCTGAGCCCAGGAGCCTGGGGGCTGGGGGCACAGGTGAGGGTGGAGCCCTGCGTGGAGGATTCCAAGGCTGCCTTGACCCCTCTTCTGCTTTCTTCATTGGGTCACATTCCAGAGCATCAGGTACTGCTAAACTAACATTGCCTGCAACCAGCAGGGTGATGCTGGAGCCTTGTGTTTTCCGTTTTGCTGGGTTCCCCCCATCCCTGGCCCTGGACGGCTGTGGAGTGACAGTGTGGACACTCCCAGTACTGGCCAGAGTGGCCTTGGGCGACGTACATAGCTTCTCCATCCCACCCCTGTGACGTTTAGGTAAGACAGCCCCCGGAAGGCCCCTGTCTCCCTTTCTTCTGCCCCTGGTTTCCTAATCTAGCCCCTCCCCTGGGAAGGTCAACCTGAGAAACTGGTTTGGGAGGATGAAGCTTTCCCTTCCTTTGCGATCACTCCCATTGTCCTCCATGAAACATACTCCGCTCCCATCAGCAACCTGACACCAGAGGGGTTCCAGCGCCTTCAGGGACTGGATGAGGAAT
This sequence comes from Lagenorhynchus albirostris, assembly GCF_949774975.1. Lineage (NCBI taxonomy): Eukaryota > Metazoa > Chordata > Mammalia > Artiodactyla > Delphinidae > Lagenorhynchus > Lagenorhynchus albirostris. Next base: position 144,472,063 of record NC_083098.1, read on the forward strand.
CGGAAAGAAACAGCCTGGATATCGAATATAAAGGAAAAGAATATATTAAGAAAAGAATGTGTATAACTGAGTCACTTTGCTGTACAGCAGAGATTAAACACAACATTGTAAATCAACTCTACTTCAATTAAAAAAAAAGAAAGAAACAGGCTGGGCTTCTGAGCATCACGGAGTTGTCAGCAGGCCCGGGTGCTGAATTCCAGCAGGAGATTCTCGGCCTGCGGAGGTCACGGGCTGGGGCCCTATGGGCCAGGCCTCCTCTTCAGGCATGTTTGCTTTGGCCAGAAGAGGCCTTTAAAATAAGCCCCTTGAGCTTTCAGTCTTTAAGAATTTCGAGATCTCCCACAGGCAGCCTGGTGTTCTGACCTCTGGAGAAATGGGCCATGGGGCTGCCCCCTACGAGGGGCCTAGCTTCGGCCGTTGTCCGCCACCCCCCGGCCCTGGGGTGTTTGTGCTCTGTCCCCATCTCATCCAACCTCTTCCGGTTACAGAAGGGAAACTGAGGTACAGAGGAGCGGTGGTCCGGTCCCGAGAGTCGGGCCCACAGCCCAGGTCCACAGTGGGGCAACCCTGCCCTTTCCCCGCGGGACCCAGGAAGGGGTAGCGTGGTGGTTTTCAGCGCTGTAGCTTTTGTCCCTCAGCAGGAAGCATCTCACTCGTCTGGCCGCAGACTCGGGAAGATGGTTGAGGAGCTGCGGCTGGGGACCGGGGCCCAGTTTATCTCAGGGAGAGATCTCAGGGTCGACCCTGCTATTCCCGGGGCCTCTTTTCCCACGGCCAGCGAGCGCATGCTTGGATCCTGGGGCCGGCCCATGGGTGCCCCCGAGCCAGTGGAGAACTGGAAGGGCTGTGCGGGCCTTGCCACTGGGGTTTCCTCTGGAAAGGACCTTCCCAGCACACACGGCTGACCTGGGCGAGGCCCTCGGGGGTCAGTTATCAAGCATATGTTTTCAAAGTGTTGCACATGCCACTTTCTGGAGGGAAAACAGGCTACTTCACTGAGACGGGAAGATTCCTTCTTTGTCTCTCTGTCTCCTTCGCTTCCTCTCTCTCTTTACCCACTACCCACCATTCCTGTGTCCGTCAGAATCTCCCCACCAACCTCAGCATTTAGACTTGACTCAGTGGAACGGATTTCTGGGAGTGGCCAGGACATCTGACCAACAGATTCTTTAAGGCCAGCCTGGTGATCTCGGGCCCGGGTTTCCCTCTGGGCGGCGTGCCTTGGCCTGACTTCCAGTGTTCTCCAAGCTGTAGGGGCTTGCAAACGTTCAGCTCAGGCAGGGGTTGGTGTCATAACTCGATGGGGTAACACAGGCATCTGCAGCCGTGTGTGCCCAGCTCTGATGTGGCACCTCGATAAATCCTCCAGCAGGTGTCACAGGAGGGGTACCTTTATTATACAAGTTGTATGCACAGGGAAACTGAGGCTCAGACTTGTTAAGGAACTTGCCCAAGGTCACACAGCAGTGAGTGGTGAAGCCAGGCTTGAACGGGCCCCTCTGCACAGCCTGACCTCTCTCTGCTCTGCCGAGTGGCCCCAAAGACTCCGTGACTGTTCCAGAAATGTCCCATTGGGCTAAATCAGGCCCGGCCCCAGCGACAGTGGGGACACGGTGAATCTGGGGGGTTTCAGAGCAACGGGGTGATGAGGGCAGCCTTCCCAGGGTGGCGGGGTTGGTCCATGGAAGCTGGGCCGTCCAGACAAGGGAGGTCTCCATGGTGATAGGAGATGGGGGAAATGGGGCCATTTCTGGGCCTGGCATGACGGATGCCGCCTGCTGCCAGCACGGCCCCCACAGTAGCGCCTGGGCTTGGAGAGTCCTGGCTGTCCTGAGGCGAGGGCTGGCATAGACTGGGCCTCCAGGGTAGTGTTACGGGCAACTGTGTCAGTGTCGGGGGCCTCTTGGGAAGGGAAGAGCAAATCCTCGTGTGTGTGGAGGGGGGCACTCGGGCCCCTGCGGGTCTCTGATGGGTCGGATGCAGCTGTTTCTCACCCCAGCCCCTGCATCGGAGCCAGACCCTAAGTGCAATCGAAGCTTAAGCTTGGGACCTGAACCCCACGGCGGGGCCCAGATAGAGCCCCATCCCTTTCTGGGCCACAGAGATTTGAGCCTGCTGGGCTGGGCATCTGTAACATCCCTCCCTTAGCAACGTTCGAACCCGGCAGGGAGTGAAGCAAAACTAACAGTGACTCAAGTCCAGTGTAGCCTCTGGCCCTGGCCCACCATCTGTCACCACCCCTGAGCTCCTGCGGGGGTGGGATGGGCCAGAGTGTCTAAGTGAGGACAAGTGGGGATAGCAGTGGGGTGGGAAGGTGGGGAGGGGCCAGGAGCTGGAGTGCGCCCGGATTCAGGGACCCAGCAGCCTTTGACAGTGACCGTGATGCCGGGGATGAGTACGGATGCTGGCAGAGAGTGGCAAGGGCACACGCGCCTGGGGATCTGCTTGGAGGGCTGTCTGGGAAGGAAGCAAGTTCCTGTGCACACCCAGGCCCGGGCCAGCTGGCAGCCGTGGGTCCTCGGGACGCAGCCCATCTGGCCACGGCCTCCCCCCAGGCCATGGAGGTTGCTCTTGTTTTCATAGCGCCCCTGGAAAGGCAGCTGGGATTGAGGAGAACTGATTCACTTTCGTTAACTGAAGGACGGATTGTCCATATTTTATACCTGAGGGGTCTGGCCGTGGCTGGACCTTTTCAGGACCGCCTGACTTCACGGAGATGCTCAGCCCTGGTGGTCCCTGCCCAGAAAGCGCAGGGCAGAGGGAGGTTTAGGCTGAAGATGGTCACGTAGCGTTCATGAATTCGCCCGACAAACGCGGGGCCCGGGTCTCAGCTGGCTCTGTCTTGGGAGAGGGGAACACATCGAGGACCACTGAGGCAGAAATCCCTGCCCCCCGGGGGGTCATGTTGCCCGAGGGGAGACAAACCGCCGACGATACAGGCAAGTGAAATCAACAGGCGGTCCCAGGGTGGTAACAGCTAAGGTAGAGGCTGAGCTGCGAGCAGGGCTAGGAAGTGTCGAGCTGGGCACCAGACCAGACCTGACCTCACTGGGAGGTGACATGGGGACGGAGGTCCGCAGGAAGGAGGGACCCTCGCAGAGGCCTGGGTCACTGAGATGAAGATGAGGACAGATGGGGTGAGGCGGAGCCATGCAGGAAGCAAGACCCGGGTCAGTGGTGTCGACTGCACTGGTCCCAGCGAGCCGGGGGGCTGGCTTGTGACGCACTTCCACTGCCGGGATTCGTTTTGGGGGTTGCCGGGGCCATCTCCCAGACAAGGAGATTAAGGCAGAGGAAGGAACATGAAGGGCTGGCCTGCTTCCCCCACCCCCCGGGGTGTGGTGAGATGGGGCTGGCCCAGCCCTGACTCGGGGCTCTGCACAAACTGTGCACACGTGAGTGTGTGCACAGACACACGCCTACAACACACGCCGTGCTTAGAGGTCTGGGGGTGATGGTGCGGTCACGAGCGCCCAGGCTGAGCGAGTACTCCCCGGTGCCCTCCATCCGCCCGGCAGAGACCTTGGCGGGCTCCCCGCGACCAGGCATCCTGGCGCCCCTGCGCGCTCGCTCTTGTGGCCTCAGCAGCAGCCATCAGGTCATTTACCCGGCCCCCAGCTTTCTAATCGAAAAGAAATTTGATGAGGGAAACAATAAGAAAACAGCAGGGAGTGGCTAAGATGCTCATTCGGGGAAAGTAAATCAGCCGTATCCGATCGGGAAATCTCAGTGCGTCTTAGGAGGAGGATTTGCAAAAAGAAAACAATGAAACACATTTTAAGAGGCAACCTAGAGACGCAGAAAGACGTGCCCAGTGGGAGGAAGAAGCTTTAAAGCCCCCATCCTTGGCGGTGCAGCCACCAAGCCGACCCCTCTCCTGCGCTGTCATTGGTCCTGCTGAGGGCCCTGGAGGTGGGAGCGTCCATTCAGGGATGGGACACGGAGGCAGAGGCCGTGGACTGGTGGAGTCAGGCCTTGAACTCTACCAGCGGGTGTGAGGGTCAGGAACACAGGCCCTGGAGCCTGCTCCTGCCTGGGCTGGACTCCTGGCTTCATTGCCTACTGGCTGTGTGACCTTGGGCCAGTTACTGAACCTCTCTGGTCCCTGTTTCCACCTCTATGAAATGAGGTGACAATGGTGCCTCCCTCAGGGTGGTTGTGGAGGGTGAGGAGTGAAGCCAGGCAGAGCTCTCGGGGCAGTGCCCCGCAGGGGCAGGCGGGAAGCCCTCGGTAGGTGATCGGTGGTCACCGTCCTTGGATGACCTGCGTGCCCGGGTGTGTGGCTGGGCTTATGTGCAGTCACAGCTCTGAAGTGGGTTGGTGGGAGCAGATGGTTCCCAGACCTGGTTTTGGGGCGGGCAGAGGGAGGGGCATGTGGAGACCCTGCCCTGACTGCCCACTTCAGGTTGCTTTGGGTTGGGGGGACGGTGATGGGATGGCATCTCAGCTCTGCATGGATGGGGCACCTGTGAGACATGGTGCTCAGCCCTCCTGGGCTCTCACAGGCCGCCATGTGTGGCCAGTGATGTCCCAGGAAGCTGAGATCTGCCGTGCAACTGTCAGCAGGTGTCCCCCGGCCAGGCCAGAGGAGGGGCTGCAGTCCCCCCCGTCCCAGAGAAGGGACACGCACCAGCAGACCAACAGCCTCTAGGGCTGTTCCCGGAGATGTGACTCATACACAGTCCAACAATTTCCAAGTCCTTCCATCACAAGGCATCCATGTTTGGGAACCTGGCATGAGCTGCCTTCTCCCGCCCATGTCCGGGCCCTGAGGCCAGTGGGCCAGTATGATCACCATCTTGGACGGGGTCTTCCTCTTGGACTTGGACAGGGCTGACCAGTGGACCAGTGGGCCCAGCCCCAGCCAACAAGCACCTGCCTTGAGTCTGAAAACTCAGGCCGAGTGCACCTGTCTTCCTGGGGTGATGGCGGGGCCCAGGAGAGTTACCTAAGAGCCCAGGTTTGCCTTCTCAGAAAAGAGTGCCCACTCAGGTCTCTTAACCCAGGCCTGGGCGCCCCTCTTCCTCCAGAGAATTCATCTGAAAGTGACCGCTGGGCCTCTCCAGGCCAGGCCTCAGCTGAAACACTCGTGTGTGTGTCCCACGAATGTTTCAGCACCTACTGTGTGCTAACCCTGTGCTGGGCGTGAGACACAGTGGGGGTCACGCCCCGTGGCCACCCCAGAGGGGCTCACAGGGTGCTGGGGGGACCGATGATGAAAATATGGCATGAGGGGAAACCACAGTGGGCGCCTAAACCGGGCTGAGAGCCTCAGGAAGGCTTCCTGGAGGAGGAGACGCCTGGGCGAGGCCAGAAAGAGGCGGCGCTGCAGCAGCTCCTGGACCAGGGCTTCATGAGAATGAAAACACAGCAAGGAGGAAGCTTGCAGTTTATTCAGTGCCTGCACAGCCAGACTCTGCTGGGGACACTGAGCTGGGTCTTGCTGGCCCCAGCAGACGGATGGATGCTGGTTCTTGGGGGAAAGGAGCTCATGGACATCTCCTCTATTGGTCTGGCTCAGCACCCCCATGAGACAGGTGTGATCACCCCTATTCTACAGATCGGAAAACCGAGGCTCCAACGGGTGGCGGGATCTGCTTACCGTCACCTGACCCCCTGGGCTGTCCCCGTGGGCTCGTACGTGTCACATCTTCCTCTCCCTACTTAGAGCACAGCACAGGCTTTCCTTCTGCCTATCACCAGGGCAGCCTAGAGTTTGGGGTATAGGGAGAGGGTCCCGCAGTGGGCAGGGGCATCAGAGAACTGCGCTGAGCCCAAGAACCCCTTGGAGCATTTAGTCAAAGAGCCAGCCTCCTCCCCAGAAAGGTCCACGGACACTCACACATCATATGCTCCTGTGAGGCCGCCCCCAGGACCCCAGCTTGAGCAGTGAGCAGTGAGGTCTGGCCTGAGCAAGCGGTGGTGCCCGTGGATGAGACCAAGCCCCGCCCTCCCAGCTGTTTGACAAGGGGGATGGGCCTCCGGCCCTGACGGCCCCTCTCCACCCGCAGTCGGCCCTGCCACTGCTCACCCCAGTCAGGACCCGTCAGCAAGGTGTAGAGGGGGCACCAGAGGCCACCGCCAGGCCCCACGCACCGTCAGCCACAGCACAGTGATGGGGAGTCGGGGCAGTGTGCTGGGCGGCGGCAGGGTTCCTGTGGGATTCGGGGAGATGAGGGCCTCCCAGGGGCCGGGGGGTGGCCATTGGCCACCCAGGATAGCCACGTATGAGGAAGGCACCAGAAAACGGGTCCCTGGGCCCAGTTTCTTCCTTCTGGAAACTTGCTGAATGTGGGCTGGTCCACAGTTGATATGAAAGTGCTGGTTGCAAGTGCACATACATGAAAGGAATTTCTTTCATTCCCGTGTCACTCTTTATCTTATCATTTTTCTTCCTTAGTTTTTAAATGAATTATCAAGCAAGAGAGTCAGCGCTGGGGAGATACACACAGGTGTCCTGAGCTGGACCTGTTCATTAAAATGGAGAATTCCGGTGCTGGCCTTGTCTTTGGCCTGATTTCCACACAGCTCAACGCCCCCATGGGGCCTTCCCGGGGTGGACGGGTCAGGGGCCTGGGGGTAGGGGCTCCCCTGGGGCCGCCCAAGTCCCTCGGTGGGTGTGAGCCCCCTGCGTGGTGCCCTGTCTCAGAGTCTGGGGCTCTGGGTGTTCAGAGGGGGCGCTGCGCACGCCCAGCTACGTGGGCCAGGCCTTGGGGCCTGAGGCTGCGGCAGCCTCGGTGGAGGGATGTGGCCGGTTCCTTCCATTGGCCTTCCTTTGGGGTGCGGGGCTGAGAAGAGCACGTGGAAACCAGGATCTGCTGAGCTCTTCCCACCGGCCCTGGGACTGTGCTTCCCTTGGACCAGAGGAGGGACGGCCTTTGGGGTGAAGTGAGCCTAGGCGAGCGGCTGCCCGGCTCCCGGGTTTCATGGGAAAAGGTGGGGCTGGAGGTGCGGGTGCCCCATCTCCTGTTCCCGGGGACAGACCCTTCAACACACTTTCCGGGTGTCTGCTCTTCATTCAGTGCATCGCCTGAGATTCCCGAGCGCCCACTGGCATCCTACGAGGACTGTGGGCACTGGAACCGGCCGGCAGGAGGCCCTGCCCCGTGGCCTGGACCAGCCTGTGCCAGGGCCCTGGCCAGGCAGCCCCTGACCTCCTGCTTAGCCCTTAGCACTGCTGCCTTGGTCTCCTCCCCCAATGCTGCCCTTCCCAGAGGCCCAGAACCTTCTCCTCACTGATGAAACACAGAATTGTTTTTCATTTTAAAAAAGTATATAGGAGACTTTTCTCTTGGGCTTTCTAATTTTTTTTTAATTTTTATTTATTTATTTATTCATTCATTTATTTATTTACGGCCGTGCAGTGCGGCTTGCGGGATCTTAGTTCCCTGACCAGGGATCGAACCTGGGCCACAGGCAGTGAACGTGCAGAGTCCTAACCACTGGACTGCCAGGGAATTCCCCCTAATTTTTAAATTTTTATTAAAAAGTTGCATGTAGGGGCTTCCCTGGTGGCACAGTGGTTGAGAGTCCACCTGCCGATGCAGGGGACGTGGGTTCTTGCCCCGGTCCGGGAAGATCCCACATGCCGCGGAACGGCTGGGCCCTGTGAGCCACGGCCGCTGAGCCTGCACGTACGGAGCGTGTGCTCTGCAACGGGAGAGGCCACAACAGTGAGAGGCCCGCGTACCCCCCCCCCCAAAAAATTGCATGTATACAGGAGAAGACACAGATTCTAAGTGCTCAGCTCAGTGGAGATCCACAAACCGAGGCAGCACACAGATCCAGACGGAGTGTCAATGCCAGGCAGCCCCCAGTGCACCCTCCGGCCACCCTTGCCCCGACCCCTGCCTGGAACCGGACTGTTTCGTGTCTGGCTTCCAAGTTGCAATATTGCGCCTATGAGATCCATCCGTGCTGCTGGGCGGGCCCTCATTTCTGTGCAGAATCTGTTGGGTGAATTCACAATTTATTAATCTAGTCTCTACCCTCGTGGGCATTTGAGTCATGTCCAGTTTGGGGCTGGCGTGGACGGTGCCACTCCGAACATTTCTGTGCACATCTAGGGGCGCGCGTGTCCCCACCTCTGCTGGATTTTCTCAAGGAGCGGAATTGCGGGGATCAGCGGGCAGACATCCAGTAGATGATGGATTTCCACGGCACACGGAAATTCCCACGGTGGTTGTACCAGTCCCCACTCAGCAGCGTTCGGAGAGTTCTCGTTGCTCCACGTGTGCTTTGTTTGGGGGAGGCTGTGTTTTATTCTGGTGTAATTTCAAACTTAGAGAACCATTGCAAAAATAGAGCAAGGAACTCCTGGCCACCCGTCACTGAGGCATGTTTGCCCCACTGGCTTTGTGGTTTCCCCTCCCCGCTTTCCTCTCATCCACCCATCCGTCCTCGTGCATTTATATGTACAGATACTTTTTTCCTAACCCGTTGAGAGTATGGAGATGTCGTGGCCCATTACAACCAACTACCAGTGTGTGTTTCCTGAGGACAAGCACATTTTCTCGGATAATCACAGTGCCTTTATCAACATCAAGGATTGTAACGTTGACACAGCACTATTGTTTAACCTGTAGCCCATGTTCAAACTGCACAGTGGCCCCAGGTCTGCTCTGCGTCCGTGTCCCAGCTCCAGGGTCACAGGCTGTGCATGCTCGCCATGGCTCCTCGGTCAGCTTTCACGTGTCTTTTGTGACACCGGAGTCCAGGCGGGTTATTTTACAGAATGCCCTCCGCTTGGTCTGCCCAGGTTTCCTCACAGTCAGATGTGGCAGGATCCCTCTGTGTGCCACGTGAGAAGAGTGGTTGTGAACCAGCACAGTACTGCTGATCTGGGGTCACTTGCTGAAGATCTGCCTGTTTCTTCCCCTGTGAAGTTACTGTTTCTTTTTGTAATTAATAATATTTAGAAAGGTACTTTGAGAGTATGTAACTATTCTGTTCTCACCAAAATGTTTATCCACTGTTAGCATCACTGATCATTTGCTAACCCCATCTTCCCTCTGTATTTATGTTGGAATTCTTCTGTAAAAAAAGAGTTTTTCCTTCTCTCCCCCACTTCCTTCCTTCCTTCCTTCCTCCCTCCCTCCCTCCCTCCCTTCCTTCCTTCCTTCCTCTATGGACTCGTGAATGTTATTTTATTTAATAGATTATAATCCATGACTACCATTTCTCTGATGCCTAAATGGCTTCAGATCAGATCAGTGGGTCCCTTTGAACTTGCCTGTGTGTCTCTGATGTGCGTCCACCGTTCTTGGAGCACTTCTGTGCTTCCTGGGGCATGGGGTCCGTGTGTGCTGAGCAGATGCGCCAGGCACCGACGTGGCAGCGCTGCTCCACACGGCTCTGATGTCACCCTGCGGAAAGTGCTGGAAGTGATGTGCCCGGCGTTCATCCTCCACCCACGGTCCAACAAACGGCAGCGATCGCTGTATTTTTTATAAATTCCACTTGTTTAAAAGAATTTCTCTGGAAGTTATTTACTTTTTCTTCCCAAGTAGAGATAAGCCTGGTCCCACTGGGACTGGGGGGCGAGTCGGGGGTGTTTCATGGGTGGGACCCTTATGTCGAACCGAGGTCAGGAGGGGACGCACAGGAGGTGGGGATGGAGCTTGCTGGCCGCCTGCTTCCAGGAGGACCAGCTTGGAGAGGGAGGGAACCAGGAAGGTTCTGATGCCTCAAAGGACGGAAAACACGGCCCGTTTCTCAGCACTTCGCCCAGCCCCCTGACCGCCATTTCACCACCAGCCCCCAAAGCCGCCCTGCCGTGTGGGCCGGAAGGAGCTGTCCCCAGGTACATGGTGACACCTGCTCGCTCTTCTGCCCACGCAGAGTGACAGAGGCTGCAGCCCGGCGGAGCTCCCCAGCCCGTGTTGTGGAATCTCTGAGCACAGCGCGCCCGCCTTTCCCAGCCCTTCCCTTGGTTCTGCCGCGGCCCTGCCCGATGCTGACACCCCCTCGCCCCTCCCAGGGCCACCTCTCTTCCTCTTGGCCCTTCCTGCCTCTTCTGGGTGACATTCCTGTCCCTGCCCAGAACCTGCCTGGCCATGCTGGGACCCAGGGGTGGGGTTCACGCAATCACTCATTTCCCGTGTATTTTTGCAGCCCCTGCTGTGAGCTGGGGCTTAACAGGGAAGTAGATGAATGAGGAGCGGATATTCAAGTCCTGGGGACAAACCATGCCAATGACCCTTCTAACGCCAGGTGGAAATGAGGCCACCTTCCCAGAGGCGGCCCGCGTGGCCCTCTGGGAAGGTGGCATGAGCACAGTGCTTGGAGGCAGTGAGCACCCAGGGGAGGCTCCGCAGCGGGGGAGGCGTGGCGGGGGCAGAGGCCGGTGGTGGGTGCGCGCTCCTGTGGGCGCAGCGGCCAGGCCAGGGGACGAGGGCGTGAGGCGGATGGGCCTCCGGAGCCAGCGAGCGCCCTCACAAGGGTCGTTGTTGCTTCCGAGAGGTGGAGGTCAGATTGACCCAAGTACCGTCTCTGTGAGGTCTGGGGACAGAGGGCGCCCAGGTGACGGGCATGGGCGGGGAGCCCAGGGCCAGGGTCAGGGTGTCCTCCAGGAGAGCACCCCAGCCCGCCAGAGAGCCCCCGGGAAGCCGGGCCAGCCCCACAGCCAGGCCTCCGCAGCACAAAGGCCCGGGGTGGCGTGCAGAGCCGGGCAGGGAGTGGAGGCGGCCAGGGCGAGGGGAGGGCTGCCAGCGAGCTGAGTGGGAGGCCAGGACTCGTACCTGAGCCAAAAGGGGTGTGTGTGTAGGTGGGCCGGGCAGAGTTCAAGGGCAGGGGGAGGGGCCGTGGGATTCCTAAGCAGGGCTGAGCCGTGGGGAATGCCGCGATGCCATCGGAGCATCTTCTGAGCCCCAGAGAGGAGCTGGACCGGAAGTCAGCCGAGCCCAGATCAGCCCTGTCCCGCCACTTCCCAAGGACGGGGTCAGCTCGCCCACGCCGCCCCTCGCGTTGAGACGCATGTGCTCTTGGAGGGGTGGTTCCCGGGCCCTAGCGGCTACAGGGTGATTGGCATTTCACAGACGCGTGATGTGGAGGGCGGGTGGGCTCGGCATCTCCCGCTCCAGCTGAACCTGACGTGCCCACCGGGGACCGGCTGCCCTCAGAGAGCCCCCCTTGGGGCCGCGGCTTCACAGTAACAACAGAGGAAGAGACCACGCCCCCGCCAGAGTCTGAGGACAAGGTGTTGGGCGGGCTGAGCTGCGGGGTGGGGAGGGGTGGGGAGGGGTCCTTCCTTGCCTCTTTCTTGGCGTCATTGGCTTGTGGCTGTCACTCCAATCTCTGCCTCGGTCATCACACGGCCTTCTCCCTGTGTATCTCTGTCCAGATTTCCTCTTATAAGCACATTAGTCATCAGAGTAGGGCCCACTCGAGTCCAATGTGACCTTATCTTAACCAGTTACATCTAGAAAGGCTCTATTTCCAAAATAAGGTCACATTCATAGGTCCTGGGGTTAGGACTTCAGCCTGTCTTTTAGGGGACACGATTCATTCCATCCGCAGCAGAGGGGTCCTGGGCACTGCTGACCTTGACCTTAAACACTGGCTGTGGTTTGGATCCAGCCTTGGCCCTGGGCAGCCTGGGGCAGAGACCCCCCTGCACGGAGAGCCTCTGGGGTTGGGGCGAGGTACCCGGGGGTTGCTGGAGCACCTGTGACACGCCAGCCACTAGACGCGTTTGTGAAGCTCTTCTGAGCCCCTGGCGAGTCTCGTAGGTTTGGAGTTCGGCTTCAGGACACACAGGCCTGCGTGGCAGGGGCCTTTGAAGGGCAGCCCCTGGTTCCTGGTCCCCACAACCCCAAAGCCTTGGGAGGCACTGGATCTTCCAGCCCCAGTGGCCTCCACCTCCAGGCACTTAGGACCCCTGTCTGTAGGCTGTGAAGACATAGCCCCCAGCGTGGGTGGGCATAAAGAAGGGAGGCCAGAGGAGCCAGGAAGCGTGGGGGGCGGGGGTAGACACAAGTGTGTGGGACTCTGATGGCCAGGGCCTTCGACACACAAGCCTCCGGAGCCCGGAGACCTTCCCTCGCGGGCCCAGGACATCGGTGTTGGCTGAGGGTCTCCCTGTGCCCAGCCGCTCGGGGTGGTCCTGTGCGCCTCCCCGAGTCCTCGTTCCTCCTGGCACGTCCCGCGGCTCGCACAGGTACTTTCCCGTGGGCACCCTCCCGCCCGGTGGAGCGTGCCACCTCCCCAGGCCAGGCTGCAGCTCCAGGACGGTCTTAACATAACAAGCCCCACTCGGCCGGCCTGCCCCGGGTGGTGGCTGCAGGAGGGGCACCTGGGGGAGCTGGCAGGGCCTTCCCGGCAGGTGAAGTAGGTCATCTCATCCTCACGGGCGCAGGGAGAAGGCTGGTGATGTGGGCAGAGTTCCTCTTACTCTGTTAGAAGAGGGAAAATAAGAAGGTCCGAAGGGCAGACGGGCCACACCGTGTCTCTTTCGCTTTACTTTCAGGTGCACATTCAGCAATTGTGTACTGAGCCCCTAATGTGGGCTCAGTGCTGCTGTTCTAAGTACTGGGGACATTTGAATGAATGAAACAGACAGAAAAACCCCATGTTCCTGGAACTAGTGGGAGGAAGCAGAAATTAAATAACAATTATAATACATAAGGAGGTGTTGTAAGATGGAAAGAGGTGATGAGTGAGGGGGAGGGAAATTACATGGGGGTGGTCAGGAGCGGGGGTGATCAGTGATTCAAGAATATCAGGGTAAAACCTTGAGAAGGTGTGGCTGAGAACCAGGTGGGTGTCTGGGGAAAGCGTGCTCCAGAGGGACCGTGCAAAGGCCCTGTGGCAGGTGGGTGCAGGAACAACAAGGAGACTACGCCGGTCAGGAGGAGTTGGAGGTCACTGCAGTGACCCAGGTGAGATCCAGGTGAGGGTCTGAGTGGCAGGGGTGGGTGGCGGCCGTGGATTCTGCATCTGTTTGAAGTTAGAGCCAATAGGATGTGCTGCCGGTTTGAATGTGAAATGTTAGTGGGAGGAGCCAGGGGCCAGCCACACGTTTGACCTGAGCGGCTGGGAGCGGGTCTGGGGGAGGCGGATCCAGGCAGGCACACCTGTCGGCCTGTTGTTGTGACATCCAGGTGAGAGGCAGGTGCCTGACCCAGGGCATGGCGTGGAGGGTGGGGAAGGGACACTGAGGACAGGACCTTCGCCCGGGGTGGTGAGACAGGGGAGGAGGGGATGGGGGGACGCCTTCCTCCCAGGAGGAGAGGGGTGGGGTGGGGGACGGCAAATGGTGACCCCTGGATGGAGGTGACGAGGGTGAGAGCGACTTTGGGACAGGCAGTCGGGGCTCAGCGGGGAGGTCCAGGCCGGCGTGAAAGCGTGGGCTTCGCAGCCTCTGGGTGGTCTTTGAGGTTCCGAGTTGAGAATATGCCAGGCAAATGGTGGGGAGGAGCCAGGTTGATGGGGGAGGGGGGCGTGGAAGGGATCTGAAGATTTCGACTGTGGCGTGGCCGCACTTCCGCCCAGCTCTCCAGACCACCTCCCAGGAGGACCCGATTTCTCTCCTCGGAACCCAGCCTGTGGCATCCTCTCCATCCCTCCGTCCTTGTGTTAGTTTCCTGGGCTGCATAACAAAGCAAGCTGGGGGCTTGAGCGACAGAAGTTTATTGTCTTCCGTTGTGGAGACCAGAAGGCCGAGATCCGGGTGTCTGCAAGGTTGGCTCCTTCTGAGGCTGTGAGGGAGCCTCTGTTCCGGGCCTCTGGGGGCTTTGCTGGCGATCTTTGCTTTCTAGACGCATCACCCCCATCTCTTCCTCCGTCTTCACCTGGCCTCCTCCCTGTGTGCCTGTCTACCCAGCTTTCCTCCTTCTTAGAAGGGCACCAATCATATTGGGTAGGGGGCTCACCCTATTCCAGCATGACCTCATTTCACCATCTCCTCGGTTGAGTGACCTCTGCAGCTTTGTGAAAAACTCAATTGACCATATACGGGTGGCTCTATTTCTGGACTGTCTGTTCTGTCCACGGACCCATACGTCAATTCTCCTGTCTGTACCGTACTGTCTGGATTATAGTAGACCTTGAAAGCAGGCAGTGTAAGTCCTCTGAAGTTCTCCTTTTGTAAAATCGTTTTGTCTGTTCTAGGGCTTTTGCCATTTCCATATGTAGGATTGTGGGATAGCCGTCCTGCCCACGGGGTTGTGCCGGGCCTACCTGTGCCAGGTGCTGTGCTGAGCTGCCTGGGTGCACCCCTGGGAAGTCCTCCCCGCAGCCCGGAGGGAGGCGTGTGCCCCATCTCAAGGTGAGATCTGGTGGTTTAAGAACCTGCAGGTCACAGAGACAGCTGGGGCCAGGGATGCACCAGGCAGCAGCCCTCTGAGTCCCCAGGCCCCGCGGCCTCGGCTCCCTGGGGCCCCTCGGCCTTCCTCGTCTCTCCACACACTGGGTTCCTTGGATCCCGTGGCAGCCGGGGGAGTGGAGCAGAGATTAGGGTTACACTGGTCCTCCCACTGAGGAAACCGGGCCGAACGCTCCCAGGCACGGGCCCCCGCCTTCCCGATCCAGGTCATTCTCTCCTTCTTCCATCCAGAAGGGCCTGGCAGGGCACTGGGGAGCCGTGGGAGCTACTGAGCACAGGAGGGCCTTGCTCTGGGGGTGGGGTGGGGCTAGACAGGCCCGGGCTCTGCTGGGAGACTGGCTGGCTGGGGGCACACAGGCCCTGCTCACCAGGGCACGGCCAGAAGACCCCTCCTGAGAGGGGGCGCCGAGGCACTTCCTCTACTGGTGGAAGGGCCGCCAGCCACTGTCCCTGCCCCCTCCCAGGCAGCCCCGATGCCGCAGGGGGAGCTTCCCTTTTGTTCTGGGAGGTGAGGGTGGGTCTGTGAAACAACTGACGAGCCTGGACGGAGATGCCTGGCTGAGAGCCCCCTAGGACACGCAGGGCCCTGTGCTAGTTGTTCACCCCTTGAATACGGTCACCGCTTCTCCAGGACGACCTTGTGGGGCAGTATCGCAGTGTCCATTCTCACCCATTTCACAGATGGGAAAACTGAGGCTTGGAGAGGTCGAACCACTCTCCTCAGGTTCAGCCATCATCTTGGATCCTGTCACTTCTAATTTGTTTGTTAATCCCATCTTGGAAAATGTTCTATTTTCCATGGAGGGATAGACGCACAGTTGACAAGTAAATGATTCCACATGTTGGGAGTGTGGACTTCAAACCATGGCAGTCAGAGCCAGCATCTGGGGTCCTCCGGGCTCCACATCCAGGGAAGCAGGCTCAGGACAGGAATCCCGGCTTCTGCCACCTGCCAGGAAGACGCTGCTGCCGTCAAAGATGGATCCTAACGTTAAAACATTGCAGTTATGAAACAGTTCGGGCCATGGGAAACTATGTCACCGACCCCTGTATGTCCGTGGGCATTAGGCAGATGTTAACGTCTTGTATACGGTTGCAGATTGTTGAGAGCAGGGAAGCACTGCAGACACAGCCGAGGCAGTCCGTCCCCCGCCCACGTGACCCCCGCACTCCCTCTGGTGTGGTCTATCCTCACCCGTGTTTTCATGGCTTCACCCCATCTGTCTGTGTCCACAAACAAGGGATGCCGTTGCGTCGTGCGCCTTAAACCTACACCAGTGGCCCCACGCTGGATGTCTCTGCACGTGGCTCGTTCTTCACTCAGTGCTGTGTTTATGAAATGCATCCCGGTTGACAGGCGCGATTCCATTGTATGGGTAACCACAGTCGATCTGTTTCCCTTCAGAGGGACACTGTTTTCTTCCTCCCACTTTTTTTGCTCTATTGGCCAGTTCCACAGCCAACAGCCTTGTGTGGGTCTCCCGGCGCACCTGCGTGGGGAGCCAGCCAGGATCTCAGGTGTGGTCCTCTGGAGGTGGACTGCTGCTCAGAGCACAGAGCATCTCCTGAGTCACTGGATGTGGCCAAGGTGTGCTGCAGAGCCCTGTACCAGCCTGGCAGAGACAAAGAAGGGCTTCCAGTTCATGTATTCAAAGGAAGAGTTTTGCTTGCCTCCCTCCCTTCCCCCCTTTCTTCCTTCCTTCCCTTGACCCCTCCCCGGCACCTGCACAATAGTGCAGCGTAGAATTCGTACAGACTGACCAGGATGCAAATCCTTGCTTCGCCACCCACTAGTGGGTGAACTGGGGCAAGTTTCCACGTGGTGCCATGCCTCTGTCTCTTGCCTGTAGGTAAGGTGGGGTGATAATTGCCCCTGGGACCCGGAGTCTCGCTCAGATGGGTGATGCGTAGGGCACGGCGTTCAGTAGATGTCGGCGGTGTCATTTGTTCGTTCATTGATTCATCCATCCATCCATCTACTCCCTGAGGCTTCAGTGCTCGCGTGGGGGGGCTGGCTGCCCGCCAGGCTCCCTGGAGCCTCCTGCGCATCCCCTCCCCGCGCTGGGCCCCGAGGTCAAGCTTCTCAGGTGGATTCTGTGTTGTCTCTGGCGGTCTTTGGCCTGGAAAATCACTCCAGTTTTCCAGGAATCTGACGGCCTCCTCCCTGTGGGGTTTCGACAGCCAGAAATTCCGCCACGCCCAGGGGTCCCAAGGGAGCCGCCGCTTCTCCCCGAGAGGGGCCTCTGTGAGGGAGGCACCTGGGGCCAGGCAGAGGGGTGGGACCTGGGGAAACATCTGGAAATTCTTGATCCTTGAAATTCGTTAAACAAATACCATTTGCTCTTCGCTTTACCCTTCAAACAACCTGGAGAATGGGGCCCCCAGGACGCACTGGGGGGCTGCATCTTCCTGCTCGTGGTGATGGAGGGTCCCATATGGATGTGGGCGGGGCCTGCAGAGCCACGGATCTGGGCTCTGGTTCCCGGCCTGCGGACCGGCTGTGACCCCAGGCCTGTCTGCCCTCCCTGGCCTCAGTTTTCTCATCTGTGTCTGGGGGATTTGGCGAAGGGTCTTCTCTGACTCGTGAGGTCCGCCCGGTGAAGCTGGGCTCCCCGGTGTCCCGCTGCTGGAACAAGGGGAGTGGCCCTGGCCTCCCGCTCCCCCGCCCTTGCCTGGGGCCCTGCGGTTCCCAGCAGGGTCGGGCTTCATGAACAGGGCTTCAGCTGAGACCATCTCCTCTTCATTCCTGCTCAGAAGCAGCCTGGTTCCTGCACACCAAGTTCTCCCGCACCACGGGAGGGGCCCCCAGCCCCCCTACAGCTAGTTACACAATCTGGAAGCCCTGTACCCAGCTGGGTAGCGCTCACCACGTTTGCAAGCTGTTTGCTTAATGATCCAATCCATCGCTGCTTCTCCCAACACATGTGGCCCCGTCATGCAGGGCTCTCCCCTCGGTGTCCAGTACCTGGAGGGGGCCCGGCACCTGGGAGGTGTCCGTCAGCCACAGAACGAGTGAGTGAGTGAATGAATGAATGAATGACCAGGTGAGTAGGTGAATGAATGAAGTGACCTGGGCCCAGACCCAGGTCTCAGCAGGAGACGCAGCCTGGCCTGGCGGCTGGGAGGCTCCACCACAGACCGGCCTGGAGCCCCGAGGCCAAGCCACGGCCCACACTGGGCCTCAGTTTACCCTTAAGGCACAGGGAAGGTAGTTTCCAGGTTCTTCCCACTCACAGATAGCCACAGGGCATGGGGCGTTAGGAATCCCCAGCCCGCAGGCCCGTCTGTCCCCACCCCTAAGAGCACAGGCCAGGCTCTGAGGTGTGACGGCTAAGCGGTGCACACGGCCGCCGTGACCAGGCTGGGTCGGGACGAGCCTGGACGGCCCCTGAGGGCAGCTTGGGCTCTGTCTCCAAGGCAGTGGGAGCCACGGAAGGGCTGAAGGCAGGAGCAGGTGGGCTTGGCCTTGTGAGTCCCAGGCCCAACCTCTGCAGGAGCGCAGGGCGTGAGGGGACCAGACCAAGGCACGGAGCCCAGAGGGGCGGCCCCCCGGCCCAGCTGACCGGCAGAGGGGAGGCCGTGAGGCCCCTCGGCTTCTCTCAGCTCACTCTCCCTCTCTCTGTCCTCCTCCCCTCCTTGCGTGGCCTCAGGAGAACCCCGATCCCTCTGAGCTTCTGTTTCTTCAGAGGCAGGTTCGTGGCAGGGAGGAAGTAAAGCAGAACGGGTCAAATGCCGGGCACAGAGCCTGGGAAAAGCGGCCAGCCAGTTCTCCCCTGGGTTTACCTGGTGCTGGCCCCACTGACCAGCCCCCCTTCATCCTCGCAGCTGCCTTGTGCCGTGGTGATGTTATTAGCCCCATTTTACAGGTGAGGATACTGAGGCCCAGGAAGCAGGTGACTTTCTGGCAGAATTCAGAGTCTGTGTCCTGACTCGGGTTGCTTTCCTCTCTCCTCCCGCTCTCTACTCTGAACAGCCAGTGGGTTTTAATCAAGGCCCCTGGTCACGCTGGGCCTCAATCTCCTCATCTGTAAATGGGGCCAGTGTGCTCCTTGCAGGACGTTTGTGGGAAGCCCAGAGTCTGGCCCACCGCAGGCCCTGGCCGGATGGTCAGCCCAGGTGTCCCCCAACACAGAGGCAGCCCTCTCAGAACTGCCCTTCTGGGGCCAGAGTCAGCCCAGACCAGCTGGTTTGACCTTTGGTTTGTCTAAACTGATTCCTCCTGCATCTTAGTTATCCCAAGTCCTAGGAATTGGGACACAAAGGGTGCTTTCCCAGGAAGCTCAAGGCTTCTCGAGGGACAGCAAAAGGAAATGCTCTGTTTCCGGTTGGGCCCCGAGGAACAAGGTGTCTCACCTTCCCCCCACCCCCAGAGCTGCTCAGAGCCGCCAGGTAGCAGTTTCTTGTGTCCTCTGGACATGTAGGTAGCCTCAGTGGCAGACAGCCCATTGGGTCAGTTTTCCCCTCTGCTCACACCCACGCCTCCCTCAGATTGGCACGTACCACCTCCCTTTACTCTCCCCAAGGAGCCAGCAGCATGACAGCAAGGACTGAAGGGCGGGTGACAAGGCGAGCCATTCTCCCCCTCGAGGCGGAGAACATTCCAAGCCAGAAGGTGGGGTTCGGGGTGGGCTGTTGTGGGTGGGGAATGGGCACAGCTGAACGGGCAGCGTGGATGGTGAGGGGCCTGTTGAGGGCACCCTCCTTCCTTCCTTTGGAGAGAAGAGGCTTATCCAGGCATCAATGGGAAGGCCCTGCTGTGTGACCTCCCGCAGGTGACTCAGCCTCTCTGAGCCTCCCATTTCTCCACCTTAGAGGAGCTGGGTGGAAGGAGCCGCCTGCAGACCCTGCTCTGACAGACTGCTCCACCCTCCGGAACTTGTCCCTCCCCTCCCCTCCCCTGTCATTCCTGCTCAACTCAGGACCCCTGCACCCACCCCCCATGACATCGACACAGCTGAGACCTCACCCACACTCCCCGCCTGGACATCACAGCACCTCCTCCTCCCTCACGAGAGGGGATTCTCCCAAAGCTCTCGGCGTGTGCACACTTGGCCGTGGCATTGGGGGGCCCCTCTGGGTTGACCCCAAGAGTCTAGTCCTTGGGCTCCTTCTGGCATCTTTTTCTCAACACGCCATGCACCCAGGCCTCCATCTGGAAGGCTCCACCCACCCCCCCTCTGCCTGCCAAAAACTAACATGCTTTTCTGGGTTCAGCCCAAACAGTGGCCCCACCTGTGCAGTTTCTGACCCAGCCCTGAGCCACTGCTAGTTGTTTGTCCACACCCCGGACTCCTGGATGGGACATCGAGGTCCCTGAGGGCAGGGCAATGTCATGGCCATCTCTTTATCCTCAGTGCCTAGCCAGTGACTCAGTTCCTCGGTACCTCAGTCTCTGCTTCTGCAAAATGGGTTAATAACAGGCCCTATTTCATAGGATTGCCAGGAGGATGAGTGAACCCAGGTAAAGCAATCAGAGTAGCACCTTACAGTATAGGCGCTCGGCAAACGCACTTCAGGCGCTGCAGCATTTTTCTGGGGCCATTATAACAGTACGTAGACTGGGCGGCACAGAAACTTCTCTCTTTACAGTCCTGGAGGCTGGAAGTCTGAGATCAAGGTGGGAACAGGTTGGTTCTCCTGAGCCCTCTCTCCGTGTCCTGTAGACGGACGTCTTCATCTTCTCCCTTTGTCCTCACGTGGTTGTCCCTCTGTGCATATCTATGTCCTAATCACCTCTTCTCATAAAGACACCAGTCAGACTGGATTGGTACCCACCCTAATGACCTCATTTAATCTTAATCGCCTCTTCAACGACCTGATCTCTAATTACAGGCGCTTTCTGAGGGGCTGGGGGTTAGGACTTCAACATAATGGATTTCGGTGGGGACACGATTCAGCCCATCACAGGTGCTCCCTGCTGTTTGTGAGGTGAATGAATGAGTGAGATACTTCCTTCCTTGAAATCAGAGGCACCCAGGGGCTTGTCTCTGGTTTACATTCGGGGCGAGTTACAAATCTGCCTTTACGTGTATTTTTTCCACTCTGTTTCCCACCCCTAAGCTTGTGTATGTGGGTGGGAGGGACCTCCTTGCGGGAGAGAAACCTTGATAGGAGAGAGGCAGCCACGTTTTTTTTGGGGGGAAGCACTTTTTCCCTGGAGGACTTGGTTTCTGTGACCACCAGCTCCGTCTCCACCTGGGATGTGAAGAGGGAAGCAGGAAGCGCGCTTCTTCCTGCAAATGCTTGGATCTTCGCCGACGTGAATGGAAGACTTTTCAACTCTGCGTCTGCAGAAATGGAGAAACCCGATACCCAGCGGCCCAGACCCGGGGTGGGTGCCTGGCCACAACGCCACGCTCACACCTGGTAACGCTGGGCACGGGGCCTCCGACCTCACTGCCCGCTCCACCCTGGTGTTTCCTGGGTGTTGACCTAGGCTGGCCCCTCCACTGCTCTGGCTCCATTTTGTCCCCAAAGAAGAGAAGGGGTACCTGCTGCTGAGCTGTGGGGTCAGCGTGAAGGCCCAAGCCCGGCGCCCAGCATTTCAGCCCCATGTAGACGCAGTCTTCCAGTCCATCCCTCTCTGTGGCTTCCCCAGGCCTTCCCGGGGCCCAGCACACAGTAGGTGCTCAACACATATAGCACCTAATAGGTCTGCAGACACATTTCCTGCCCCCCACCCCAGCCCTCCCCAAAGGGCGTTTTCTCTACCCCAGCATCCTGTTTGTTTGGCCTGAATTCTGTCCTCTCATCTCAGCATTGTTTGGCCTCAGAGCCGGTGACTTTATCCCAGGAAGGACAGGAGGCGGAGGCCCAGCCAGGGGTGGGGAGGGGACGGCAACACCATGGCCCCAAGCGGCTTTCAGCCAGCGAGCCGGCTAAGTGCCCCAAGTGTCATCCTGAGTGACAGACATGGGCCTGGGGCCGGGGGCCTGACTCAGCAGGGGCTGCAGCAAATGTGTGTGTCTGCGTGTCTCCGCCTCGGGGAAAGGCCGGGAAGGGAGACTGGAAGGTCCCTGGGCTTCAGTTCCGGGCTGACGTGCTCCGGCTGCCTGCTGGGCCTCTGCAGAGAGGGCCTGAGCTCCAGGGCAGGGCAGGGGATCTCTGGCCTGTAGGCTGGGGTGTCTTGGAGAAAGGGATACCCTGAAGCAAACCTGGCCATTGACCTGAGGGGGTGATACCCTGCCCCCCTCGGGGCACTGTGGGTGGCACGGTACTGCTGTGGAAAAATCTGAGGGAGGGAAGAGCATTTCAGGAAGAGAGGAGAGAGACCAGCCTGCGTGAAGGTGGGGGTCCCACGGAAGCCTTGCTGCGGGCAGGGCGTGTGGGGCTGCAGTGCTGGGCTGGTAGCAAAGTTTGAGGTCGGAGGGTGGGAGCTGTGGACAACAGGCGAGGACAAGATACTGTGGGTACTGGGGAGATACTGAACGTTGCTGCGCGAGGGAAGGCTGCGTATCGAGCCAGTCTTACGCGTTCCCGTAGTAGTTTCCCAGCTGTGCTCCCCTGAGCCCTTTGGGGGCCACTGAGCTCATCAGGATGAGAGGAAGCCAGGTTGAATTCTGCTCACCCTTTTGTCCTCAAGCCAAGCAGCTCACTTTCATCTATTTCATTTCTGATACGTGAGCTTCTGGGTAAGACTTTATTTGGGACAAAGGGTCCCACAGCTTAAAAGTTGTTAAAATCCTTTGATAAACGAGACTGATGTGGTGTGATTCCATTTTCACTTATTCATTCATCACATGTGACCTGAGCCTCCTTCCTCCAAGGTTTGGGCTGGGCAATGCTGGGTCAGATGGCCAAGATGTGGTCCTGGCCCAAGGCGAGCCCACCGTCTTGTGGGGCAGCTCCAGGGCTCAGGGCTGGGCCAAGGGGAGCCGCAGCACCAGGACAGTGGGCCCTGCCTGGGAGGCTTCTTGGTGGAAGTGATGCTTACCCAGAGCCCTGAAGAGTGAGCAGGAGACGGAGGTGGGACTGCATGTGCAAAGGCTTGGAGATGCACAGACCAGCCTGCTGGGGGAGGACACAGGTTCTGGCCTGTGGAGTACAGGGTCCGAGTAATGGATTAGTAGGGGGTATATGGAGGGGCTGGCAGCGAGCCTGGGGGGCTCTAAGGCAAAGCCCTGGAAGCTTCCCCACTGTCTAGGCAGCGAGCCTGCTGTTGGCCAGCGCTGTTTTGAAAGTGGATGCCCTCCAGGGTCTCACCTCGAGCCTGTGCAGTGCAGACTGTGTGACATTGAACTGGGCCACACCCGGGTCAGATCCGAGCCTTCCCTTTGCAGTGCCACCTGGCCCCTGGGACAAGGCTCTGTGCTCTGAGTTCCCACGGGGGCAGCTGTCCCACCCTGTCCTGGGGCATCTGACTTCCCAGCATGGCCTCAAGTGTCCCACCTCTGGGTGAGCCTCCCCAGCCAGCCCCTTTTCTGTCACCCTCTGGGGCAGTAGAGGGGACAGGACAGGGCTGGGGTATCCAGGGACATGGCCTGGTTGGGCTCAAGAGCCTTGGGGTTTGTGTGATGCCAACTGGTCACATCAAGGACATGAGCCAGTGGCCGTCCACTTGGGAAGAAGTGCTGGGGCAGGCCGCCTCCGCCTCTGGGCTGGCGGGGATGAAGTGGGGCAGGCAGCAGCCGGGAGCCTGGGCAGAGCAGACACGCGGAGGACCATGTCCTCCATCGGTGTCGATGCCGCCGCTCGGGGCCGCCACGCAGGGCCTGGTGTCCTCAGCGCCCCAGCTAGTGGGAGGGGTGTGGAGGGAGGCCACGACGCTGTGGGGCGCAAGATGCGGTGCTCGGCACTCCTCCAACTCGTCAGCTGTGACCCAGGGGCCCTGCGGATTTTCCCTCCTGGGTGCTCGGTGAGTTTGTGGGAGGACGGTCTGAGCAGCCTGCGGGGGCGCCTGTGCCCTCTGCTGGCGGCAGACTCCTGGGCTGGCCCGTGGGAGCTGGGGCGGTGGCATCTTGGGGTCCCCATGCTGAGGAGCACAGTGCCGGAATCCAAGAGGACCTGTGCCGCACAGCTCCTGCCCTGCGTCTCTGCAGCTCGTGAGGGACGTGCCGTCCCTGGGGGCCCTCACGTGGCAGGAAGCTTGGCCTAACTCGCCCGACGCTTAGATGGGGACGGACGCTCAAGGGGTCTTGTCTGCTCAGCGTCAGGGAGGCAGGACCAGGACCTCCCGTTCCAGCCCACACACTGGGCTGACCTTGAGCGCCTGCCCATCCCCAGGAGCACGAGGCTCCCCACCCTGGGCTGCCAACATCACTGCCCTCCAGGCCTGGCCCTCCTCCTTGGGGTCCCTGCTGCAGGCTGGCATCAGGGGACCGCAGTCACACCCCCAGCCTGAGTCCCAGCCCGGGGCTGCCCCAGAGGCTCCCTGACTGTACGCTGCTCGCCCGGGACCTACCTATGAGGCTGAGACGGATTTTCTCACCCTGGACTTCCATGGGGAGTCTGGAGTCTACGCTAACATGTTCCCCAGGGGCCTCCCAGCTGAACCACCAGCTCCCAGAACCTCCCATTGCACGAGACTGAAGCACTGTTGTCTCTGTGTGGGCTGCTCGGGGAAGGTCCAACACACGTACGATTTGTATTCCAGGCCGACTTGCCCAGTCTCCTTGGGTCTGTGCCTCGCAGACCTACAAACACCCAGAGACTCACACAGACAGCCTGGTGGGGCCCCGCCCTTTGGAACCGGCACCTTGTTACCTCACCAGCCTCTCACCCCTCAGGGCATCCAGCCTCAGAGAAGCAGGAGAGATTCCTGAGGAAGGATGACTCTGCACAGACAGTCCTGTTGAAGTTCCCCAGCGGCCTGTCCCCAGCCAGCTTTCCACATCCCCCTGCCCCATTGCTCAGCAAACACGCACCGAGCAGAGGCCCAGAACGACCCTGAGCGGGGAGACCAAGACCCTTTCACCTCAGCGACCCAGAGCTGCTCTCGTTGGACCCCCCCCGAGTCAGGCTTATTTGTACGTGAGCCTCTTCAGTCCATCCAACAGGCGTTCATTCATTCAACAAACATCTCCCGTGGGTCTGCTGTGTGCTAGGCACTGCGCTGGGGGCCAGAAGCAAGGAGGACACATGCTTATCACCCCCATTTTACAGAGGGGGGAACTGAGGCTCGGAGGGGCTCCCTCACACGTCCAGGAAGGTGGAAAGAAAGGCCGGTGGCTCTGGCCTTTGCTATCTGTCTGCACTGAGCTGCGTGAATATCCTGCCTCCAAACACGTGCCCCACTCCCTTCCGCGACACACCCTCCTCCGGCTTTCCAGAGCCGGGGTGGGCGTTGACACTTCCCAGCTGCATCATTCTTGTCTTTGGAGCCCAGCGTCCCCCCTACCCGGTGGGGGCTGATTAATCTCAGACCCCCAGAGGGAGGGAGGCACAGCGCACGCATCCCAGGGCACTTCACGCACTGAATTCCGCCGGGACCCACCTGGGCACTAAGCAGCAGCCCCCAGTCTGTGGCCAGTGCAGCCGCGAGACCCCCACGCACCATCTGAGGCCCAGACGGCTGGGGGCCAGCCCCGCCCTTCAGAGCTGCCGCACGGTGGAAAAGCAGCCTGAAGTTGTAGCTTGAATCCCAGACTCCCATAAAGGGTCCGATTTATATTAAATTACATGCGACGTCAAAAGCACTTTTCCCTTTGGGCTTTAACGAGCCCTGTCGTATCCCCGCATCCAGAGCCCTTCGCGGCAGTCTGGGCAGCTCAGCGGCACAATGAATTTCCGTGTCCGTGGGAACAACCGCAGGCTTGTCGGAATTACACGCGGAGAGCTGTGGAATCGAGATCGGGCAAGATTTCGTTTCTTGTGAGCGGGAATTTGGTGGGAAAGGGAAGACCACTTGGCTGGATGTTGGGATCTGGGAGTAACTGATGCATCCCCCATCCTGCATCCCCCATCCTGGTCCAGCTGATGCTGTATTTTGACTGCGGCCGGCCTCGACCCCGCTAAGAACTCGCCTTGGCCTTCCCGAGGCCTAGGGCGGTGCGTTCAGTATACGCGCTGAGTTAGTGAAATGTTTCATGTCCCCACGCTTGAGAGAAGGCACCACATTTCAAGTAAAGACTTTGTTTCTCTCCCCACTCTGCCCTCTCCAGCCTCCTCTTCTCCTTTCTGGCCACCTCCCGCCAGGGTAGTGTCAGGAACGCCCACCCTGAGGCAGAGCTAAAGTGTGCTGGAAGCTTCTGAGGACCCCGCCGACCCCACCCCCCCCCCGCCCCCCCGCCCGAAATGTCAAAAGAAATTGGAGAGAAGGTAATGGCAGGCCTGAGGACGTGGAGATTCAATCAGTCGTGTAATCCTTTCTGCAAAGTAAATTATTCATTATTCCCTGGTCCTTAATAAAATAATTACTGCCGCTGTTTTTCTCCCCTGCTCTAAAGGGACTTACTTCCCGTCTGAATGTGAAAGAAGCAGTTAAAGCCAAGAACTAGGGCCAGTTCTGCGCCCCCTACACCTTGACTCTCTCTGCCTGGGTTCGGCCTCACCCACCACCCCTGAGTGGCCTAGCTTCCCCTTGCCCTCTGAGCCGCCGGCCCGGCCATTCCTTCTCTGCATGGTGGCCGCAGACTCTATGTGATCACTAGGAAAAAGGTGGAACATCCAGGGCTGCCCTGGTGGCGCAGTGGTCGGGAGTCCGCCTGCCGATGCAGGGGACGCGGGTTCGTGCCCCGGTCCAGGAAGATCCCACATGCCGCGGAGCGGCTGGGCCCGTGAGCCATGGCCGCTGAGCCTGCGCGTCCGGAGCCTGTGCTCCGCAACGGGAGAGGCCACAGCAGTGAGAGGCCCGCGTACCGCAAAAAAAAAGAAAAGAAAAGCCACAGCACAAGTGCCACGGAGAGGATGCCCAATGTGACACTCAGAGAGTGTGTTCACTGGCTCCCCCTCTCCTGGCGCCCTGTGTTCTCAGGTGAAAACTCTGAAACCGCAGGAAGGGCAGGGACTGGCATTTGCTGAGGCTGTACCAGGGGCCAGCTCTCCCACCAGTGCCCCGTGAAGGGCAGGCGGGTGGGGAACATTTGGGGTCAGTTTAGGGCTGTGAGCAAATTACTTACATTGTGAGCCTCAGTTGTGTCACCTGTGGAATGGGGAGAAGGGCAGCACGAGATCTAAGGATGGGCTTGGGGGGCGGGGGTAGGACTCAGAGTGCTGCAGTGGCCTCTTCCAGGCCGATTGGTAGGTTGGGGATCCCTGGCGTTCAGGAGACCAGGTGAAAACAGGCACAGCACCTAGCACGTGGTCTACACTCCGGAAATGTTGTGTTGATGATCGGATCCAAATCCTGGGCTCGTGGCCCCGCTGGGGAGGCCACGTACATTCTCGGCACGCGTGTGACTGGGGTCTGTTTCCAGGGTGCCCTCTGCTGCCCTGCGTGACCTTCTCCAAGGACAGGACTCGGTGACCTCAGGACCCAGCTCTGGGTCTGGCAGGTAGGAGGAGCTAAGTGAATCAGGGAGGTTGGCTGGTCCCCGGTGCCTACTTCGCTTAGCACCTTGCAGCTGCCCGGTGGTTGTCCGGTGGATGGATAATGATGGCAGGTACCGGGCACTCACGGTGTGCCAGGCATGCTTCTAAGTGCTTCTCATGCAGCACTCACCACCACCCTTCCCGGGAGCTCCTGTTGTCTTTAGCCCCGTTGCACAGGCGAGGAAACTGAGTCGCTGACCTTATTATAACCCAGGGAGCGAGGGGCAGGGTTGGAGCCCCCAGGCCAGCTCTGACTGCCACACTGGGGCTGGGGAGCCCTTCTGAGTGAGTGATGGCAGGAATCAACGAGGGCTCCGGGGAATTCAGTCCCACGTTGTTAGGATTTGCCACGTGGCCTGTTCGTGGAAAGCAAATGGGGCCCTGACGTCTGAGCCCTAGATCTGAATCCTGGACATATTCCAGGTGTCCGGCTTTGGGGGTGGGAGGGGGGACAGTCACTTGGCTTCCCTGGAGCCCCACTCATGTATTTTAAAAAGAGACACCGGCACACAGTAGGTGCTTAGTAAATGTTTCCTTCCCAGAGTGGAGGTGTGAGTTTTATCTGGTCTCCCTGGCCCTCCCGGTTCAAGGGCCTCTGGGGACAAACCCTGATCCACTCCTAAATGCTTTGCTGTTTCCCCACGTCCTGTTAAGACAGTAGACCTTGGAGCCGGCAAAGCAATTTGCTCTTTAACTTTGGGGAAAAGTTAGATCAGTGATTTGTGCTTTTTGAATTTAGAAATAGTGGGGAGGAAAGTTGGGTGGATTTGGGGAGGCGGCAGTGCCGCTAGTTCGCAGTCCCAGAACGCAGCGCAGCGCATACAGATGGACTGATTAATTGTTCAGCAGGAGGCCTGCACCTGCATACTGATGTGCACCAGACTGGCATGACGTTGGTTTCCCAGTGGACGCACTGAGAGCCTAGATACAGCAGCAGAGAGCAGGATGTGGGGCGGTTGTGGCTTCAAACGGGCCACCCTGAACCCCCATGCCGGTGGGTCTCAGGACGCAGGATGAGAAGCGGCAAGAGGGTCTTATTTCTTGATTTGGTTTTTGGAACCAGTTGTGAATCACAGTATTAAATAATTCGATTATTGAACTCAAGAAGCATGCGTTGAGCATCTCCTCTGGCCAGAAGTAAGCTAAGAGCCGGAGATATCACAGTGAATGGGATAAATCCTTACAATCCAGAACTTTCCAGTCTAGAGGAGAGAAATGAACCCAGACAGCTTCACTGTCATGTGATGTTGTAGTGCTGGGATCCAACCACAGAACCTGCCCAAACCCTCGTGTGTGAGCTGCTGACTAGCTGAGGGAGTCAGAGAAGCCGCCATGGGAGTGGGACGGGTGGGGTCTTTTGTGATGGGCATTGAAGGATGAATAGAAGTTCACTGGGGGGGAAAATCGGGTGCTATAGGAGACAGCCTGAGCTCAGGGTGCCTGAGGGACTGTGGTCTATTCAGGGAAATGGGAGAGGCTTGTGGGTGAGGGGTAGGCTGGATGGAGTGGAGGGAGAAATAAGGAGAGAGCAGCCGATGAGAGGCCTTGAATGCCGAGGTAACCATGAGTCCTGACCGCAGGGGGAGCCTCAGCAGGATTTTAAGCAGAGGAGGGCTGTGGTCAGATTTGTCATCTGGGGAGGTATGTGTTGCTTCGAGAATGGATTATTTTAGGGTGTTTGTATCCACTCAGTGGTGGTGAGAGGTAGAACTGGGGGGACACACATTCATAGGGACCCCAAGAAACAGTGTGCTGGGACCACTTGCATTGAAATCAATGAAAAATGAAAACCAGAATGAAAGCCCACCCTAAACTTCGTCCGGTACCCAGACTTTCTGGAACTCCGGCAGGTGTAGGGCCTGGTGCAGAAGGGGGAGGAGCCCAAGCGTGCGCCTGCGGAGGGGAGAGGTGGGCAGCCGGTCCCATGGTGCCCTGGGCATCCCCTGGCTCCCCCTCACTTCGGGCTGAGGCCCAGGGAGCCCTTGGGGGCTTTGCCCCAGGTCCTGGGGGTCCTGGCCAAGTTACCTGACCCCTCTGTAAAAGGAGGACTCAAAGCGCCCCCTCACAGGACTTTTGCGAAGTTGAAATGAGGCTAGTTTCAGCTTTCCCAGTGTCTGGAATGTTCTCCTACATTTAGCCCCAAAGAGTCCCCAGGGCATAAATATTTAATTTTCACGGTCGCGATTCTCCTTTGAGCTGCTAATACTCTTTTTCTTTTTAATTTAGCAGAACAGCACAAATCTTGCCGGTTTCTTTACGGTGTAAAACGTGTGGTGATGTGGCTTTATCCTGCAGCCAGGTGGAACATGGGGTCAAGTACAGGGAGGCGGTGAGTCCGCTGTGGGGTGGGGAGCCGGTGGGAGGAGCTGGGCTGCATGATATGTTCTTGTTTCTGCTGATTTCGATGTTTGTAGTGACACGTCTCCCCTCCCCAGCGGGCTGTGCTACAGATGCAGTCATCATTTTTTTTAAAGTTTGTTTTTTTCTCCTTTATAAAAACAGGGTCTTTATAGAAAACGAAAGAAATGTTGACAAGAAAAAGATTCACCTTTAATCGCACTTGCCAAAGATAGAGGCTTCGCTCCTTCTAACAGTTACGCATCTTTAAATAGGGCTAATATATGATCTCTGTAGACAAAGATAGAAAACAAGTCAAGCAGAAAGCATGACTTACTAGCAGCGCCTGTTCTGGAACTAAACAGTCACAGGGTCACTGCATGATAGTCCTGAGGATGGGAGGGGTTCTCTCTTGTTCCCATTTTGCAGATGAGGAAAACTGAGATTCAGAGAGGCCAGGGTAGGGCCAGGGCTGGAAATCAGACTGCAGAGTCCAGTTTGTTAGAAATTAAAACCAAATGACCCCGAATCTCATTGGTGGGAGACCGCCGCTCTCCACGTGGGGAAGCTTCCTCCAGTTATTTTCCATGCACAGGGACATGAGGCCAGACATTGTCTCAGGGTGTTACCTGCTCTAACCAACAACCCCCAACCTGGAGGTGTCTTCCTGGCCTTGCCCAGCCTGGCGTGGCCTGTGGGGTGGGTGGGGCCTTGGGCTCTACTCCCTGTGGTCATTCAGGGGCCCAGGCTCCTTCCATCTTGTGGTTCCTCTGCCCTGCTTGTGGTCCTCGAGGTCCTGGGGAAGGGGGCGAGGGTGGGGGACTTAATGGCCCAGTCCGGAGTGACACCCATTCCCCTGGCCAGGGCTCAGTCACTCAGCCATACCTCATGCAAGGGGGTCTGGGAGGTGTGGTCTGGGACTGTGCGGGGGCAGGGGAGGTGGGGGGCAGCTTAGTGAACAGTTTAGGGAAATTGCATCTTCTTTGATACAACTACCCGCCCACCTACACTCATCCTATTTCCCAAGTGGAATCACGTCTGTAAAATCCCTCTGGCTGCTGGCGGACAAAGGCTTGTGGGGAGAGTCTGGAAGCACAGTTTTGGGCAGGGGGCTCTGGGCAGACTCCTGAAGCCATCCCCCGGGTGGGCTGTGAGTCTGGTGAGACAGAGACCCTAGGAGGGCCCAGGACCCTGGCCAGACACCATCACTTGGCTTCTCTTCGGGGTGTGTCTGGACAGAGCGCCGACTGGGAAGGGTCTGAAAGGTGCAGGGGGTGCGGGGAACACACTGTTGCCTTTCGCTCTGGAGGTGTGTGAGGCTTGTGGGTGCCCAAGGCTTCATGGATGGGTGACATGGTGGCATGGTTTAGTGTCCCCCCAGCATCTGGGGTCCCTGCCTCAGCCAGCCTGGCTCCTGTCCAGGTGCTGGCAGCTGCAGCCCTCGGGGCTGCATCAGGTGACACGGGCCCCTGGGCATCCGGACGGCAGTCTGGGCGATCCACAGGGCCTGCGTGCTGCTGTTGGAAGCTACCAAGTGTGG
Source organism: Lagenorhynchus albirostris (assembly GCF_949774975.1). Classification (NCBI taxonomy): domain Eukaryota; kingdom Metazoa; phylum Chordata; class Mammalia; order Artiodactyla; family Delphinidae; genus Lagenorhynchus; species Lagenorhynchus albirostris. The sequence continues at coordinate 144,502,734 of NC_083098.1, forward strand.
CCGAGTGACTTGTCACCCCACACTGCCGCCATCGTCTGCATGGACCTTGCCAGGGATGGCAACAGCAGACTGGAATTTTCCCCCAGGAAGATTCGGATGCATCATTCTTTTTTCTCAACCCCATGAGATGAGGAGACCACCACACCCCGGCTGCCATGGCCTCGGGACCTTGGCCAGCACAGGGACCCTTGTGCATCCTCCCTGGGTGACTCCATCACTTGGTTGTCTGTCCTGCTCATGGGGCCCTGGCAGCTCCAGCCCAGTGGCGCTCGACATTGGAGATGCCTACAGGGTTCGTTAAGGGCGGGCTCCTGTCTAAGGCTCCACCCTCCTGGCTTCAGAAGCGAGGTCTGTGCCCCTCATGCTACCCCCGCCCAGCTTCCACGCCTGACTCCATCTCAACCGCAGGGCATGGATCTCTGTCCCCAGATAATTCTGTCACCCTCTTGTGAACACGCTCCAGTTCCGTTTCTCCCCAGTCCCTGGTCAAGAGGCTTCTGTGTGAATAGCCCAGGTCCCAGCGGGACGACCCACACTCCTTCTAGCTACAGAGCTGTGTCTGTTAACGTAGCCTCGGGTTGCAGCCTTGTGTACGGTGGCCAAGTCCTGCACTGCGTCGCACTGGCCTCATGCCCTGTGGCGCCCAAAGCCATTTGCGCATGGCTGCCCCTAAACTGCTTTATCTCCCCCATCTGCATCCCAGTCACGTCAGTATCCCTGGGACCAGCCTGGGCACTGGAATAGAGCAGGTGTTCCGGAACGATTTTAGGAGTCTGCTCTGCAAGAAGACCATGTGTAAGCGTCACGGGTTGGAGTGTGATCAGGGTTGTCTGAGATGCAGAGCAGGAGGCACCCAGGCAGGGAGCCGGGGCCGGGAGTGAGGCTGGGCGCAGACGGCTTTCAGAAGAGCAGCTCAGGGCTGTGTGGCTCAGGACACAAACCGCAACCTCTCTGGGCCTCCTCTTCCTCAACTGCACACTGAGGTGCTCGTGCTTCACTGGAGCCATCACGAGGGTCCATCCCTGGGGTATTCGGAAAGGGCGTGATTATTTTAGGTGCTGATTAAATGGCAGCGGAGCTTTCTAAGTGATTCTGCGGCACTGATCTCAGAGGTCACCGTAGGTAGGCGGCACCTGAGTTAAGTCTCTGGATAGGTTTGCAGGAGGGGGGTCTGGGTGGGAGGGACGGCCTGGGCAGGAGAGAGAAGGCAGGAGTGTTTGGGGCCATCCTGAGTCCAGAGGGCGGTGCGAGTGGAGGCACAGGTAGGGGCCGGCTGGACAGGTGCGCGGGCTCGAGCCGGGCGGGAAGTTGGTCTGCCTGGGGCTGAGGGGGCCACAGGGTGCTTCAGAGGGAGGGCCTGTTGTCACGTTCCTGGAGAGAGGCCTGGGGACACATGCGCCGGGCTCTGAGCCGGGAGGAGGGCCATGAGGGCTGAACGCTTGAACAAGGCTCCCCGGCCCCTCGGAGCTCCCGAGCCTGTGCAGGAGACATCAGCCCGTTAAAAGAAGACACGCTGACGCTTTACCCCGTTAGCCCCACGGCGTCACCCCAAGCCCTCAGCTGAGCTCGGTGCTGGTGAACATTTCGAGTGTGAACGTCCACGGCGTGAGCGTGGTGAGTGGAGAAGGCAGGTGACCACGGTGGAGGGGACAAGAGCTGGCGTTTCAGACGGGCAGTCAGGGATTCCCCCCCAGGAGGAGCCATTTGAGCTGGCCCTCGATGAGGGGGGCGGCCAGCCCTGGCGGGGCCAAAGGGGAGAGAGTTCCAGGCCAAGGAACAGCGGAGACAAAGGCCGGGGACCTGGGGGCGTGTTTCTGTAGCTCTAGGTTGGGGTCCTGCAGGGTCAGAGGCAGCTCGGAGGAGACCTTCTTCAGATCCGTGGGGCCCACTTCAGATTCCAGAGCGCAGTTCCATGCCTTCTCCCTCGTGAGTACGGAGCTTCTGTGCTCCCCCGTGATTACCTTTTCAGGTAAACCCCGGACGCTGCCAGGGCTCCATTCATGAATTCATATGAAAAGCCTCGGACCCGTGGCTGCCACCCAGGCCCTCATTTGTTCTAAACGGCACTTGTAAGGATCGGAGCGGGCCGGGCATCCTGGCCACGTCGCCGTCGCCTTCCTTCTAGGGAAGGGGCAGCAGTGCTCCTAGGAGAGGCTCGCTGGGCTCCCTCCCCCACCGTCATGGGGGTCAACCCGTGGGCTCAGGTCAGGCTGGAGGGTGGCTGCTCTGAGCAGAGGCGGCAGCAAGTGCAAAGGTTCAGAGGCGGGATGCCTGGAACCTTCTAGTAGGTGGGTAGGCGGAAGTCTAGGGGTCATATTATAGGGATCCTGGTGGGATGAGGCTGGAACAAGGGATCGGTTCACAAAGGGCCCTGAATGCACACGTACGTGTGTACCAGCGCGCACGCACGCACACACACACACACACACACACACACACACACACACACACACACACAGCTTCAGGCTTGGACCGCGGTGCTGCGGTTACAACGGGCCTGCCCCCGGCTTTCGGAAAACAGTACAGTGACTGACTCTCCTCCACTGCGCAGGGAGGTCAGGCAGCGGCTCAGCAACTGAAAACACTGATCAGGAGTAGAGACTGTGTCCCTGGCCCTGAGCGCCGCTGCCGTTTTCACATTCTTGTCCCTCACACAGGGCTACGACAAACGACCCTGGCCTCCGTGGCTGGGATCAGGGGCTCTGCAGCTGCCTGGGGGAGCGAACGAGGCACTGCAGAAGGGCACCATGCCAGCGCCCAGTGGGGAGCAGGCAGGGGCTGAGGGCAGGCTCTGGTGAGTGTCCAGTGGGTTCTCTTTCCTGAGAGGCTCCGCAGGTGGCGTGTCAGCCAGGACTCTCCAGAGAAACAAAAGCAAGAGGGGATGGACAGGCAGGTGGATAGGTAGATGGATGGACGGATGGATGGATAGATAGATGATAGAAAGATAGACAGATAGCTACACCCATAGGCAAAGCTAGGTTCATAGATTTATTTTAAGGACTTGGTCCCTGTAATTGGGGATTGGTGAGTCAGAAAGCTGTAGGGCAGGTCTGCAGGCTGGACACTCGGGCAGGAGTGTATGGTGCCGTCCTGAGGCAGAATTTCTTTTTTGGGAAACTTGCTCTTAAGGCCTTGAGCAGATTGGATAAGGGGCCTCCACAGGATAAAGGATAATCTCCTCACTGACCATAGATGTGAACCATGTTGACACAATACTGAAACAGGAGGCCAAGGACCCTGGTCGGTAACAGTACCTTCACAGCAATGCCTGGACACATGTTTGATAGAACCACTGGGGCTGTGCCCTGGTGCAGTTGACACTGAACCGTCACAGGTGGCCTGCCACTTTCCCTGACAACAAGCAGTGGGGACATGGGCCTGGGGAAAAGCAAAGTGGAAAATGCCCCGGAGAAGCCAGGATGCTGGCCCGCGGCACACAGGTCCCCGGGCTGGCCCCTCCTCCCACCCCCGGCCCCTCCCTGCAGAGCTCCATCCAGCACCCACTCCGAGCTTTCACTGCACTGCCCTTGTCCCCGTGACCCTGGTCACGGCTTCACATCCTATTCCCGGGCGTTGGCCTATTGTCCGCTTCCCTTAATGGAAGGGCAGGTTTTCCTCAAGTAGCCAGCTCAGAAAACCTGTCTTAGGGCTGGGTCAGAGAGACGCATACCTGCTTGGCTCTCCTGGCATCTAAAAGAATGCCCTAAGATGCTGTGATCTCACCCGTCTCCTTCTAGCCACGCCACGACCCCAGGGCCCAGCTGGGGACATAGCTGGGGTGCCGACACCCCTGACCCGAGGCCTTAAGGCCATCAGTGACCACCAGGGACTGGAAACAGCCCTCAGGGTCCCCTCTGGGCCCTGGGGAGGGGCTCAGCCGGCTGGGTCAGAGGCAGGACTGGTGTTCGGGAGTGAGTCTGTATGAGACATAGTCTTTGTATGAGTCTCCGGTGGGCGTCCGTCCGAGCAAAGGCCACTGAGCGATCCTGGTGGCCATGGGGGAGCTTGTAGGGGAGCCGGGTGGTGAACCCTACGGCCGTGCAGGCTGAGGGAGGCCCAGGGCTCCCAGCAGGGAGAGCAGAGCGTCTAAGCAAGAAGATCCCTGGTCCGTGCTGGGTGAGGGCTCGGTCCAGTGTGGTTCTGGACCCCAGGGAGGATGAGGGGCGGCACCGCTGCCTCCCCTGGGTGACGGTGGCGTGACTGGGGATGGCCGAGTGGAGGGGCTTTTGATCCGGGATGCCGGAGATGCCCCACTACGCTTCCTCACGGAGTCCCCCCACCCCCGGCAGAGGGTGTAGCCACCACCCTTCCCAGAGTGGCACTGGGTGCAGAGATTCAGTGTCAACTGTGGAAGAGACCGGCCTGCAGCCGTGTACGTGACCTCGAGCCCTGGGACCCACATCCCTGCCCTTAGGCCCCCAGTCCGAGCCCCCAGGGCCCTCTAGCCCTCAGGTGGATGGGTACAGGGGCGCAGCGAAGGGACAGCGTGCTAAGCACGCTGCCTGCGAGAGGCTCAGGGCCTTGGCGGCAGGTCCGCCTGTCCTGTGAGCCCTGATGAATGTGGAGGCGTGAACGTCTGCTCAGTGAGGCAGTTTGAGAAGAGCCCCGGTGCATAGTAGGTGTGCAGTAACATGTGAGTAACAAGCAGAAAGAAATGGTTAGACTCAGTGATGGCCAAGGAAACTGCATCGAGGGCTTCCTCCTGGGTGCTCTGACCAGCCCAGGAGACCTTCCCCCGGCCCTGCGTCACCTGCCCCACCTCCTTGAGGTCTGTGTTGAAATGTCCTTCTGGGTGAGGCCTTCCACGCCCCCTTCTTTAAAACAGCATCCCCGGCCCAGCTGCTACCATCCTTGCCCATCACTCGTCACCCATCCCTTCCCCTCCTCCGCACCGGCCACCTCTGGACTCTGTGATCTAGCTGTTCATTGCATGTCTCCTGTCCTTCCCAGGAGGCAGGGCCTGGGTCTGTCCTGTTCTCTCCCTGGTGTGAGGACCAAACACCTGGCAAGTCCCCAACACACGTGTCAGGGCCTCTCCCTGCGGGGCAGCAGGTCCACTCTGGTCACCGCTGCACCCCCAGCGCGTGCGCCACAGGGCTTCCCGGCTGTGGGTGCCTGACGACCCTTCGGTCAGTGGCCAGGACGTGGAGGAAGTGGTCTGGCGGTCCCCGCTGCCTGTGACCGGTACGGAAGAGACAGAGGGGGCATGGGCACATGCCAGGTGTGTTTTAGGTGCTCAGCCCAGGTGAGGTCCTGCCCCCCTCCCCACAGCTGCTGCACAAAACAGAGGCAGCCTGCCCCAGCGGACCCAGAGCCACCCGGCAGGGACCCAGAGCTCTGAGGCCGGGGCCAGCCATGGGGACGGATCGGCCACACTGCCCCGAGGCCACGTGTCGGCCGATGGTGGCCCTGCTGGGGCCCCGGCTTCCCTGTCTGTCGGGGGCTGCTCAGTTAAAGCAGGACTGCATGTGACCAACGCAGAGCGGAGTGGCCCTCGGAGGTGTGCGCTTACGGCCGCTGTTGTGATCTCCTGGTGGCCCGGCCGCAGGGAAGATGCTGAGCGCCCCGCCCTCCACCTGACCCCGGCTCGGAAGAAAGACCGGTTCACGGGCCCATCTCGCCAAGGCCCAGCTGTGAGCTGGGGCGTGAGCTCCCTGGAGCTATGTCTGCAAGGAAGAGCACGGAGCCCAGGGCGTCTGCAACCTTGAAAAGAGTCTACACCCGCCGTGGTGATTCCATTCATTTTATTCAGCACACAGGGGTCTTCACTGCGCCTAGACCTCATCCTACCATCCCCTCCTCTGGGGACATCACAGCACACAGGGGAGCGAGGGCACAGAATGAGTGCCAGGCGGGTGGGCTGTGTGGTTGGGGAGGGACAACTCCAGGCGCGGGGATTCTGTGAGGCCGCGGTCCTGGAGGCCCGAGCGGCAGGGGGGACCTGGCGAGATTAGAGATGCAGAGTCGGGGCCGCCATCCCCAGCCTGAAGGTTTGGGGAGGTTGGGGGACCTGAGGGCGGTCCTGAATGTGAGTTACCGTCGCCATGGCCGGCCTGGTCAGGACCCACCTCTGAGCCCACTGGGGACGCTGAGATGCTGGGTTTCAACATGTGGAAGTTAACTTCAGGCCACGGTTCAGGTGTTTCTCTGGAACCTAAAGGGAAGGGCCTTCCGAGCCCCTGCGGTGGGGAAAGTGCTGTTGGGATACTTGGGTCTTTGTGGGAAAATAGAGTGGGTGCCCCGGGTGGGCAGAGCCCAGGCCAGTGTTAGAGACCGTCCGAAGGGAGAAGGGTGTGCACAGTGAAGACGGGAGAGTGTCACCAGCCATGTCACCCGGCCGTGCCCGGGAGTCTTTCTGGGTTCCTCCTCTCTCTCCTCCATCAGCTTCTGTTCAGACCTCCTTCCCTGCTAAGAACGCACTTTGCTTGTTGCACTAGGGTGAATAGTTTCCCCCCAAATTCCTGCCCACCCAGAGCCTCCAAACGTGACTGTATTTGGAAATGGGGTCCTTGCAGAGGTAACTTAGATGAGACCCCACTGGAGCGGGGTGGGCCCTGAGCCCAGTGACTGGGGTCCTGATAAGAAGGGGAGGGGCACACAGAGGAGACCCAGAGGCTGAGGCCAGGGGACAACGGAGGCAGGTTGGACGGGCGCGTCTACAAGCCGAGGACCGCCAGCATCTGGGAGAGGCAGGAAGGCCCCTCCCCTGGAGCCTCCGGAGGGAGTGTGGCCCTGGGGACACCTGGATAGACTTGCAGCCCCAGGCTGTGAGGGGATAGATGTGTGTCGTTGGAAGCCCCAGCGTGTGGCCCTCGGCTGCACGAGCCTGGCCTGCTGCAGAGGCCGAGCTGTCACGGGCACTCTCTCCTGGGTCGGCGCCTCTACCAGGAACCCAGTTTCTTCCCGACATGTGGCCGTTATTGAACTAGATTGTGCCGAACCCCTGACCCCGATGCGAGGGGCAGGCAGTGAGGCCAGCCTGGCCTACTCTTCCTCAGTGAAATGCACTCCCAACGCCACCCTCAAACCCCGTCCTGCTAGAAAGACTTGCTGGAGGGCCTCCATCGAGCATTCGCCCAAGTGGGATCGCAGAGTGTTCGGTGGTGTGTGCTGGGAGGGGGCTGCCCTGTTCACGGGGTCCGAGGCCGGTGGTCTGGGCTGGTCAACCACGTGGGTAGGTGAGTATCGGTACCACCCCACCCGGCAGGCCGAGTCGGCTCTCCATCTTTGTCAGGGGAGGGGCGGCTTGGTTAGAACCTGTTGTTTGATATTCTTGGACGCTGGGTCCGATTCGCTCTGTGTTGGATAGAAGACGCTGCCCCACCTTTGCCGTGTCATAGAGTCAGAGGTGGCCTTGCCAGGGGGTTACTGGAGTGGGGAGGATGGTGAAACCATGAGATCGGGGGTGAAGCACGTGCTGGGGGGAGGTGGGCAGGGAGCTAACCCCCAAACCACATGCTCTGCCCCGGCCCCTGCCCTTCCTGGGAAAGGCGTGCTGGACCCAGGACCCGGGCTTTGGATCTTGTCTTCTCTTCCTGCCCTGAATTGTGGAGGCTGATGTAGTGATCGCCTCAGCTAATTCAAAGCCAGCCCTGGGGTAACAAAACTCAAAGTTATCTGCTGGGCAGGAGCCCACAGAGTAATTTAATCCAGTTCAAACAGCACTTTTGGAGTGCCTGTGACATTCCAGGGCTCGCCAGGCCTGGGGAATCCCAACACGGACAAGAGACTTGTCCTCGGTCCTCCAGGAGCTCACAGTCTAGTGAGGGGATGACACACATGCCAAGAAGTCTTATGCAGTGTCACCATGCTTTAGAGTGAGATGTCGTAGAAAAGATGAAAGAGCAATCAATATTGGCCGGGATTGTGTGCCGGGGAGCTTCAGAGAGAACCACAAAAAGGAGGTGACACTTGAGAAGGGTTTTGGGGGATGTGTAGGAGTTTTCCAGGCCAACCTGGAGGACATCATCTTTGGAAACAGAAAACAAAACATGCAGGGGCAGGGAGGCTGGAAAATGCTGGGCCAGTGGTTGGTGTGCTGTTTGGGCGTGGTGGTGGCTGAAGGAGGTGAGGCCTGAATGTCAGCTTGGGGTCACGTGAAGAGAGACCTGCATTCCAGCGGAGGGAGTTGGAGTTGATCCCAAGGTGGTGAGGAAGTGTGCAAGTTGGAGAGTGACACACGGTCAGGTGGGCAGCCCCAGCGTGGAGGGGTGAGGGCATGCGGGCATCTGGATCCCAGCTCTGACCCGGGTGGGAAGCTCCGAGGTCTGGGCCAGCACTGAATCCCACGCAGGGCAGGGTGTGAGAGCTGGTCTGGGTTTGCTGATGCCTGTCCCTGGGACTGGGGGAGGAGGAGCCTAGCCAGGCAGTCACAGGGGCGCATGGGAGGGACCACATAATGACAGGCTGATCACAACTTGGACTTGTCCCTTAGCAGGTATGAAATCAGGTAACTCTGAAGATGGATACGTAGGACACTGGGCACCGGGGTGGGAAAGGAGGCAACACGCCACCCACCCCGAGGCCACGGCCAAAGCCAGGATGCGCCTCTGGGCCCGCCCCCCTGCCCTCTCTGTCTCTCTCCTGATGTATAATCCTGCAGCATCTGGGAGCAGAGAGAGCTGAGGTTGAACCATGGAGCCACACTTCGGGTCCTAGTCAGGGTTTTGCGGGTTGCAAAACAAACTGACTCTAGTAGGAAGTCAGACACGCTCCTGAACCCATGGGCAGACAGCCCTGGGGGGCGAGCACCGTGGCATGCGGGCGGGGGCTTGGAGAGTGGGGTGGGACCTGTCCGCTGCCTCTCCCTCATCAAACGGCTGCTTCTCCCTCTTCCCGTTGAGGGACTAACTCTTCCCCTGCTGGCCCCCGCATCTGGGCGCTCTTGGCCTGCTCCGCAGATGCCCCGTCCAACACGGCAGCCTTGGACCGAGTGTCCATATCATGGAGCAGCTCAGGGACTCGCTCAGCCAGCTTCTCCAGACCTAGTTCCAGGTGGGCAGGAAAGAGACTATGACACACTCACCGAGGACCAGTGTCCAGGCCTGGCACAGCCAGCTGTGGCCAGATGGGCAGGGTCCTGTAGCATGTGCTCACTCGGCTAGAGCCCTCCTTGGTGGAGTGGGGGGGGCATTCTCATGGAGGGGAAAGGACTGGAGAATATCGCGTGCATCTCCGCTGGACTTAGGCATGGACCTGGAGAGCTCCAAGCCTCAGTTTCTTGTCTGTGAAACACAGGGATGGGTATTTAGAACTCCCTCTTGGGGGGCTGATGGAGGAAAATGAGATACTCTGTTAAAGCATCAACACGGTGAAAAGCACTTGGAATCCCCTGCATGTCATGTCAGTTTTCTGTCACAGTCCTCCCAACAGTGTACTGTCCCAGCAGGAAATATTGGGCTGGCCACAAAGTTCGTAAGACCCGAAAGAACTTTTTTGGCCAACCCAATACAAGCACGGGGTACTCAGGTAGCCCACCTTTGCCCCCTACCAGTTTGCCATATGGCCTCAGGGCTTTCAGTGCTTCTTGTCGTTGTACCAGCTGCCCTGCCAGCCTCATGGCTTTGCTAGAAAGGGCCAGTGAACCAAAGCTGAATAGTCCCAGGCTCACAGTAAGCCCCTGATGTGTGTGTGCGCGTGTGTATTTTTTTAGTAAATGAGTGAATGAAAGGTAAGGCATTTTTGTACTATTTTCCACTCAGATAAATAGGAAAATAACTTTGAGATCAAGTCTAAGCAGAACTTTTTCCACCTGGATTCTTAGAATTTGGGGACTTTGAGATAATCTAATACAAATCTTTCATCTGTCAGAGGTGCGGCTTACAGGGAAGAGAGAGGGGAAACTCACGTTTATTGAGCACTTACTACGTGCCAGGTCCCAGGCCAACCACCTCCCGAACATATTCTCTTGTAAGGGGCTGACATCACCCCTTGTCAGCCCCTTAAAAAGGGGGGTATCACTGGGTCTGCATACCTGGGAAACTGAAACCAAAAAGGTTGAAACCCCGCTGACTTAGAAAGTAGCAATTCTGGAAGTCAGAAAGCCGGGCTGTTCTATATCTACAAATGTTATTTCCCAGCTTTTTTTTTTTTTCAAGCACTCAGCCGCTTTACCTTTCTTTGCTTTGCCGGCGTTTCCTAGAAAATATCGCGCAGTAAAAATCAACATGTGATGAGAGGCATCTTAGAGATATCCAGCCCCAAAGCCCCCATCATCTCTTCACGGGAACTCACCTGCCGCCTGCTGCCTCCAAGTGTGTTTTCCAAGGTGACTGATTTAGGTGCGCTGAGAATTACATCTCTGTCTTCCCTGTGAAAGGCCACTGCCCCTGTCATCCGGCTCACACACTCCCGTATTTCTCAAGTCAGGAACCAAAGTGACCTGTACCGTATCAAGTTTATCTTCTTCATATTTCATGGATTCTCTTTCTGATGGAGCCAGGACGGAGTGGCTGGCTGGGGATTACGGTAGCATTGCCGCGAGGAGGAATACTATCGCGGCGAAGCCTGCTTTAGTGAGATTTGTGGCACAAACAGGGGTGCGGGCCCCAAAAGGATCTAAAAGGCTTCGGCCAGAAAGCGCTGATGGTGATGTGGAAAAAACAGGGTTTCAGTCCACGGCTCGCTTACACCCCCGCGGGGGTTTTCCTCTTTTTTCCGCTCTGATCTTACTTAAAAGGAAAAAACAAAATGATGCTATCTTTAAACGAGAGGATGCTGAGCTGGAAGGGACGTTATAGATTAAATGTCACCTCCTGAGAACCGCCTTCACTGCACCCGACCCCATCCCTCTGGCCAGTCCCCTCTTCCTTTCTCGTGTGTGTGTGTGTGTGTTTGTGTGTGTGTGTGTGTGTGTGCGCGCGCGCGTGTGTGTGTGCGCGCGCATTGCCTGCCACCCCTGCTGCAAGGGGGGCCCCTCCCCAAGTGTGGAGCCTGGCTGGCTGGTTCCTGCAGGGGCTGTAGGTGGATGCTCAAGGGGCGTTTTTGTCTTGTTTTGTTTCGTTTTTTAACATAAGAGCCCTGAGACTGCTAGCTTTTTTGTTTGTTTTAAGGTTTCTTTTGATGTGGACCATTTTTAAAGTCTTTATTGAATTTGTTCCAGTGTTGCTTCTGTTTTGTGTTTTGGCCGCGAGGCATCTTAACTCCCCGACCAGGGATCGAACCCACATCCCCTTCATTGGAAGGCGAAGTCTTAACCACTGGACTGCGGACTGCCAGGCAAGTCCCTCAGGGGACATTTGCTGAATGAATGAGTGAGCGAGAGCGATGCAGGGCTCTGGCCCCAGGCAGGACCTCCCTGGGGGCACAGGCTCCCGAGGGTCCTGCCAGAAACCCGCATACCCTCATTCCCTTTCTGGGGGTCCTCACAGCCCTCCTGAGCCTACCTGCAGTCCTGATCTCCAGGTGAGACCTGTTCGCCCCTTTTATTGCCGTGGACAGCCGGGTCCCACTGTTGCATGTTCCAGGTTACGGGGAACACGGCTGCTTTGGGCAGGACGGGCTCTGGGCAGAGCACCAGGGTCATCCCAGCCCGGAGCCTTGGGGGCTGCCCCCCTGACTTCCCCATCACCCGGGGCTCCAGCCTGGCCCTGCAGAGACCCCTTCATCCACAGCAGGCTGGTTCTGCGGACCTCTTCACCACACAGCCTCCTGTCAGCCTCCTGAGCCCGACGGGAAGCCAGCCGCCTCCTGCGTCTCTTCCATTAAACGTCCCAGCACTCTCTTTACTTTTCCTCACCATGGAAAACACGAGAGGGGAGACAGGGGTCATGGGGTCGGCTGGCCTCCGGGTCCTACTCATCAGGCCTTGGTGTGGACACAGCAGTGGAGGTGGGGAGCTGGGGCTCCAGGGCTGGCTTCTCCGGGGAGGACGGTTGCCATGGGGACGGCTTGTGAGGTGGAGGGAGAGGAGGGAGGTGCCGCTGGGAGGGAGCCTGCCCTGGGCTCAGGGGAGCTGGCTTGGGTAAGGCCCGGAGGTGGAGGACGAGATGCTGGCTTGAGAGCCTGGGAACTGGAAGAGACAGGAGTGAGGCTCGGAGCTGGGCGTCAGGCGGCTCCGGACCTGGACTGGGATGTGGCCGCTCGCCCCCCGGAGTTCCTTAAACCCAGCCAGCACCCACAGCCCCGTCACCATTGCCTGCATCACGGTCACCATCCTGGCCGCTGTCCGATAGCTCGTGCCGGGTACCAGGCACCGCGAGGCCCATCGAGGTCACCGTCATCACCGCCTTGGATCCCCACTCGCGGGAAGAAACACCTCTTTACTGTTCCATTGCATTGCTTGGAGCTCTGCGTGCCCGTAACAGCAGGGTCTCCAGCATCCTTGAGGCTTTTTCCGAATGTTCTCCTCAGCGGTTGAAAATGAGCCGTGTCCAGTCTGAGGGACCCTCAACAGGCTGCCCTGAGTCCACACAGGCCTGCAGGGCGGCTGGGGGCAGAGGGTCTTCCAGACCCAGCTCCTCCTCCGGGCCCCCCGGGCCCCAGGCAGGGTCACCAGAATGGAGCCCCTTTTCTCACGAGGGGGTCCCATTTGGGGCACCTGGGGCTGAGCCATCCCCTCCTGTCCCAGCTGAGACCCCCACCCCCACCCCAATAACTTTGAGCCTGGGTCAGTGTCCTGGGTCTGCTGTAACAAGTTACCACAAACTGGGGCCTTAAATGAACAGACTTCTCTCTAGGTCTGGAGGCCAGACATCTAAAATCGAGGTGTCAGCAGGGCCGTGCTTCCTCCGAAGGCTCTAGTGGAGGATCCTTCCTTACCTCTTCCAGCTTCTGGTGGCCCCAGTCATTCCTTGGCTTGTGGCCACACCACTCTAGTCTCTGCCTCCATCTTCACAGGCCTCCTCCTTGTGCGTCTGTGTGTCCTGTTTTCTGCCTCTTTATGAGAACACTTGTCACTGGGTTTAAGACCCACTCAGATAATCCAGGATGATCTTGTCGTGAGATGCTTAACTTGCTTATACCTGCAAAGACCTTTTTTCCCAAATAAGGTCACATGAACAGTGCTGGGGGTTAGGATACAGACGTATCTTTTGGAGGTCACTGTTCAACCCCCTACAAATCCCGAAGGGAAGAGGCTGAGGTTACAATCCCTCCTTGTCCAGGATGCTCCCTGGCCCCAGTGTTACCCCTCTTCTGTCTCCCCAAGGGCCTGCTCAGAGGGCTAGAAGCCCCATTGCCCTCCCCTCCCAGGTGGGGTTGGATGGCTCACCCTCCACGTGTGTGCACGAGGGGCCTCGGTGTGACCCTTCCCTGAACGAAGGAGCCCATGGCATCAGAAGGACCTTCACTTGTGAGTCCAGCTGCCCCATTTGTCAGGGGAAGGGATGGAAGCTAGAGGGGCCGTGACGTGCCCAGGATCCCCGTGGGGAGAGGCAGAGCATGGTCTTGAACCTGAGACCCTCGCCTCTTGTCCAGGCTGCCCGAAAATCACCGCCAGCATTGACACTTGGGTGGTGGCTTGTTGGCCATGATCTAAATCGTGTGGGAAAATTTGAAAATGGAGCTGTTAAAATTCTCTCTCCCCCGCCTGTGTTGGAGAGACCAAGCAGCATTCCGCTGGCCTCTGCCCTTCCTGCCGTCTGGGGATTAGAGCCTGCGGGGAGACCGCGTATTAATATCCGCTTCCAGGAGACTCAGTGTGATGGTCCGGCCCCATTTCAGGAGCTCGGAGCCGCCTTGGAGGGGCTCAGCTCCCCGCCCCAGCCCCATGCTGCCTGGCCACCTACCTCTGCGCTTCTCTTTCCCTCAATTAAGTCCCAGCAGCTGTGGCATCGAGCGACGCCGGCTGTGTGCTCTCCGAGTCTTAATTAGGGGTCACGGCGAATGGTGGTATTTCCCAGGCTTGCCGCGATTCCATTAAAATTCCTCTTTGTAGACATCAGGCACGGCCCGATTCCACCCAGGGACGAAGGAGAAAGAATCCAGGGCAGAGAGGCTTGCTCACGGGCGAGTTCTGAGCCTTCTTCCCCAGAAGTTTAGCCTAGAGGGGGTGAGAGTTTTCGGCAGTGAAGATCATTCAGCTCGTCTGGTGCCTGGACTTTGTGCCGGGAGAGATTCTGAAATGAAGGCAGTCTCAGCGACCGCGTGATGATCAGTTAGTGACTTCTGCCCTAGACTCAGGAAGAGGGCTATGGGGTTCGTGCGCCCTCTATTTACCTTTGTGGCCGAGTCCTGCGGGTTTGGCCCCCCGGTTTACTGTCACCAAGGGAGTGTTTCCAGCCCCGCCAGAGCTCTCCAAGACCCACAGTGGTGGCCACGGCTGTGCAGTCTTCGGGAGGGTCCCACAGCTAGGGTCCAGAGTGGGTCGTGGGGCTCTGACTGGGGCCCCGTGGGTCAGCTTCAGTCTCAGAGTTTGGGAAATCAGGTTGGAAAGGAGGGGCAGTTGTCCCCACGTGCCCTGTTCCCCCCCCCCCCAACGTGATATAGACGCCCTCACCTATGTAGGCCCCCAGACCCACTCTGGTGTAGACCCGGCCTCCTGCAGACCGTCTGCCCGATTTCCCCGGTGTCCCCCCACCCGTTATACAGCACCTCCCAGACCTCCCTGCCTCGGGCTCCACAGCCCCTGAGACTCGCAGGACAGGGGTGGCCCCTCGTTTACAGGCTCAGCGAAGGCGTTCCCAAACTTAGCTTTGGCTGTTCATTGCTCAAGAATCCAATACTGAGAGACAAATGTTGGGTAAAAGGAAAGATCGCTTTACTGAGGAAGCCGGCAGTCCTGGAAAGAAAGTGGACTCACGTCCCAAAGAACCAACTCCCCATTGCTGACAGGGCCAAGAGCTTTCAAAGGGGAGTTTCAGGGGTGCACACGCGGAGGAGGGCATCTACATGCAGAAACAGCACAGTCAGCTCTGACAGTCATCTTGAAATGTGTTGGTGGTCTGATCAGTGTCATCTCGATTGTTTTAAGTACAGTTAATCTTTAGTTCCTGGGTCGGTTTGTTCCCATTTTCCTGAGGCCAGTTCTCGGCATTGTGGCTGCTTATGTCATGGCTACAGTCTGGTCAGCGTGTAGTTAACTTCTTCCACCTGATGGGGGTTTTAATATCTACAAGGCAGCTCATAGGACATGGCTCAGAATATTCTCTAGAGCCCTTGAGGAGGAACTAAAGGTCCTTGTTTTATGGCTAAACTCTTATTATTTTTTCTTGTTCGACTATTTTCCTTTGCTTCTGCATTTTCTCACTTCTCCGATTAAATTTATTCTTTGGCTAAAGTTTCTCTATAAACAAGAGGCAGGTGGAGGACATGGTCGGGGGCAGGTCTGTCCTGGGAAGGGCCCATAGAGCCCTGCTCCTTTTACAAAGGGACCACCAGTGGCACCCACGTCACTGCCACTTCATGTCAAAGCGTCACACCCTGTTTGTGGACGTGTGATCAGTCCTGACTGCTGCCCGTTCTTCTGTCTTCTGAGCACCTAGGAGATGAGAGGAGACCCTTGCACCTTGGACCCTTGCAGAGTAGTTGCTATTCTGACACCAGTTCTGATGTGTGGGTTCTTTCCAGCACCAAACAGTTCTCAACACCCGCTGGGTATCCTACAGTCTAGCTCAGTTCTGACCCTGTCTACCTGGAGAGAGCGTCAGACCCCACAGGGGGAGGGCTGAGACCCACAAGACTGCCCCCTGCTCCCCACTTCAGACACCAGCTTCTGACCGACGAGTTACAGATCAGGGGTTCCACACACCCGCTCCTTGGGTTTGAGTAATTTGCTGGAATGGCTCACAGAACTTAGAGAAATGTTTTACTTACTAGATCACCAGTTTATTATAAAGGGTATAACTCAGGAGTGACCAGATGGAAGAGACACACACAAGGCCTGGGGAAGGGGCCCGAGCTGCCATGCCCCCCGGGCACCACTAGCCCTGCACCTCTGCAGGTTCGCCAACTGGAAGCTCTTAGGACACTGTCCTTTTGGGGTTTTTATAGAGACTTCCTTACACAGGCATGATTGATCAGATCATTGGCCGTTGGCTGATTGATTCAACCTCCAGCCCCTCTCTGCTCCCAGGAGGGAGTAGCTTGGGTTGGGGGGACTGAAAGTTCCAACCCTCCAATCACATGTCATCTCCACTGGCTAGCAACTCCCATCCTTAGGTGACCTAGGGTCTTTCCAAAAGTCACCTCATTGACATAACAAAAAACACAGTTACGACTCTGTCATGTGGGAAACTCCCAGGGTTTTAGGAGCCCCGTGCCAGGAATGGAGGGAGAATATATATTCCTATTATAAATCACAAGCTGACGTCAGTTCATAAAGTTGCCGCATAGATGAGCACAGAATTCCATGGTTAAAACATGCTGGGCAGGTAGGTCCACCTCTGTCTTCCCACAGGCCCATACTTACTTTCAGGGTAAATGGTCACTGGGTCACTGGCTTCTTTCATGTAGCCATGCATTTCTCATTCATTCATTCATTCAGTAATTATTTGAAATCATTGCAGAGGCAGGAGAGAAGGAGCCTCAAACTCCTGCAGTGCTGGAGCCGGAAGCCGTCTTTCGGGACCGTGCAGCTCCTTGATTTTCTCTCCAGTAGCCGGTTGGCAGGGGTGTGTTGCCTGGAGTCCTGCACTCAGGTTGCCTCCCTGAATTTGCCCTTCCAGACACTGCTGTTTCTTTTTTTTTCTTTGTATTTTTATTTATTTATTTTTTTTGGTTTTTTTGTTTTGTTTCTTGTGGTACTCGGGCCTCTCACTGTTGTGGCCTCTCCCGTTGCGGAGCACAGGCTCCGGACGCGCAGGCTCAGCAGCCATGGCTCCCGGGCCCAGCCGCTCCGCGGCATGTGGGATCTTCCCGGACCGGGGCACGAACCCGCGTCCCCTGCATCAGCAGGCGGACTCTCAACCACTGCGCCACCAGGGAAGCCCTCTTTGTATTTTTAATTGCAGTATAGTTGATTTACAATGTTGTGTTCATTTCTGCTGTACAGAAAAGTGCTTCAGTTACATATATATATATACATATATATGTATATATATACATTTTTAAAAAAATTCCTTCCCATTATGGTTTATCACATGATACTGAGTATCGTTCCCTGTGCTCTACAGTAGGACCTCGTTCTTTATCCATTCTCTATATAATAGCTTGCATCTGCTAATCCCAAACTCCCACACCATCCCTCCCCCACCCCCTCCCCCTTGGTAACCCTAATTAACTGAGATTGACACCTATGTGCGATCTGACTCCCATGACCAGCCAGAACACATTTTTTAAATCTTAATTACTAGTTTAGAATATTCCTACAATTGACTAAAACGCCTTCTCTTAAAAATCGAACAAGTGACGACGATGTCAAAGTCGTCAACGTGTCTTAACTTTTTAAAATTAATTTTTATCGGAGTAGCGTTGCTTTACAGAGTTGTGTTGGTTTCTGCTCTACAGCAAAGTGAATCAGCTCTAAGTATACATATATCCACTCTTTTGGGGGTTTCCTTCCCACTTAGGTCACCACAGAGCATTGAGTAGAGTTCCCTGAGCTCTGCAGCAGGTTCTCATTCATTATCTATCTTTTACATAGTAGTGTGTCTATCGGGCGCTGCTATTTCTAAGCACCCTCATTTCAGGAGCCCCCGTTGCCGATCACTGCGGCTCTCCAGGCAGCGTTACGATTTCGGAGGCTCTTACACACGTGGGAATTCTTTCTCAAGACGTCGCCTTCCTCCTGGCGGCAAACAGTCCTCACGACGTGTCGCCGGCCCCCCTGGACCCCACCCATGGTGTCCTGTGGTTGACTTGGTGTTGAGAACCCTGTTATTTCAGATTTGAACATTCTGTCTGTACACAAAAAATGAGGCATGGAATTTCAGAATCAAAATAATCACGCGTGGTTTGGATCAATGCCCCATCTCTGACGTTCAGAGTCTGTGTTTGGGGAAACACAGGCGCCCCATCAAAGCCCAGTGAAAAACCTTCCTCTTCAGGGAAGCACGTGTAAGCTGTTCCCCTGCTCGGGCGCTCGAGCCCTCAGAAGTCCTGCTGGGAAGTGCGTGGATGGGGCAGGGGGAGCTCGGCAAGGGCTCTTGAGCCTCGTGGAGGGGGTGAGAGGGGTAGGGGCGGTGTGAAGGGGCGGTGAGCGCCAGGCACAGCAGGGCACGATGCAAGGGGGCAAGATTGGGCCCTGGGAGGGCAGATCGAGTGGGTCCCGGAGCCCAGACCCGCAAGGGCCACACTCGGGCAGCAGGGGTGGGACAGAGAGGGGCTGTGAGCCCGAGACTGAGCTGGGGAAGGGGTGCTGACCACTGCCGGACTCTGCAGAAGGACCTGCAGTTCTCCACACTGGTTATTCATTCTCTGGGCCCTGCCTGCCTGGGGGTCCCGGAAGCTGCGCCGGCCTCCCCTCACTGTGGAAACGACGGTTTCCCTTCTGATTCTGTGCGGGGAACCCGACTCAGCTCAGGGCCGGGTGAGGGCCCACGTGCGTGTCCGTCTGCCCGGCCTGGGCAGTGCAGGGCCAGTATAGGGGGCGAGACTTTCACGGGCAGCCCTCCTCCTGGGACGGGCAGAGCCCAGGGGTGCCCTCGGAGGAGGCCGCAGAGCTCGCTTGCAGGAATGCCCCTGCCCCCGGGGTTGGCCTTCTAAGCATCCGTCCTAGCGGCCACGCTGGCATCTCTGGACAGCCACTGGCGGGGGACCAGCCTCAGAGCCACTGCAGCCCAGAGAACCCAGCTTAGAGACTGCCTTTCCCTAGAAGAGGCAGGGGGCATGCCCAGCGGGAGTGGGGATGGCAAACATGCAGAGGAAAGACAGACAGACAGCTCCACGAGCATCACAGCCCCTGGAGCTCGCTTCCTTCCACACCCTACCCATCTGCCCGCCCCGTCGGAGGGATCCAGTGAAATGGGGGACAGGCTGCGTGTCCCCTTCCTTACCAGCTGCCCGTCCTCCCCTTCCAGCCCATCCTCACTGTGCTGCCTTTCTTGACAGTGAATCCTTTCACTGGTTTCCCTCTGCCCTCCTGTGGGTACAAACCAAATCCTCCCCCCAAGCTCTCCACCTCCCCAATTCTGAGTTCCTCCCATATCCTGAACCCCCTCGACGTCCTCTGAGCACACAATGCTGGCTTTCTTTTCCAGACCTCAGCACATGCTGTTCCCTATACCCTCTTGCCTGAGTAACCTGTACTCACCATCCAGTCCTGCGTGGATATCCTGTCCCCCAGGAGGCTGTCCGTGGGGCTAGGTGGCCCCTGAGGCTGTGTTAGTGTGGGCCACCCTCGCCTCTGCTCCTACAGCAGCTCTGTACCCTGGTCACAAGGTTTCCTGCACTTCACTATGAATCATACCTGCAGCTTCTGTCCCCGGGTCCCTATGAGAGTGCGTCCTCCCTGAGAGCAGACACAGCAGCTGTACTTGGCACGTTGGTGTCCCCAGGTACCCAGGCGCTGGTACAGGGTGTGGCACACAGCAAGCGCTCATCTCATGCCTGTTGACTGAATTAATGCAGAGGGATTGCTGTGATTAAGACCTATTTGGATCTGACTCTTCCTGATACTAACTGTGTGACCTTGGGCACATCACCTAACCTCTCTGAGCTCGCGTGTTTGCATCTGTAAAAGGAACCCTCCTTTGGCAATAGCAGGTGGTGTTTATTAAGCATTTATTAAGTCCTTGTGCCACATGCTCCTCTGAGCCCTTTCTGCATGCACGGTAACTCATCTATGCTCCACAACCATCATCCGGGTCAGCAGTGTTACTGTTATCCCTGTTTGTCGGATAAGGTTAGGGAGGCCAGGGAGACCCAGCTGGCTCAGGGTCCCACAGGCCAAGGGCAGTGGGCTTGGAGATTGTGCGTGGGC
Source organism: Lagenorhynchus albirostris (assembly GCF_949774975.1). NCBI lineage: Eukaryota > Metazoa > Chordata > Mammalia > Artiodactyla > Delphinidae > Lagenorhynchus > Lagenorhynchus albirostris. Next base: position 144,522,532 of record NC_083098.1, read on the forward strand.
TCTTGGACCGTAATCCAGCCTCAGTGCCGTGCTTTCGCTTGCCCAGATAAGATGCTGGATACAGCGGAGACTACTAGGAATCTGTCTCTACTTGGACCTGCAGTGATTCAGGCCCCAGGGTGTCTTGCGTCCACGCAGCAGGAGGACTTGGGAGTGAAGCAAGGCTGGGCTCGAATGGTCACCTACTTCTCTCCAACTGTGTGACCCTGTAAGTCTCCACGCTTCTCTGAGACTCAGTTTCGTCATCTGTAAAATGGGCCCCCTCACGTCTTGCTCCAGGTCTGAGTGTCCACCGGGTATGCCCGGCATGTGGTTTGGGCTCCGTAGATGTTACTTCTTATCCCCTTCACGTGCAAACACACTGCCCTGCACTCATCTTCTCCCAGGTCAGGGGTGGGGCTGCAGTCAGCTGAGGTCTGGGGGGAAGGACTTCCAGGCTGGCATTGGCCTCCATGACCTGCTTCCTAGCGGGACTGGCATGGCAGGTCTGGGCCAGGTCTTTGCCGGGCTGTGGCCTCCTCCAGCTTTCTCTGAGGCTGCCCACTTCGGCCACCCTTTCCTCCCTTCTGGTGCCCTCCCTGGCTCCAGCTGTCACTGGGATGTGCCCACTGACCCTGGAGAGGTGGCCCGGCTTGGGGTTTGGACTTCCCCAGACCCAAGCCCACGCATTGCTCTAGTCCTGCCCTGTTGGGAGCCTGGGCAAGTCACTGCTCCTCTTGGAAGCTCAGGACCTTCTTCTGTAAAGCAGGAATGACTGGGCTGGCCTGGCCTTTCACACAGGAGAGGTGGTGTGTGTGGATGCATCCCAGGCACTGGGAAGTGGGGGGCCCTGGTGACCACAATGGCGTACCCACCCTGCAGGGGACCTCCTCCACTTCTGATGCTGACAAAGGAAACAGGCTTCAGAAGGATGGTAGATGCTGTGGGCAGTACCCTTCCCTGAGCCCCTAGTCTGTGCCAAGCACTGTCCAAAAGTGATCATGTTTTAGCCCTGGCAGTGGCCCCTTGAGGAATCGGGGAAGGGCACTCTCGTTTGCTGAGAACCTAGGGCCCGCTGAGCCCTGAAGTGTGCCCCCTACCTTCAGCCTCAAGGCAGTCTCACGAGGCTGTGCTGTGATGGAGCCCCATCGGCAGTGGGAACTCAGAGAGGGTGTGCCACTTGCCCCAGGTCACACAGCTGCCTCGCTGCAGAGCTGGGAATCCAATCGTGGTCTGTCTGGCTCCAGTGCGGCGCTAGCCCCAGGACCCCAGGCTGCCTGCTCTGGCCGTGCTCTTAATGATGCGAGATGGTCTCCTGCTTCCTTTGAGGTTCCTGAGTGCAGTCGGCCAGCACACGCAGCTGCTTAGCATCTAGAAGAAACAGAAGAAGAGAGGAGGCTGCCCTCACTGTGCTGGGAGCGGAGAGAGCCCAGAGCACCCGCCCTGCACATACGCTCCAGGCGCCGGGCCTCGCAGCCCGCCCACAGTGGTTTGGGAAAGGCCCTCCCCCTCCCCTTACCAGCATCACACACGATTGCACGGGGTGGACCCAACAGGCTGGAATCGAAAATGCAGAAAATGAGAAGCACAGGCGTTGGAAGTCAGGACAGGCAGGCGTGGGGCCGTGAGGGGAGAGCTGGGCACGTTCCGGGATTGCCTTTCAAACATCCTCCTTAATCCACATAAGCGGGCAGATTCTGTCCCAACCAGGTGCGTGTCCTTCGGCAGCGCTCCCCTGCTCTCTGGGCCTCAGTTTCCTCATCTATTAAATGGAAACAGCAGCTGTCGTGAGGTCGTGCTGTCCCGGCACAGGTGGCACCCGTGAAGATTCCCTCCTTGATATCCCCACCCACCCAAGCCTCAGTATCCCCTGTTCATCTTGGAAATAAATAGTTGCCCCGAGGACCATCTGGCTCGTGGCCTCTCTCAGCAGGAGGGCCTGGCGGATCCTGGACGTCAGCCGCCTCATTGTGCGGATGGGAAACTGAGGCTCAGGAGGGAGGGGAGTGGCCTCTGGTGTCTGCAGTCCTGATGCCTGGGCCCAGGCTCTGGCTCAACAGGAGCCCTTTGCACTTGACTCTGCTTCCTTATCTGAGCTGCATGGCAACCCTGTGAAGGAGTTTCAGACCAAAGGACCCAGGAAAGAAACTGAGACCCAGAGGGCGTGGGCCCTCTACTGGGGCCACCCAGTGAATCAGGGCATCACTGAGCTCAGAACTTTGATGTATGATTGTAAAGCAGCCGGTGCGGCATCTGGCGCAAAGAGGTCCTTAGTAGCGGCGGCTCCCTTTACCTTCCCCCAACACGTCATACCGGCAGTATCATCACCACCGTCATCACCATCACCACCATCATTGTCCCCATCATCACTACCCTAGCCTGCAAAGAACGGCCTCTTCTCCCTGTCGCTCAGATAAGATACCAAAGCTCAGAGAAATGAGGCGCTTGCCCAGGCTGCCCAGGGAGTAGGGAGTGAGGATTCCCATCTGGGTCTGACTCCAAGGCCCACGCCCTTCCCGCCGCACCACCCTGCCCCCAGGAATTAGAACTTTCTGGAAAGCTATTGGGACCCTCCCCACCCCTTCCCTGACCCCCGACTCGGGGCAGCAAGCCAGTGGAGCTCCACAGAGACGCTGTAAAATTAGCAACTTAATTTTGGTTGTCAGGAAATCAGTTGAGGGAAAAATGTTTTCAAGAGATTCCTTTTCTTACAAACCAGCGTGATAAAAATAAAGAGAAAGGCCTAGTTGCAGGGAGAAAGGACGTTTTCTAAATTTATAACAGGGATTCATTATTCATGGGCCACATTTGAAAAGGCCAAAGCCACAGAAAGGAAGTGGGCGTGAGTGGAAGGGCCGCAGCTGAAAAGGGGGCCTCGACAGGGAGCCCGGCAGAGGGACGTGGCCACGGGGAGGGACCTGCTGATCAGGGAAGGGGGCCGAGGGGCTGTGGACATCCCGTGGCTGCAAACACAGCTGAGCTCTATCAGAGAGGCCAGGGCTGCCGCTCCATCCGTGCCAGGCTCGGCACCTCGGTACCCAGTACCTGCTCATCGGTTTGGATTGAGCAGTTACCTGCACGTAGTAGGAGGGCCAGATAAGGTGGGGGCCCTTATCGTTACACACGTGACCTCATTTACTGCAAACATCAACACTGTGAATGACTATCGGCGTTCTGTAGAAGACGACACTGAGGGTCAGAGTGGTGGAGAGACAGCAGCATCACGTGGCTGGTTTCAGTGGCTAAGGCCTCAGGCTTGAGGATGCCACATCCCAATGTCTTTCCCCGCCCTGCCATGCTCTGACATGCCTTCTTCCTTTGGTCAGGCTGTTTGTCCCTGTAGGATGGAGAGAAAGGAGGATGGGGAAGGCCTGCTGTACCTCTCACCCAGCCCTGCCTCCCACGAGGAGGGTCTTTTTCCAGTCCTCCCCACAGTGCTATTGTCAGATGAGGAGACAGAAGGTCTGGAAGGTCCAGGACTTGCCCAGGGCTGTGCAACTTCGTCAACCGGAGCTCCTCCCTTTGCCAGGCTGTGGCTCACACTGAGTGGAGGTCAAGGCCGTCTTGCTGCCCTTCGTGCCAGGAGCATCCCAGCTCCTCAGCAAGAGCCTGACCCCGGTGGCTCGTTGCCTGGCTGGGTCCCAGCTGAGGGTCACAGAAGTCACACCATCACCTCCAAAGAATCCCACCTTGGATCTCTCCATTAGTTCACAGTCACCGTCCCTGCCACAGTGAGGGTGCGCTCTGTGCCGGACCCCGCACTTGGGAACTGAGACATTTCATTCCCACGTGACCCACGGAGGCAGGCGCTTCCATGATCCCACCGCACAGAGCGGATCGTGAGGGGGAGCAACTGGCCCCAGGTCACGGCCTAGTGGGACAGCCGGGTCCAGACCCCATACAGGCTTCCCTGCTCATCCGAAGTGGAGCCTGGCTACAAAACCTTTCCCAAGCCACAATGGCATAAAGTGAGATAACACTTACCTTAGGACGCGTCTCGCTGACGGATGCACGTTGAGATAAAGCACAGGGGCTCGCGGACGCGGTTCTCAGCGCTGGCGGCTGGCCGCTGAGCTGCTGAGTGCAGTTGCCGGGGAAGGGGCTTGGGGGTGCCGCTCTTGCTGCTTAGGGGGTGCACTGCCTCTCTAACAGCTAGCTGCAAACACACGTTGAATGTCATTTTCTCTTTTCACCTTTTTTCCCATAAAAATGAAAATCAACTTCTTTCGGTTCGCGAAAACAGGTACTCATGTAGATCTTTTGTAAACGCGGAGTGGCATACAACAGACTTTCAGAATCGGGAGACCTGTTCTATCGTCTGTCCAGAAAATTCCTTGCCATGAAATACAGAAGCCAGAGGGCCGCCAGGAAGTTTGTAAAAATGGCAGATAAATGCGCGTGGGAGGAACAGTTCTGAGAGATGGTTTTCTGCTGTGGTTCCCGCCTGGCCTGGGCGATGCGTGGATTAAGACAGGGAGGTGGGGGGGGTGCCCTGGATTGTTCTAGCAGGGGACAGCCTGGGGTGGGTAGGGGGCCAGCCATCGCCGCCCTCCTGGAATCCTGGTTTTCAGTGGGACCTTTGTGTAGTTTGACCATCCGGCTTTCGGGCATCGGGCTGGCGCTAGTGGCCGGGACTGAAGGCGAGGCTCGCGGGGCACTGTGGCTTGGACGCTTTCCTCCATGGCAGATATGCCAAAACCGAGCACAGGGCAAGGCAGCAGACTCCTCTGCAGCCCGGCATCCCCGCCTACAAAGGGGACCTTTTTGTTGTCTGACTGTGTCTCTATGCCTTGAGACTGAAGGAATCTGGAGGTGTATTTTCCCTTCTTCCTCTTTCTCTCTTTTTCAAGTACATCTCGACCAGGGAGATCCTCCGCTGCTAAGACACAATTAAGTTTCTCAAGTTAATTATGCACCTGACAGCAGGGTTAGTGATTTTCTTAATTTCCACTGTAATTACATGGGAAGAACAGTCACCCCTGATCTCCCAGGAAGGAAGCATGGGCTCCAGGAGCGAACATGGGCGTCTGAGGAGGCTGAAATCCGTCTGTGGACTCGAGACAGACGCTTGGCCCAAACGCGCCAAGTGTTTGGGAGGCAGCCCGGAGTAGCTGGGGTTGTCCTTGTCCCACATCGTGAGGAGCACCATCAGAGGTGAGGAGACGGCCTGTAGGCCGGCTCTGGCTCTCGAGGTCTAACTGTCCATCAAAACGAGGAATGTGTGAGCTTAGAACCAGAGGGGCTTCCCAGGGAAAAGTTTCTTGGGAGGTCAGAACAAGGCTTGCAGGGCTCAGCAAACCATACCTAGCACCTCTGTCTGAGGATGACTGCTCCCTGGTTGGGGAAGAGGATCCTGTGGTCATAGTGATCCCCATGAGGCCGATCAACAATTCTGAACCCTGAGCTGGTTAGCAGTCTCTGTTCTCAAAGGGATAATTTGTGTGAATGCAAATGAAAGCTGTCAAAATGTGGAAATGGGATGGCCGGGGGTGTGATCAGAATAGTTACTACCCTTTAAAGAGGAGCTGTGTGGACTCAGTTGGTCTGTCTGTGTCCCCCACTGGCAGCCTTTCTTCTCCTCTTTGGTGGCAGCGCCCATGATCACCCCGTCCCTCCCCCATGACTCCCGCTTACAGGTCTGTCTCCCCTCTGGCACCCACCACCTTGAGGGCAGGGAGCACAGGTGAGGTGCAGAGAATGGAAATGACTTGCCCAAGGCCACTCGGCCGGAAGGAGTAAAGCTGGAATTTGAAGCCATGTTACCGATGTGATCCTTGTCCTCAGATTCGCTGTGCAGGAGACAGAGAGGCTGGCCCTTCCCTCTGAGGCAGCCCATGGATACGCTTTGCTGCAAGGTTTATTTCTTCAGCCTCGGCAACCGAGAGAGAAAAGAATATCAGAAAACCATTAGATTAGCGGTGACCCATGGGAAGCACAACCTATTTAAATGCTATTTCATGTTTTTAAAAGGAATCCGCCTACTTCTTTATCTCTCAGTGCATTAACTGGACAAGTTCCACCCGATTTCATATTTTAAAATTAAACAGCTGAGCAGAGAGGCTCTGCCCATAATAGCATCCTGGCATTTAGATCATAGGCCTTTCTCGGTACGTGAGCCCAAAGTCAGCTGAGGGTTTGGGGAGTCAAAAACTAATCATAAATTTTTTTTAAAAATGTATGTTTTACATAAACTTATATATATTATCTTTGTCATCTTTTCAGAAGCCCCAAATAGGAAAACTATTCCTTCCTAGAACAAGGAAATCCAAACTCAATGGGGGAAAAAAATGCACAGACATATGTCTGTCATATTCAGGGCCTTGGGATTCCTGGCCTATTGAAAGAAAGTAGTGAGACGACTTGCTTAGAAATCAAGTAACAGTTTTTGGTACAAATGTTATTATCTGTCAGAAATACAAAGTTGGTGGTCACTTTGACTTACATCTAGTCCACACAGATTCCTCAGTCCTAACCACAAGAAGATGAGGTGGAGATATAGATACCGATACAGATATAGATGATACAGACACAGACACAGACACAGATACACATTCAGTAACAGATGGAGATGGGTATAGACGGAGGTACAGGGAGAGATACAGATGCAGATGGAGATGGAGTCGGAGATGCAGATGGGCATAGATGCAGGTACAGATACAGATGGAAATGACCGTGTGTTCTCCAGGGACTGACACAGGCCCAAGCCCAGAAGAGGTGCTCAGGCAGCATTCTTTGAACTCAGCAGACTGACCTGACCCCTGGCTGGCTGGGTATCATATTCCAATATTTCTCCTTTTAAACTCCCCCGAGTACCATAGCTAGAGGCCCGGTGCAGGGGGCTTCTCGGTTGCCATGGGGGATGGCTCTGAGGCCCCTCAGAAGCTTGTTCTGAGGCCCTAGAAGAGAGAGGCTTCCCTTTGCCGGCCCCTCCCCGCTGACTCGGAACTGTGTGGTGTTCCCCCCATCCCCCAGGCCCTGGGCAGAGAGAAAGAGCTGGTGCTGTTACCAGCTTCTGCCACTGGCCTTGAGCCCTTGCAGACCTCCCCTTGGCTCTGCCTAGGTCACCTCACTGCCGCCCAAGTGCCAGGGCTGAGGGGCAGGGCCTCATTGCAGTGCAGCCTGTCGAGGTCTCGGCCTAAGCTCTCTGGAGCCCAGCCATCAGGTTGGAGCTGGGAACGACGGGGTGGGGGGAGGGGGGGTCCTGGCTCCTGCTCGAGGCTCTTTTTACCGCATGTGCTGTTGAAGTAGCTGTTCAGTTAATCGTCAACATAAATTCAAACCCACATGCGTTCGGTGAACCGAGAGCCCAGTGCAGAACCCGGCGTGTTTTCAAGTGGTTTTGACACTCAGCTCAGTTCTTCTCTCGTTCCTGTGACTTTGCTGCGGGTACAGAGTCGAAGGCTCAGAGACGTATTGATATTAGGTATCTATCGGGTGCTGGGATTGCACTAAGTCCTTTGACATAAATCAATTTATTTCACTGTAGTACTAATCCTTGTTCATTTTATAAACTAGGCAACCAAACTCGGAGAGGTGAAGTCACTGCTACCATCATTCAGTTAACAAGTGGCTGTGCTGGGATTTGAACCCACACCCTTCCGACAACTCCCGGCCCCGGGGCTGGTGACCTGTGGGGTCCTGACCATCAGGGACCGGGAGAGACCAGTGGTGAGAAGGAAAGGCCTGGGGCCATCTGATGGGCCTGGGACTCAGGCTCTCCTGGCAACCTGTTGTACAGGCTCCTTCTAGAAGTGGAGAAATTCCACCCCAGAGCCAATCAAAGGATCAAAACCCTGGCCTCTCACCTGTAAAGCAGAGGAAACAGGGTCCACCCAGGCAGGAATCCGGGGTAAAAGTGGGAACTGGAGTCCTGATTACGGTTCCCATGGCAAAAACTGGATGAATCGACGAATATTACGGAAACTTTAAGGTGAGAAATTGATGAACAGCTTTCCCTCCGCTGAGACCTACTTAATTTTAAAAGAAGGTATGATCGCATCAGCAGGCCGGACGGCTTTCCGTGAAAGGTGTGCAGGGAATCCAACGTCGCGGCGGGGGAGGGCCCACGGGGGTGGGGCAGGGGCGTGAGAGCTGCCATTTATCCCGCCTGCCCGGGGCCAGGCACTGGCCTGGGGCCGGTCCACAGTGAATTGTCTCATCCGCCACCTCCCCGCAAACAGGCCACATCTACCCCGTGTGCCCGTGAAGACAGCTTGGTCCACCAGGAGGGACCCGAGCCACCCTGCCCCACGCTGGACCTAGGTCTGGCCCCTTCTCTTCGGAAGTCTCAGCCTCTTCCTGTCCCTCCATGGCTCAGACCCTGTAGCACTGCTGTCCTCAGAATCTCCCCACCCATTTCATGCTAGTTCCCAAAGGCAGCTCCTGGCCCTGCCGTGGGGCGACCCACTCTTCCCCTCCCCTGCTCACCTGACTGACCCCAGCCTGGCACGCCACCCTCCCTTCTGCATTGCCACCTAGGCTGTCCCTGACCAGGCGCAGGACACTTGAACGGTCTGTGTAGACCAGCCCACTTTGCTGGGGTTGCAGAGAGGAGGAAAAAGTCCTCCACGGAAGCAGTCAGCGCCCAGAGCTTGGCACGTGAGGTCCTCTCTCCCAGCAGGTGCACGGTGAGGGGTTAGCCGCAGGCTGCTTGAGTGAGAAGCCCGGTTCTGCTGTGCGACCTTCATGAGCGAATGAACCTCGAGAGCCTCAGTTTTCTCATAGGAAAAATAGGCTGATTGCTGAACAGTCCTCCCGGAACTAGAGCGAGGATTCGGTGGTGGTGCGTGAACGGCACTTAGAATAGAGGTGCCGGGGAACGTTATGAACCCCTGAGTCCTCTCTGCTTCCATTTCCCCGTCTGTAAAATCGGGGTAACAGCGCCTAACTCCCCGAGTTGTTGCCAGGATGCGAGGCAAGGGAAACAGTCACGCAGCGCCCAGCTAAGGGTTAAATCCCCTCTGACTCTCTCGTCAGGCGTTAATTTTCAGGGGAGGCTGCTGGGAGCCAGGAGGGACAATCGGGGACAGCCCGGGGGCTACATCTGCTGTCAGCCATGGTGACTTACTTGCCTGAACCTCAGGAAACAGCGTGTGGGAAAAGGAACTTTTTAAAATCTGAATAAACTGCTCGCACCAAAGCGCAGGAGGCTGCTATGGTCTGAGCCTAATGAGGCCTGACGATGTCAACAGTGGACGCCGTGGCCGGTGGTAAATATTGGCATCCAGCTGCGTTTGGCATGGTTGTATTTGCTCCGTTGGGGGGGGGGGGGATTAACTCCCTGTTTCCCACGGCAAGGGATTTGTATTTTTCCACTTGGAAGTTTCCAGAAGCTGCAGACAGAATTGTTTTACCCGTGCGTCCGTCCATCCATCCATTCATTCACTCCTCAGCGGACATTCCTGAGATCTTAGTCTGTTAGGGCAGGAAGATGACCAGTGGTGAGAGGGAGCTACAAACCGGCTGTGTGTCCCGGGCTGGTCAGTTCCCCTCTCTGAGCCTCAATGCTCCTACCTCTAAAGGGTGAGTCCTTATTTCTGACCTCGTAGGGCTGCTGGGAGGTGTGAATGGAACAACATTGATAAAGGGCATGGAATGTGCATGTCGTAGGAGCTTCGTAAACATCATCTGAGGCTTGGTGTGGCCAGGGAGGGCTTCCTGGTGTGGTCAGGGAGGGCTTCCTGGAGGAGCAAAGCCTGAGACAGATCTTAGGAGGTAGATAGACACTTGTTCCTTAATACATAGGTAGAAAACGAAGCAGTACAAGTGCTGTAGATTGAAAACTACATTAATCTACTGTATCGAGAGTTTAGGAATATTTCCTCCGCATTAGCTGGTTTTTACTTGAACCAATGAAAGCACCAGCATCTAATTGTCCAAAAACCCCTCAGATTCCCTGATAATTGGCAGGAGGTTGTGACTATTAGAATTAAGTGTGTTTCTGAGCATTTCTGGCTTAATCAAAGATTGTGGCATTTTAAACCCAACATTTATTTAACCACAGGCTTAGATGTTTTACCGTATACAAATGAACGTGGATAAAATTCTCTTTAAAGTTTATGTGGAAGGCTAACTAGTCAAGAATAGCAAAATTTTCTGAAAATAGAAAAGGATACCAAAGAAAGGGAACTCGTTTAGAAGCTGTTAAAACTTACCATAAAGTAGCTGCCTTCAGAAATATTCCATCAGTGGGTGAATGAGCACCCCTGAAATAGACTCCAATGGACACACTCACACTGACAGACAAGGAAGGTAGTTTATTGAGGCAGTGGGGAAAAATGTCACCGGCCCATTTGGCATTTCCAATGGGGGGAAACTTTGTGCCCTGTTTTTGGCGAGGGACTAGGTAGGAAC